>NW_003303744.1:2872839-3018395 GCF_000142945.1 Phytophthora infestans T30-4
CGGCGTCGCTGCGCCTGGCTCTGAGCCGGCGTCTGTCTTCGTAATCTCATAATCGTGGGCGTCAGGACCGATGTCCGCTTCGTCGTCGAAGCTCACTGAAAGCTCGGTGGCGGCTGCAAAGCGCGCAGCCGGGCTTGAACTCTCGTTGCGAGCCCCGCCAGACTTGGCAGGCGTAACTGGTACCGTCGGTTGTCCTTTCGCCATATTTCTTGTATTTTTCTTGTTCTTCTTCTCTTGGTAGCTCGTAACCTGGAAGGCCATACAAACAGTTCACAATGGTCACAATCTGTTCCCGGGTCGCGGCACCAGTTGTGGTGTTGGAAATCCCACGTGAACTCTAGCTACAGATGTAGTTAGGATGTTCCCACAACAATACGTCTACTAGAATAGTAAGCGATCGTTCGGGCGGACCTGAAGACCCCAGTTCTGCCCTTGCACCGGGACAAACTGGACCTTGTAAACTACTTATATAGGCCAACCAGTAAAATAAGAGCACGCTACTAGCACGAGCAAAGCTAGCAGGTGTTTTGAATCCTCGTGGTCCCAACAGCGGAAGGGTACCAGGCACGGGTAAGCCTCTTACGAGATCACCGAGTGTTCAACACTCGGCTGGAAGAAATAAAAGGGAGGCAATTCAAGCACTCCCAGTCGTGCAAATAGGCAACAATAAGCCGTCACGTAAAACCTCCCGATAATAATCGGCCAATACACAAAGTCTCTTGGCCTTGCCGGATGAACCCTCGCTACAGAGCTTCGAGTTCACCGACAGGCATAACACACTCAAACAAGCTTGACCTGACGCTTATCTTGAAGCCGGACGTCGCTCTGTGTGCTTGAGTGGAAATTCTGTTCTGTATTTAAGCTTACCCTTTCGGGTCTATTCCTAATAAGAAGTCCTAATCAAGTATACAAATATCAAGTGAACAATGATCCGTTATGGATCTTCTTGCATGCCAAGCGTCGTCTGCACCGTCGCATGAGCATCTTTAACGGTCCGCGCCCTGTCCCAGACGGTGAACGTGTCTTCCAAAGGTCGCTGAGTATTCCACGAGCTCATCCCAACCGCCACTGAGGGTTCGTACCGTAGATGGTCCGCTGAATGCGAATCCGGCCAGTCCATTATTAATAATAAGGACAGCCTGGATTCAGTGACATAGGGCCGTATCCGATACTTGTTGAAAACTCGGAGGTGACGCCGTCGAGTCCCTTGCACCTTGGCGTCTCCGTACATCACCTGACCGAGGGTTCGTCGCTTGAACATCTTGGGCGGTGTCACGTCTTTGTCGACGGGTGATAATCCGCAACTACAGAGAAATCACTACACCTCAAAAAAAAAAACGAAAACAACAAGTGGGGAGGAATCGTGGTGAAAAACAAAAAGAAACTTAAAAAGGAAGACGATGCCAGTACTCTTACTCTCATCCAGTGAGGAACGGTTCTGGAATGGTACGAATCAATAACTTCTCGACGGCCTCTCGTTAGGCTGTTTTGTCGGACTTTTTAGCCGGCGAACTAGGAGCTGAATGCTCACCCGGCGAACTCGACTTCCGAGGTGCTGACGGGGACCGTGAGGCCGAGCGTCCCTTTGGGGGCACTGCCTTCTTCAAGGAAGACACCGAGCGCGACCGCTTACGCGTGCCGTCCCGCGACGCTGGCGCTGACGGAGGAGTCGGCGTTTTGCCTTCGGTCGGTTTGTCGGAAGTGACTTTACTCCCCTTCGCGTGCCTGCTTTGTCCCGCCGGGACTCCCTACTCGTCTTGGTGGCTGAGAACTTCGTCGGAGACTTCGACCGAGCGTGCGAAGGTGATCTTGCTTTGTCCCGCCGGGACTCCCTACTCGTCTTGGTGGCTGAGGACTTCGTCGGAGACTTCGACCGAGACGCAGGACGCTCCTCCGAACGTGCCCGACGGGACTTCTCTCGCTCTGGGGACTTCGATCGTGACCGTAAAGGAGAAACAGAACGTTCTGGCGAAGCAGCGCGCGCTTTGAGTTTGCCTTTAGCGCGTGAAGATGAAAGTGACCGCTTGCGCGACGAGCTTAATCGAGGCTTCTTCAGGGAGGTAGAACTGCGAGACGGGGAACGGGAACGCTTCGCGCGCTCTTTCGCCCTCTGAGACTTGTGAGAGAGCTGTAGCCGCTTGTTGGGAGGCTCGTCGTCTTCCGAACTCTCGTCGGAACTAGAAGAAAGGCGCAGCGTCTTCCTAACAGGACGGAGTTCTTCAGAGTCGCTCTCGGCTTCATCCTCCTCGTAAGCCGACTCTTCCTCACTCGCTTCCTCCCAAATCGCCGTGTAAGTGCCGTCCGTACGCTCATACGCCGCGTATCCCGCCGAGTCAGCTTCAGACGCATCTAAAGGGGTTACCTTGGGTGTTCGAAGAGCTCCTTTCTCCCGTTCGCGCGAAAGCTTGGCAGTCATCTTCTGAAGACGCGAGCAGTGACTAAGTGCATACCAGACTCCCTTCGAACGATCCCCTACCCAATGAGGTTCATGATCCTCCTTCGACTTAATGTCCAGCAGAACGAGGGCCAACGCCCGGTCCGTGAGCTGACTGTCGGGCTTCGAGCTATTTGGGTCCAGGGCTCCGGTATGCTCCAACAACTCCGGGATGGTCGTGAAACCTCCCTCGTCGATCCGGAACGGCTTGAGAGCGTTCTTCACTTTTCGCGAGTACGCTCCTGAGTCGCGCGAGTACAGCTTAGACAAGTTGTCGATGACGGGGCCATTGTAGGACTTGGTGTATGGGGCGTTCCGACCAGGCTGTCCTCCCATCCACATAAGGCGACGACGGTGCGCGCAGCTCTCGAATAAATGAAGGAAGCCGAAGTAGCCCCAGGTCTCGATACAAATGCTCAGGAACCAGACGCGTGCGACTACTGCAGCCATCTTAGCCTTGCGCCGCTGAGTCTGCGCGTTGGAGGTCCTCAACGGGACGTTCGCCTGCCAATCCCAGAACTTGGAACGGTTCTCGTTCCAGAAGCGTCAGTGAGAAGCGTGCACATGCGGGTACTCTTGCGGGTTGTACCACAAGTGCGAGCCCGGCCACGGATGCGCCAGCTGGTACGGTTCCTGGCCTAGCTCGGCCGCCTCGTAGTAAACCCGTTTCAGATCATCAACCACGGGAGAAGGAGTCGTGTCCGACAGCTTGAATGGTAACGCGAACGAAGACCACGGGTGACTCGGACGCTTCTTGCCGGAACGAGGACTCTCCGTGACCGTCTTCTTCTTAGTCGAGCCAGTGCTGATGCTCTTGAGCGGAAACCGACCATCTTGTGTGAAGCGGGGGTGCCGAGGCGGCTTCCCGCGAGTCGGTTGCCGAGGCGGCCTGGGCATGATAACTACCGGCCCCGTCAGAGCGTCCGAAGCCTTCCCCGTGTCGTCCAAGATCGCGGCGGCGATGTCGTCCAGAAGCTTGAGGCCGATGGAGCTAGCGTTTACGGCCAGGACGTCTCGCATGAGGATCCAGAAGCGCTCGTCGGCCGGAGTGTCATCTGAACAAGAACCATCGGAGTCCGAAGACTCCACGTTCCAGACGGCCTTGAGTCGACGCGTTGCCGTTCCACGCGTGGTGCCCATACTGAGGTGGTGAGGAGAGAGGGCGCCGAGGGTTGCGTCTGTAGTCGGGGCCAAATTGCCAAATGAGCAGGAAGGCTGCCCGTCGGTACCTGGACCCTGGCCCTGTCGCTCTCTCGAGGTTCCTGTGATAACTGTATATTGGGTGCAAGAGAGACTCCTGAAAAGGACGAGGAATCGGAGTTCTCCTTTCCCAGCTACTGGACTTGACAGATGGGTGGCGACTAAGACGGATGGAGGTCGAATGACGTCGAGAAGGGTCGCCTGGGGTGTACTCAGCTTCTTATTTGCCGAGTGTACTCTCCTCTAAATGGAGCCTCATACTAGTGTCTTCTACGAGTACGCCCGCTGGGAGCTGTGGCCCGTGTACGTAGGGGCTGTAACGGTCTGGGTCCTAACGACTTCTCTACGTAACGTTACCTGGGAGTTCTTGGTCCAAGTGTGGCGTGTGATCAAGTTGAACTGCGATATTTGGAGCGACTGTGCGTCGTTATATCGAGACGTACTTCAGGCAAACGAACTTCGTCAACTTTGGGGTGCTACCTACGCGTATGGAGTGTGGAGCGCGCTATTTGCTGTGCCTCCTATTGTTCTACTCAAAGGAGAAGAGAAGTATGGTCGTTATGGACGAATGTTGCGGAGTTGGTGGATCGCCTGCAAAGTGACATTCTCCGACTACATCCCCGAAGTCCTCCTCCGTACAAGAGATTCGAGTATACGCTATTGGTACGCTTTCTGGGACGCTCTCAAGGCCACATGGATGCGCCTGTACGCGGTGGGAGAAGCCACCTGCTGGCTAGTACTACTATGCCTGTCTCTACTGCTGTACATCCCGGTCAACGCCTTCGATCTGGTGGAGTTCGTACTCCTGGGACCAGTGGGTGTGGGGGCTGTACTATTGCTCCTACTAGCTACCAACTACTGCCTCGAGTGGACCGGCTGGAGTCTCGCCGACACTCTTGTCGTGGTGGTCGCTGGCGTGGTATCTCACGCTTGTCGTCAATACGACGAGGGGAGCCCCCTCCGATCTGTCTCCCCTAAGGTGCTGGTCGAGCCAGCATTGACGAGTACCCGCCGCAACGCTTCTCAACGTAGTATGGCCGAGGCTCGGAACATCGAACGTCTGCGGGTCGACGACGATGTCGAGGTGCTATATGACTTTCAAGCTGCCGACCCTAACTACGTTGAGGACCGCTCCGAGGACTACACCGAAGCGTTCCAACCTCCCCTGTCTGAAGAAGTTGCTAACGACGGAGTCTTTAGTACTAACGTGAGAGATGTACGCAGAGGAACCGTTCGCCGAGGACGACGAACGACAAGTCGGGGAGGATGTCCCGTACCCGGGAACGGAGGGGTCATTCCAGGAGCTCTGCCTCCCGTCGGGATGACTCGAGACCCTGGAATCACTCCTCACTCCGACGTCCCGTCAGGGTGGTTCCCGTTGAACTCAACCACGCACGTGCCCCGGACCGAGCCCGTTAGGGTGGCCCTATAAGGGGCCCCAGAACGCCGGAGTCTTGGCGTCGTGGGACCAAAAGCACCTCGCGACATCAAGCCCCTTCCCAGAAGCTCTCCGTTGTCCCACGAAGGCCGACAACAAACGAAGTGAATCCTTCCTTTTTCTAATATGTCGTGTAGTGTATGTAAGGTCGAGAAGGCGCTAGGCCTCTCTTCCGGTTAGCTCTCAGTCTTATATTTCCCTCCTTCTACTCAAGAGGAAGCCAAGCCAATCAACAAACTTTTATTTTCAACTCTCTAGTGTTCCTATCTACCGTTCCTGCAGCCACTGAACAAGACCGTACTCCCTGAACAGCCGCGGACTACCCGACCCTTGAAGGAAGAGGAGGTATACGACAATGATGCAGCTCTCGATTTTTCAAAACGTCTGCGCATCGATTATATAGCGTGCCTTATTAGCATAGTCACGCCGCCGGCTATCAGTCACGTTGTCTGCTCTTAATGATCAAGGTGTGACTCATCAATCGGGCCAATGATAAAAGAGGGAGCCAAAAGGAATTCACTTTTTAGAAACAGTGAAGCAGCGTGCGCATTCGGCACATGAGTCTTAGAAGCTTATGTTACTTTGATGTCTACGTGGGACATCACGGTATTTGTGGCTCAACAAATTTCAACCCCCCCCCTCCCCCCCCCCTCGTCTACTTCGTTGATCAACGCGGGTTGGATTCCGCGGCGGCAAACTGTTGAATGGGCAGAGTCGCCCCGCTCACTTATCTTCCGCGGGCTTCTGAGAAGGACGACAGTACGCCGACAAGTACGAAGTCTCAACGCAAGTCGCTTGCGTAGCGGCTCCTCCACAGTCGAGTTGGGCTTCGCCGAACTCGAACTAACGGCCGAACATCGGTTGATTTTGTTGGGGTCCAATGTTGATCTCGCTCAAGGTATTTTTTTCTTGGTCATTACTGACAACCATGACTAGCGTATTATTGTTGTCTAAACGTTTTGGCAGCACAGTGGACCCTATGTTTTCTTGCCAGGTTGGGCTACACGAAAGAAACGTAGCAGTTCTTCAACTTAAAAATGGTGTCGGTTTGCTATAAACTACCGCAGAGTTGCTGCACGCCGATTTCGTGCCTCCATGCGCTGCAGGCGTTGGCCAACCGATGAATGTGTCAGTGATGAAGGCGTTTAAGACTAACATCACGTACAATTGGCAACGCCGCAGGGAAAACGCTGGACATCAAGGCCTCGTTTTGGCTGGCGTCGACAGGAATGGGCCGGTGAAGTGGTATTCGCAGTAGGCATTTTTACGGTACAACACAAAAGAAACAGGCTTTGTTATTTGAGCATACCGTAAGTCACGGCTTCAGTGCTGCACTTAGTTGAGTGTTATAGTTTGTAAAAATACTGGCACCCTATTTATCTGTAAAGGTGACACGCCACCCAATGACAAAAACGAAATGTATTGAGCTTCATTTTATTTTTACCGACTGACAGTGACTATTTGCAGAGTCACTGTCAGTCGGTAAAAATAGGCAGTTTTCAAAAAAATTCTGTCCGCGATGACAGGGCGTCACCGTTTCATATTGAGCAGCGTATTTAATTAATAAATTCGAAATCAAACAAAACCTGAAACCCGATGGCTCGACGTCACAAATACAGAACAGCGAACGTTGGGAACAGTGCGATAGCAACGTGTACGAGACACCATCCCTACCAGCGTCGTAGAGCTAAAAAATGCTAGCACTGTGTCGATCGACGCATGCAAGAATCGCCCTTGCGAAGTGGTCAATGAACATTCGACTTGGGTGGTTTGCAGCTGTAGCGAAAACGGACGAGTTGGTCACATGAAGTTCACGAGCCCAACTATCTATTTATGTAGTCAGATCTAACCTTAGATAAAATCAGGGCTCGTTTTATGTATTTAAGCACGCAATCCCAGTGGTCAAAGCGCACTTCAAAATACCGTGCATTTTTTAAACAAGCTGTATTTAAACGACAGGTTTATAGGATATGTTAAGGGCGAGAGGCCCTGGTATGCCCGCACCTCATATTCTGACACCTCGATGTGTATATGTTTATAAGTTCAGTTGAGATCAAATGAAGGCAATATATGCAATAGAAGTAGAGACGCAGAATGCGGATCTCCGCTTAGAGCAGCAAGAGGTCAGTCGTCTTATCCAGAGGCGCTCCAAGAAGATTTTTTTCACCGGCCTGCATTCAACGTAACGCTCGGCTACGTACGCACTTACCCAATTTCTGACGAAAATATTTGGAGTTTTAAGTTCTAATGGAAATGGCGCACGATGGAAAGCATTCAACGTCGACGGAAAAGGTGGTACTAATAGCTCTATGGCTCTTTGCGCACAACTACAGCTATCGAACCCATTATATTCGGTACCGATGCCGCCATCAGTGGACCAATTGTTTTTGCTACAAGCGCCGGTGTGACCTGAAACGTTTTCGGCAGAATGGCTACAGTATCTGTACAATGCTGCTCGCGCAGATTATGGGCAGTCTTGAAGTGGAAAATGCACTACGTATGTTCACTTATTTAAATGTTGTAAGCGTGACCCGTGGTTCCTCGCTAGCAACAATGCGAACGTTATTTGCAGTTTGGCTGCTGATGGGCTTTGTAGCTCTTCAAACGGTCATCAAGAGTTGTTCCATTTGATTTAGCGTCTCGCAGATAACGTAACGGCAAAACAGAGAAAGCACCTCTGTCGAAGCAGAGTACAAAGCAATGTATAAAGTGGACTGGGCGTTGGTTCCACCAGAAGAAATGGAAGCGTGATTTGCAAGTGCACTCGAATCAGTAGGATATAGCGACATATATTGTAGCCAGAAGGATTGAAAAGGAATCCATTTGAGGTAGATCAAGAGGGGAGACTTGTACGCTGAGAGCAACGTTACAGTGAAGGCGGCGGTAACGATGTTGGTATCGTGTAAGTCAGCCAGCCGGAAGGCTTCCAGTCCGCACTGAAAAAGGCACTCGCTCGAGCTGTGTTCACTGCAGCTGGTCTACGCATCCTCGTCTTTTTTAGTTTGCAAGGTTGACTCGATCTTTTTGCCAAAATTCATCTTTTCAACATGCTGAGATCTTGAAGTTAGCTCAGATATAAACTATATGCCGGCGCGCAGAGCCACCGCAGCTTGCATTCGTCAGCCGTCGCATGGTCAGGCCTCTGTGCCAACCAACGTACCCTTCGACTACAACACATTACTTTGGTTTCGCGGAGCGAAGCAAATGTTTGAGGGAGCACGAGTTTGTACACATGTTCGCGAAACTAGCGGAAGCCTATATTTCGCGAAACATGTGTACAAACTCGTGCTCCCTCAAACATGGCGCTCGCCAACACAGCACCACGATCGGAGAGCTTTTGGCGAAGCAGATTGCCCTCTTCGAGGGTGTCCAGCAGTCTTCAGCTGCGTTGCTTAACTCGATGGGCCTGAATGGGCTGGGTTACGAAGTTTCGGTTGGTTTCGCGAGCGAGAATGACGCCGTGTGTAGGCAGGTGCAGTGGGAACAAGAATCGATTGACAAAAGTGGGAAGCCGGTACCATAGCTAAACGATCATTATGTACAACATTGTGATACCGTCGAACGCCAACCACCATAAAAAATCAAGCGGTGGAGTTTCGTCAGTATGTCTGCCAGGCACGAGGGTCCCAACAATTCCAAGTCTCCAGTCACTAACGCTAGAAAAATGGTTCGCTTTGTACGAACTAATCCTTGTGGTGAGCACTTCCCGAGAGCATGAACTTCAGATCCAATTGCTTGCAGCGCTGTGAAAGATGACCGATATTAGCAAGATGATACAAGTTTTCGCTATGGTTACGATTTTGGTCCATTTGTCAGGGCTGAAAGCTATCAGCAGCAACAACGCTCCGGGCACGAAAACGTCCCACTCTCCAACTTCAAAATACAGTAGCAATGACCCAGCCCTAGAAACCGTGCCATCCAGTACACCGCCAACAGTGAGTACGACACAATTTCCATCAACGATCACCCAAGCGCACATTATAATGCTCCGCACGCCCAAATTAAAACGGCAAGTGGATGCACGCTCAAAACGTGTATACAAATTTGTACCCTCCGCTACCGCTTTCAACCACCGCGGGCAGCGTTGCCGCCTGAAAGAGAAACAAAATCACCGCCAATGTGCCACCAACAATCCGGCAGAACCAGCTCCAACATCGCGCACGCGTAGAGAAAGATCTTGTAGTAGCTGCCGTCCGCGTAAGAAACGATGCGAGAGCACGAGAAACCACAGCTCAATACAGCAGAGTTTGCCAGGTCTAGCTTGGTACACGACTACTCGGACAACAGCTACTCGTTAATATTAGAAAAACACCTCAAACAGAAGAATTCGCATAGTTTGGATTGGCACACACGCGAAATGTTTATTGACAACTAGAACAACCTGTTTGTACGGTTTCCGGTGAGGCCACGACACTGGAACTGCCTACGAGAGTTTGCTGCAGGAGATGATGGCAAAGGTGAAACCCGAGTGGTCCGTGGGCTGAGAGAGAATATAAATCCATGTGGCCTGTGAGGCTCTCGAATGAAAAAGCCGTGAAGATATGCTTTCTGTAGGCGCTAATAACTATATTCTAGCGTACGTGGTGGTACACGACAGCTCGCATACTATTCCGATGTGATGCTTGCGCTAAGGATGTATCACATGCGTTTGTGTATAATGTGGAGGGGGATAACTACTTGGTTTAGTATATCAAACCTATGCATGCTACGGCTAGGAGTTACAACTTACTCGGGATTCAGCATTTTGAAGTGCTAACAATTTGCGACTCAAATCTGGACAATGTACTCGAAATGACAATTTATAAATACTTTTCTCGAAGTCATCCAAATTTTACTAGTTCTCTAATTTAAGGACAATCCGTGCAGCTAATGGTGCATCCGCATACGAAGCTGGGCCGTCAGCACTAGCGCTGTGTTAGCTGAGCGGTCTCTCCGAGTAACTCATCTCGATCGGAGCTGCCGTTCACGCAGGGTGGATCACGTCCAGGAAGAGATGCGAATAGGGGGCGTGACGCTACAAATTACAAATAGTTCAGAAAGTATTTGGGTGATAGAACCTACTTACACAAATGAGCTATTTCGTCGTCGCTTTTGAAAGAAATAAAGCCGTTTATGCCTAATGTTCGTGATCTCGGGAAGGTCGACACATACTTCTTGTGGAAAAAATGTGCGTATGAGCTGTAAAGAGTTTGACAGCATTAGTTGCATATCCTCTGACCACCCACTGTGGCGCTCCGCTTTTGCCTAGATGACACAAATTCACCAGATCATAAGCTTTAGACAAATTAATTAATTAAAAATATGAAATTGATATGATAGTAGAATAAAATAATGTGGCACCTATTGATGCGGTACATGATGCGTGGATCACAACGTCCGGCCACATGAGGCTTGACCAGCGATTTGTTAGGACTTCCGGTGGAGATACACGGTGGAGATACAACGTCCGGCCACATGAGGCTTGACCAGCGATTTGTTAGGACTTCCGGTGGAGATATCGCTGTTCTGATTGCCCTCCAAAATCACCAGCTCAGACTTACCACTAGCACAAAATGCAGCCCAGACCATGACACTCCCACCACCACTTTGGCGAGTATAGTAGACTTCAGGCTCGCGGCGTAAATCGTGCCAATAGTACTGCATACAATCCGGTCCATCGAGATTGAACTTCTTTTCATCTGAAAAGACGCAGGCTCCCCATTTTTCCTCACTCCATGTCACCTTGTCACGAGCCCATTTGAGACGAGCCTCCTTGTGCTTCTTTGTTAGCACGGGGGAAGCTTTACGCTTTTTATATTTCATGTTAGGGTCGGCTTGTAGGATTTCACGGATCCTCCGTGTACTTACCGGTAGCTCTAAGGCCATTTTGAGCTCCGCAGAGCTCAGCTTGCCTTTCGAAGCTTCACGGAGCAGTCGGCGGTGAGCTGTCGGTGTCAACTTCTTGGGTTGTCCGGGTCTTTTAGATTTCGTGTAGCCTTTTGGATCGGTTAGGAGTGCGTGTACAACTGGTCGAGAGCGACGTACGCGCTGCGCTATTGCTCGCTCGCTTAGCCCTGCCTCGCGAAATGCTATTATACGATGCTGCTCTTCTTGGGTGAGCTTGGTTCCTCTAGGCATGCTAGTAGTACCTTTACATGCACAAACGTATGTTAGTACACTTGTATGGTGCTGGGCATCATTATATTAGAAGGACACGCCAAAACAACGCGTCCTTGACTGCAAAGTACGCACCGGCAGTATACTAACCGCCAGCCTCCTCAAGCAAGGGAGGCGTTTTTTTCTGTGGTGGGGGGAGGAAATGGCCGATTTACCTGAATCGAGTGGCGTCCGCTTCGGTTTACTGCGCGTTTTTCATTGGTCCCAAGAACGTGCAGAAAAACCTCGCATTGGATAAAATCTATCGAAAAACAAGGGTGGCAGTTTACTAACCGCCAGCACTGTAGTGAGTAGCCCAGCTTTTGCTAAGTTCGTTTTAAAATTAAGTGCGCAGCTAAAGTACGCACATCCGCTGTGCTAGGTAAACTAGCTTTGTATAAAAATGCAGAATTGTCGTCTTTTTGGTGTACCCACTCAGGATTCGCCTGTTGAAGTAGCCTGATGTATCCTTAGATTTCGGCTACGAGAACTCTCAACTCAATTGACGTCTTTTTACTAATAGATATACGGTAAGTGTACAGCATGACGTAGTTGCCGTATTTCACGTAACAGTGCCTACGTTAAAAAATGCTGAATATTTTTACTGTGCTGTTATGGCGATCACGTAATAGGTATCCGCCATATCGTTTGACGAAATCAAAAAGGTTATACCTCGACCTAAACGAATGAACATGTTGCTTGTTCTGGGCTAGATATTTGGTATATGCGAGCAGTGGACATCTTAGAAGCGATCCTTAGCGACCATCTAGGGGTTTTTCTTCCTGTACGCCTTGTGTATTTTGTTCAGCAGTGTGGTACGTTTCCAGGAGTTTCTTGGCCGGGTCGTAAGCAGCGTGAGCTCGAAGTAGCCGTTGGACCGAATCACTTGGAAGAGCAGTGTTGGAGGTCGAGGCGGCGTTAGAGTTCGACAGAGCGTTGCTGGTAGCCAGCAAGGCGGCTGCGATCATCAGGAGAGCTCGAGATAGGTGCATGATATCGGTGGCTTATAAACTGAAGAGCAAATTCTGAAGTGAGCCCTAAGCCGCTGATAATGTAGCTGGATGCATTGCTGGCCTCTATCATGCCATCTATCGCAGGCTATGAATACAGTATAAGTATTCATGAGAGACGTGCTTTACATGTTACTTGTGGTGGTGTTGCACTGGCGACGATATGACAGATCCCAAATGTTATCGTGATCACTCGGCACGTGATAAAGCTTATTTGTTGGTGTAATAGTGTACGTACACGCCGTACACTGTACAGCCAGCGACATATACAGTACAGTAATGGTAAAAAAGAATTAGGTACTCCTATTGCGCTTTCTTACACGACTTAACTAATACAAAATGCTGTATATGCCAGTACATCTTAGTCTGGCTGAGCTTCTTACAAGTGCATCATCGGAGGTAGCTAACCGTCTTAACCGTAACTACAAGGGTTAAAAGAATGCAAAGATCCAGCTCTATTCTGCGTTCAATTCGCTCTTGTATCGCATGGAAATATGATGAAGCTGATGAACCCGTTGAATAAGAACGTGCACCAGTATTTGCTTGTCTTGAATTAAATTTGGTTTTGGCGATTTGGTTTGATCGTTATTCTTTAGAAAGCTTACTATTTCTGACGCTGCATTCTACAACAAGGGTGCTCAGAATTGAGGGAAGCCCTACCAGACTAAGATGCATTGAAATATTTATATTTAGACAAGAAACATAGCAGGAATATGTACTTATTTCAACATAACTGTAGTTTATTGCTGACCGTACAGTGAAGGACGCACAACGTCAACACAACAGAAATTGCTGACTTCATCACGTGCCAAGCGATCACAATGCATCTCACGCCTTTGTTCTCGCCACCCAGCGTCTCACGATTCTATACGGATACGAAGTGTGTGTTTGTATGAAGACGTCCGATCCAAAATTTAAAGGCACGTGCTGGAGAGCCCAACTGGGAAATTATGAGACGGGGCATTTGCCCCAACTCGCCCCAACTGTGCCAGACCGCGACCAAACAGAGAACAAACGAGCCCAATCTGAGCCCAATCCAGCCCAAGTGGAAGCAGTCCACTGAACGCTTCTTCGTTCTCCACAAAGATGTCCCACTCAGTTGGAAGAGGCATCTGATGATGTTCTTACCCACTCCTCGTCGCTGTTGTTAAATGAACACTCATCCAAATTCTCGCTGACTTCGTCGCTGGATGACACGGGGGATCACAAGACCTCCCTGACGCGCAAGTTCTTGGCAGGCTGGTTCCCGACTGCTTTGGCCCGTAAGTCGCGCGATGCAGGGCGTGTTATCGTCGTGACGCGTTGATCGCATGCTGCGCTACGCCGCAGTCGCGGTCGCTCTCCATGGCTCGTATTCCTGCTCGAATGAATTAATGGTGAGGAGGGGGGATCGTACTATACACTATACGCTGGACGGATGAACTAGTGGGGTAGGCCTCAGTTGGGTTCTCCAGCCACTCTCAAATTTAAAAATCAGATCGATGCGGCGTGTCATCCCTCCGCGAGGAGGGGAAAACCGTTGAGGTTAATTGCTAGGGTGGTAATGGGCAAAGGTAATTGCGCATCCGATTCCAGTAATCATAAAATCTGGCAGGGTATCGACTGATACCGGTGCCGAATTGGAGGTGCACGACTGTATAGGGTCCTAAATCATACGATAAAATACTCGCAAACACACAATATGAGAGTGCTTTATCCTGGGCGAGAACAAAGGCGTGAGATGCATTGTGATCGCTTGGCACGTGATGAAGTCAGCAATTTCTGTTGTGTTGACGTTGTGCGTCCTTCACTGTACGGTCAGCAATAAACTACAGTTATGTTGAAATAAGTACATATTCCTGCTATGTTTCTTGTCTAAATATAAATATTTCAATGCATCTTAGTCTGGTAGGGCTTCCCTCAATTCTGAGCACCCTTGTTGTAGAATGCAGCGTCAGAAATAGTAAGCTTTCTAAAGAATAACGATCAAACCAAATCGCCAAAACCAAATTTAATTCAAGACAAGCAAATACTGGTGCACGTTCTTATTCAACGGGTTCATCAGCTTCATCATATTTCCATGCGATACAAGAGCGAATTGAACGCAGAATAGAGCTGGATCTTTTGCATTCTTTTAACCCTTGTAGTTACGGTTAAGACGGTTAGCTACCTCCGATGATGCACTTGTAAGAAGCTCAGCCAGACTAAGATGTACTGGCATATACAGCATTTTGTATTAGTTAAGTCGTGTAAGAAAGCGCAATAGGAGTACCTAATTCTTTTTTACCATTACTGTACTGTATATGTCGCTGGCTGTACAGTGTACGGCGTGTACGTACACTATTACACCAACAAATAAGCTTTATCACGTGCCGAGTGATCACGATAACATCTGGGATCTGTCATATCGTCGCCAGTGCAACACCACCACAAGTAACATGTAAAGCACGTCTCTCATGAATACTTATACTGTATTCATAGCCTGCGATAGATGGCATGATAGAGGCCAGCAATGCATCCAGCTACATTATCAGCGGCTTAGGGCTCACTTCAGAATTTGCTCTTCAGTTTATAAGCCACCGATATCATGCACCTATCTCGAGCTCTCCTGATGATCGCAGCCGCCTTGCTGGCTACCAGCAACGCTCTGTCGAACTCTAACGCCGCCTCGACCTCCAACACTGCTCTTCCAAGTGATTCAGCCCAACGGCTACTTCGAGCTCACGCTTCTCACGACACGACTGCTGCCGAAGAAGAAAGGCACGCCCCTTTCGAGCGAGTCAACTCGTTGGCTAAAAAATACGACATTGATCTTGGAAAAGCCGCCGCTGACGTGAGTTATTTTCTTACCCTGGACAAGCAACTCCTGCAAGAGTACCAGACTGCGCTGGCCAAATTACACGAGGCGTACAGGCCGAACAAAAACCCGCGATGATCACTAAGGAGCACGTTTAAGATGTCCACTGCTCACATAGACCAAATGTCTAGTCCAGAACAAGCAACATGTCCATTTGTTGAGGTCGAGATATAACATTTTGATTTCGTCAAACGAAATAGCGGATATCAATCACGTGATCGCCATAACAACACAATAAAAAATCAGCATTTTAACGTAGGCACTGTTGCATGAAATACGGCAACTGCGTCATGTTGTACTCTTGCTGTAGATCTATTAGTAAAAAGACGTTAATTGAGTTGAGAGTTCTCGTAGCCGAAAGCGAAGGATACATCAACGAGAATTTTTCACTGCAACATTTAATGTTGCGGTCTCTGTTTAAACAACATTTCACTTGAGCCGACTCGCGGTGTGTTTTAAACACGTATTGTACCTTTTCTCCTCGAAAAAAACGGGCTGCGTTTCATCTGCTCGGTGAGGCTGCCTTGAATGATTAGGTCGTCGATGGGATCGAGGTCAAGCAAGTCGAGAGATTCATTCACGGAGTCGTATTTCTGGGCATCCGGCATCTCAGCACCTTGACGAAGCAAGGCACTAAGGCCTTTTTCAAGTGGAGAACGCGTTATGTGCCGAATACTTTAAGCAATTTGATTGGCTAAGAGTTACGGCACTCCTGCATATGTTTTGCTCGTTCGTGTCAGTTTTTCAAAACACCAGCCAGAGGTGTTCTAGCGAGAGAACAATTGTGCTAGGGAAATGAAAGGCAGTTTTTACCCTGCAAGACTGGTCGCATGGATTCCAGTCCGGGAGGTCGGAAAGCTCGCACCTGTGCATTGCGCTAGGCAGCGACAGGGGTCGCGTGGCACATGAGAAATAGCACTTAAGTTCAAGCAGTGGTTGGTGAGGTCCGCCTATGATGCCGTTCCCCCTACATCAGTAGATAGCACGCACAGCTGTTCGACATTGTAGTGTACTTCGGGCGGGGAATTGATAAATGATGCAGTCAATAGCTGCCAAGAAGGGAGAATTTACTTGGACAACCACAGCACAGATTATCAAAACTGGAAGCACAAAATAAGGCAAACAGAAAGCCCTAACCCATTCTGAAGCACAGAACACAGTTCTCTACCTGAACCAGGACCTAAACGTCGCGGAATGTAGCCTCCGACGTCCATCTGCACGAATAGCAAGGTTATCCGTTAAGCAGGATGTCTCCACGGATCTGTCCGCCCGTCTTCCTGCCAGCAATAACATCCATAAGCGTGGTCTTTCCTAAAGAACCTATCAGAGCAGAGATCGTCCCTGGTTTTACAAAAAATATTCGAGAACGCAAGCTCCTACATGCCAACATGTCGATCTTTTCAAGCTGTGCCAGTGAAACGGAAGGAGGGCGTTTTAAATTGGATTAGAAGGTGAATATTGTTGATACAGACAACGACGGTGAAGCAACCCCCCCCACCACACACACACACAAAAACTCGACGTGCAAATTTGGACTCAAGTACAACAAAAACAAAAATGGGCTGCTTTAATTTAAACCAATTACATAAATTGCTGGACAGCACGCCTGAGCGTTATGGCTGTGAGACGATGGATGCATCTCGTCGCCAAAACAATTACACCGTCAAAGAGAGGCTGGAAGCGCTAGAGCAGGGGGCACTGGAGGGATGTAAGCCTACCTCTCGGGCGCTTAAAATTCCATTGAGTAGACCAAAAGAATAGAGGAAAAAGGCAAATCTGCTGTTTGAGTTCAAGGGCGCCCAGACAAGCAAAACGACAAAAAGACAGGGAGCAAAGACGAAAATCGTATTTAGCTTGGGAGAACAAGTCTACGACTGTAGTGATGGTGTTGATCAAAAACATACATGTACATTCGTTTTGTTTTCCTTTTTTTTCTTTTTTTTACTCTTTTGTTTTATTTCATTTTGACCAATCGCAGGTGATACCGCGCAAGGGCACAGTTTTTAATTGTCTTGTTGGCCTTTCTCATTTTGTATTGAAAATAAATATCTACGGGGGGTGACTTTCACCGTCGTTGTCTGTACTTGCTGCTACAGCCATGACTCCACCACAAGTTTTGTGATATTTTTCTAATTAATAGCATGAACATCTGAATTGCTAAATGATTGGGCGATTCGTTTCCAACTCTATATCAGTTTACTCGACAAAAAAAACATAATGTGAAGGATTTAGAATTTAATTTAACAGTCGAAGAACGCTGTGTAACCGGCCAATTATCTCGTCCGGCCGTAGGGCGGGTCGTTGCTTTACAGTGCTGCACTACGCCGTACGCTTTGTCAAGAAGTTTGACTTCTAGATTGAACAATACACAGTACTGGCCGACATGATCCACTTGATCCTGCGCCGGAACGTCCACCACTTGTGCTCTCTCCCACTTGATTATCAACATTAAACTGCCTTAGCCACTTGCTCGTACAGCCTACACCTGCCTTCCACTCACACACACACCGGATTCCCCGTCAGCACGCACGCAACCTTTACGCTCGTCCACTCGACTCGCTACTCCCAACAGAGTAGATTCGATCCCCGCCTGCTCCCAACAGGGCAAATTTTTGATTGAGCGACCCTCCTTGCTTCCCCGCACCCGATCACTGGATTCATTGGGATGTGCAGCACGCACGTGCTGCACGATGATGCCACTTGCATCATTCGCGCCACTCGCCGCCTCACACAACCAAATATTTTTCCATACTCCCCCGTGATCAGGGTTGGATTTTGCCGCGGCTTTATCGGCAAAATCGGCAATATCCCTTTTTTTGCCGATCGGCAATTCGGCAAAATCGGCAAAATCGGCTTTATTTTTCGGCATTATCCGTCCGGATTGCCCAGAAGACGTGATCCGTATCCGGACCCATCCGAATGGCCAACTCTCCGCAAGATTAGCGACATTGTCGTCTTCTTTCCCGCTCTGGTCCATGTTCGAGCAATATATATCACATCAAAGTGGCGGGCGACTGGCCCGCCAGCTGCTGCGACTCGCGGACAGGGCCGAGCTCGGCAGGAGTGTGGTGATGGAAGTCCTGCTGGACGGGCCGTACGGCGGCGTGTTAGTCGACGTGTACGGGTCTAGAGGCGCTCACGTGGTGCCGCTGGCGGAGGGCGTCGGGGGACAAGGTGGCTGGAGGAAAAGTACTGGAGATCCGAGTGTGGTATCATGACAATTGTTTCTTAAATGCATCGTCGACGACAGAAGATGAGAAAGCTTTGGTGAGACGAAAGACGCGGGAACTATGTGGAGAAGAACGAGAACATGGTGATGAAGAGGAACTGGACCTGATGAGATGATTATTTTGAAGGCATCCTGGTAGCATGTGTAAGCTGACGTGGCTTCTTGTTCTGTTGTATGCTACGATGGGGCTGCAACGAAGTGCTGGTCCGGTCGTACACGTACAGCGAATTAATAATGCCGATTTTCACGACGATGAGCATTATGGTAAAGCGAGCTACGGCTGTATCGATTGAAGAAACGATATCAGATCGAGCAATCTTCATTAATGCACCAACAAACATATATTCTTCATTAATGCACCAGCAAACATATATTCTTAAATTCTTACGTGCGTTGCTGCAATCGAGTCACGTAAGGCGTCAACCCAAACGTTCGTTCTGATGGGGAAAGTGTTTTGAGACTGAACTTTTGGCCTCAAATACCAGTGAGCTTTGTTTCTTGTGGAAATGTCTTATCGTTGCGCTGCGGAAACTCTGTGGTATTTGGTTCTGGAATGTCTTCGAGTCCAGCACACACGTTTTGCTCCAGCTCTTCGTTTTGTGTACTACTAGTACAGTTTTCGTCGCTCGTTAATTCATCTCCATCTAACACATTGAAAATATCCTGCCAGTATTCAGTCGTATCTAAACCTGGAGTATCCTGCCTCACGATGGCTCGATTCTCTTCTAGTTCTTCAAGAGTGATAGGAGGAACAGTATCACAGTTAGCGACGTGCGTTCGCTCTGAGGCAGCAACAATACGTTTGATTTTACAGCATTCCACCCCTTGGTTGTATTCTTTGTCAAGCTGGCGAATACCTTGGCGAACTAGTGAAAACTTACGCGCCTTATCAATGGACATTCTGTTTTTCAGTGCTGTATGGATTGCGGCTAGCTCGCTAAAGTACCGTTCACACGTCGCTGTATTGACAGCGATAGAAAGAATGACTGAAGCGAGCCTGGGCAGCTTTGAGTGTGGTCTGATGGTACGCGCAAAGCTCCAGTGTTTTCCTACATCTCCATTGAATCGCACAATTTCACAGCTGACGAACGCACCACAAAACCAGTCATGTAGATCATTTGATAAAACTCCAACGATGTTGTTGTCGACGTACCGCCGGTGGTAGTAGGTGGCATATCCGCACAACCTTTCAAGGAAACGCAGCTCTGGTTCTTCAGTATGGATGGCTACAGCTACACGAACATGCGACGGATGTAGGAAAAGTGCTAGCAGCATTAGCGGCTGCTCGCACTGTTGCCATCTCTTCTCCACGATCGATACAAGGTCCAAATTCTCAAAGTTCCCCAGAAACCCACGATAGATATCACGATAGGAAATTACAACATCTGCAAGTGAGTTTTCGTCACGCTGCAACTTGTAGGATACATTTGAGAGTGGCCGGATTACCTCTTCAGCTCTTACAAGCGATCGCCAAAATGCTGGGTCGCCAAAAATCTCAAGTGCAGGCGGGAAATCATTATCGTTATGGTACTTCGCCCAAAATTGAATCAGTGCACTTCGAATACGCAAAAGTGATGCAAAGCACCCTTACATACTGTTCTAACGAGTTTCACAGAGATTGATGAAACCCAGTGACTTGCCGTATACTGTTGTAATGACTTCATGCGCGCGAACTAGCCATTTTGAAGACGATGCATTCAATGTTACGGTAGCAAGTGATGCTTGCTTCGTGAGCTTACGAAATGAGGAGTTCAGGACAGCTTTCACAATGCTGTTAGTATCGTGCGCAAAGCAGTGGATATATGCAATGTCTGGGCGGCGGCACGCTAGAATGCGGCGTGCACGACCACACTGGCCAGCGTTGTCAGTAACCACAGCTCCTATCTTCCATTCATTTTTTGAATCGATTTCGTTTATCACTTTCTCCATTTGTTGAGCGATGGCAAGACCATCATGCCTCGAACCAGTCGGAAAAAGTCCATACGTAACAATTGTCCCAAAAAGCGCGAGCATGCATCCAAGCAAATGCAACTTTACAACATTCATCCACACGTCCGATAAAAAATTGAGTCGCCCGCCACTGAACGCGAGGCGGTTCTTGAGCGCCTCAACCTGGCCCTCTTCTTCGACTTTGATGTACTTATCTAGAAGCCGTCCCATACTCTTTCGCTTGGGAAGAGCTTTCTCGCATGCTCGGTTTAGAAATACTAACAGACGTATTGTGGAGAGCTTCTCAACAAAGCGATCTGGTAACGAATTGTCTGCTTGGAACTGGATAAGAAGGCGCTCAAATTCTTCTTGCTCTTCTCCAGTATATACGCTGTTGAAAAACTCACGGATCCCCCGCTGGCGCTTATCAGTACTTGTAGAAGAAGCGTAGTCAGAAAGGCATCTCGATCTCGACTCGGAAATCGCCGCCGAGCTTGGAGCTAGACTTGGCGCTTGATTGGATGCACTCATTTGCACGAAATGCTGAATAATGGACTGCTGAAGCTGTGGTGTTGACACATCTCCTCGGTCCAATGCTTCTTTATAGTATTGGCAACGCGCCAGATGACTTCTGTAATTTGTATCGCGCGCCACTAGAGCAGTGGGGTTGGGTGCGTCCGGTCTCACCGGGTCCTGGAAAGCTGCTAGGCAGTGCTTGCAAATGATCTGAGGCCTATTGCCTTTCTTCTGTAACCGCGTGGCGACAAATTGCTGCCTTTCGAAGCTTTGGGCTCGTCCCATTCTTCTGGAGTGAACAACGTGGGGCTGTGAACAAGGGTGTATAGTATAGGTATAATTCCTATATGAAGGCTCATTGTGATGTATAGGGGATGTATGCAAGGCTCTTCGGCTTTTCAATCGACGAGCGACTGGCGACTTGGTTTTTTGCAAATCTTAGATGAATTGCCGCGGCAAAATCCAACCCTGCCGTAATCGCCCGGCACGGCAAGTTCCACTCATGCATCCCATCCTCGTCTAGACTGGCTACACCATGGTCCACTGGACCAGCCAGCCTGTCACACTGCAGCTGCAAGTGATCGTCTATCCTTGCATTGTCCTTATCGGCTTTGTAATGGTCCATTTGACCGTCCAATGCGTTACAACTGCTTCGACCGTGCACAAATTTCGCCATATCCGAACGACTTTTGGTCCTTGTTCGTAGGACGAATTTGATTGGGAACTTGAAATCATATTTATGCAGTCAAAGTCACACAGCATAAAAAGTTTAATAAAAACTTATTGATGTACGGCGTGAGGAATGATACTATAAACATGTGTTGGTTAGAAAAGAGCCGTCATTCGGTTTCTATACCTGCGCTCAAATGCACTACCTGGGCCAGTACTTACAGCAAAACAAACATCAGCGCTAACACGTAAACAGGTATTCTCAGTGTAAGTCGCATACGATATAGTTTCTACTGTGGTACCCATCTCAATTATTAGTAGTCCTACCTGTGTTCTTTACATTTAGAAACAGGTTTTTATCATACCGGTATTTTTTTAAGCAAACGGGTTTGCCCATTGAGGAGAAAAGGTTATAGCTTATCGCGAAGAGAGCTAAGAGAAAAAGCTGCCGTGTTCCCTGTAACATGTTTGCATTAATAAATCTGAATGTCATGTTCTAATACCTAATAGTGCGATGAAAATGATTAGGTGATTAATTGAGAAGTGAGACTCGACCGGCTGCTCCGTGGATACCTCGTGCGGGTTTGCTGCAGCACACACCAACTTACTTCCGCTAAAGTATAGTCCACATGGTTTTGCGAGCTCGTTTGAATACTCAAAATTGACATACATAGGACCGCGTAGTATTTGTGGAGGCGCCTCTAACGACGAGCTCACACAAAATATCTTCCAATCAACTGTATGTCGACCGAGACGGCCGAAGCTTGAGCTTGGCCATCGTGACTGCATGCTTACCTCGATCTTCGCTTAACTTGTCTCCGTCAGGAGTAGTGAAAAACAAGCATGTAATTGGCGAAGTAATATGTTGTAATCTTAGCTCGTAGAGCAAAACAGCTTGCCTCGTGAAAGTATCAATGTCAAAGTGCACAAATAATTTCTAAAGGTGAAATATTGTACAGCGGTGATCAGCCCCATTAACCAGGTCTACACCAGCAGCAACCGGCATGAGGAGCGACTTTTGGCAGATTAAGTGCGTCAACAGCAGGTCTGCATGTTCAGTCGCGTCTACAGCAGCACTGCATTATCGGCTGCGTCAACAGCGCACTGCATAAAGAAGGGGGGGTACCACAGGGCGCGATCTCCAGTGGTGAAGGACTAGAATGGTAAAACTCACACTCAATAGATCTACTCACTTCGCTACTTACTTTCAAGCGCACAGAACGCCATACTAGAGTCGTACTTCGACGCTGTCTACACGATGTGCACACTCCGCAGTGTGTAATCGAGGCAGCTCAGACTCTAGAGCCTAGAGCAGGGTTTAGAGCAGGGTTTCCTAGATTTAAAATATATGATAGCAATTTCTAGATCAACAGGCTCGCTGATCCGAGTGCAAAATGCCGTCCAAACTCCGTTGGGATCCGGTCGTTTCGCACGGATATGTATTCGTGGGCTGCAAGAAATATGGTAGGACTGCCGGTATTTGTCGCGACATGCCCCCCCCCCCCCCGATATTTTTTTTACTGATACATGGAGCTAGATTATGTTACCCAGTCGCTCTTGATGCTACATAGACAATGCTCCAATAAAAATACGTATTGCGTCGTACCGCGATGGCTTGGCTTGAAATTACGATCTTGGAATTACACTTCCGTCAATGACATATATTAATCGATGAAGTCGAGAGATGTCAGTGCGAGAAGATGAAGCCTTGGGGCCTAACCTAAGGACTATATATCCAAAGTTGGATTTCAAATTGCTGATTATTGCTCCAAGTTATCTTCAGTGCTGTTATTTCAGCAGCCACTCGTTAGAAAAACAAACAGTGAATCCACTGGTTTACATAATTTCTTACGTTTTTCTTCTCTGCAATTTAGAATACTACGTACTGTAGTAGTGTGTCCATCCCACCATACCTGCTGTATCCCCCTAAATTGTGTAAAAAAGTCTCTGTAAATTATTTCAGTGCTAACGAGCGGGGAGGGGTGTCCGGTTGGTGTTTCAATTTCCAAAACCAAATAGTCTGGGTGTTGAAAATAACCATGAATTCATAAGGGTACGTACTATACCGGAAAGTTATAGCTCTGCTGTTTATACCTGTGCTGGTTTATTAACAATACAAATGTTACCTGTGTCGTTGCCCTCGCGCTTAAAGTACAATCAATATTATCGAATGTAGCACGAACAAATAACAGGAGCTATACCTGAACCGCGTGTAAATGCGGACGATTGGTTTTCTCAGTTGCTCCCGAGAAAAACAAGCACGAACACGGTAGATTCGGTCTTATGAAATGTTAGTGTGGGAAGGATGAAGTAGCCCAGCTCGATCGATATTATAGCAACGTTTACGAGGCACAAGCATGTTTGTAGGCACTCACAGGTTCTTGATGAAAATCGCTTGGCGCGAACACAAAATCAGGTGGTGTATGCCTGTAATGGGTCTACTTAAAGCCCACTACTTCGGCTTACACGTTAGCGCACGTGTACGGGGAGGCGTAAGATACGTTTCATTTAGATTAAATATACTTTTGTCCAAAAGTATAGAATACTGAAATAGGAAAGCAAAGCCGATTTCTGGTAAAATTGAGAACTGTTCTTTTTTTGTTTTGTATGGGTTTGCCTCCTAATCTAAAATTCTACATACCGTCACCAAGTCGATAACGAAGAAGTATAGCGGCACGAACTCCGCTCGAAAATTAGAACTTCTTCGTGCGCAGAACAACTTCGTTGGTTTGATTGTACCGCCTGTATAGTCCAAACGCGCGTAAACCATAGTTTAATAACTTTTATTTAGGACAGTTAGACCGATTGTCAACAGGAACCCGACGCCAACGCAGCATAAGGCGTATTCAAGGTCTTCGAGTATTACAATGGTATCGACACCGACTATTATATCTGTATATTACTGTTTAATCCCAATTGCTGTACCTTCACCCATCCTATGGATGACACGCAAATTGTTAGAGGTTAAAAGCAATTGGCAATGTACCAGATAACATTGTTTTGACACTGTCTCCAAAATAGTGAAGTTTAAATTATAATGGTCACCAAGCCAACAAAAAGGACATGTCATCCGACCTAGTTGTAGTACGGCTGTAACAGGGTACGTACCCCTAGCTACATGAAGTGTGGTATGTCATACTTCGGAATATTTGGTACATGGTACCAGGTTCGTCCGAGGCCAGCCATTGGCAGACGACATTGCTTTTCTAAAGGTGACTTGTAGTTTGTATATTTAACTCAAGGATAGCCTACCTATAAATATATTTACTCTCGGAAGCTAACTTCCTCTTGCGCGAGGTGCTGTGTGACCCCGTCACACTTGGTAGCACTTGTTGCCAAGCCACGCCAACGCGGGTAGACTACGTGAACCTCTCTGACGTTCGCTACAAAGGATAGGAACGGCTTCCCCCATCTGAGCGACTCTCAGTTCGAGTCAGTTCGGAAGATGGCTGGCATCTTCGGAATGGAGGCTCTGCAGAGTCTGGTGGCATCAACAGCGGCCGAGCGGCTCAATCGCGTCAATGCGCTTGACGCTTACGAGCCGGGGCTCATCACGCATGTGCGGGAGAGCCTGCAGACGCCGCACCCGAAGCCAATACGGCTGAAGGCTAAGCCGTATGAAAGGAAGGAAGGTGATAACCTTCACTTCTGGGTTCGAGAGGTAGAGCTTGCGATGGACGCGGCTCTGACCTCGACTGAGCAACTCCGTTTTGCTGTTGTACTCTCCAGCATTAGCGGTCGCTCTAAGCGTTGGGTGTACACGCGGGAGGCGACATCCCTTGGATGTTTCACATCCTGAACTGAGCTTTGTGAACAGCTCCGAGCCGCGTTCCTGCCGGCGAACTACGAGTACCGCCGGCGTTCGCACTTCCTATCATACAAGCTAGGAGGGCGCGATCTGCACGAGTAAGTCCAAGAGATACGGGAGCTCACGGCATCCCTAGTGAGGAACGCACTCAACGAACACGTTAAGATGACTGTGTTCATGGACGGCCTTTGCGTGGGCTTAGCGCGCACTCAGCTATTTAGGGTGCGGTCAAGCATCCTCGAAGAGGCGATTCAAGTGACTGTTCAGGAAGAATACAGCCATCAACAGGCGCGGACGCCGGCCTCAGCATGGTCTGGTAATTCTTTGGCGAATCCCGGTCGAACAAACTCCAACGGTCTAGTTCCCATATAACGCGGGTCCGCCGAGCAGCGCGACATTCGCTGCTTTGGCTGCGGGAAGCTGTGCCACGTCAAGCACGACTGCCCCGTCGAGAGACACCGCATGCGGACTTTCCCCAAGCCCATCCTTAAGGGTCGCTAGAAGAAGCCAGGACAGGGGAACGCCGGAGACCAGTAGGGGCGGGCCGCCCTACTGGGGAAGAACTAAGGCTTCGTGAGGGGTGCGCGGGTAGCGCGTACCACGGGGACTTAGCCCCTGAGAGTATTCGCAATCTCGAATCGGCGAAGTGCAGCGGCGGGTTGCTCGTAGTACACGGAAGTGTACGGGGATATGATCACCCCTTTAGAATCTTGATCGATTCTGGGGCGTCGAAGAATTGTGCACGCCGCCAGACGGTTGCTCGTAAAAGCAACAAGTTGTCCGATGCTTTGAGAGAAAGCAAGGGCAACGGAACGGTGTCAGTGCGACTGGCCGACGGGAAGGTCGCCACGGTTCCCAACGTCCAAGCGGATCTGGCCGTCAAGTATGAGGACTTTGACAGCCTCGAATAGCTTACTGTTCTCGACGTGGATCCCTACGATATGATCCTGGGCATGCCCTGGATCGAGAAACACGAGCTCTGGATCGACTGGCGAGGCAAGGCAATCGGTGCCTGCGAAGTCATTGGTGAGTCATGTTTTCACCTCTGTCAGGACCCGAGTCGTCCGTAATGGGTGCTAGGGTACCGAAGCATCCAGCAGATGCTTGGGAGTCGTCGACCT
Source organism: Phytophthora infestans T30-4 (assembly GCF_000142945.1). Classification (NCBI taxonomy): domain Eukaryota; phylum Oomycota; class Peronosporomycetes; order Peronosporales; family Peronosporaceae; genus Phytophthora; species Phytophthora infestans. The sequence goes on from NW_003303744.1 coordinate 2,899,165, forward strand.
ATATGACAAATCCGAGGACGCATCGATGGTGGCGGCGCTAGAAGGCGCCGGCCAAACGGATAACTTAGATCCGCAAGCGGCTAACATAATTCCACAGACAGCTGTCACGAACGCTGATAAGAGCGTTCTTAAGATGGGTAACAGAGTTCCACACACGGTCTACCAGACCTTAACTGAAGAGGAATACGTCGGATACGCTTCCTGTGTGGGTAGCACAGTGCCACTCGCGGTCTCCCAGGCCGTAACTGAAGCGGAAGACGTCGGATACGCCTCCTGTGTGGGTAGCACAGCTCCAGACGCGGTCGCCCAGACCGTTACTGAAGCGGAAGACGTCGGACACGCTTCCTGTGTGGGTAACACAGTACCACACGAGACCTCGAGCGACCCGGATGTCAGCGCTCCGACATCCCCAGACGTGGGTAAGAAAGCTCCACGTCGCCGTCGACGACGCCGCCGCCGCCGCTAAAAGTCGGACCTGAACTTTGTTCAGTTCGACGTCGCTTCAAGCGACTCGAAGTCCAGGACCCGGGATCCTCCGACACAGCCGGTGGAAGAGGGTTATCACATCGTCTATGGCGAGTCTTTCCAGGTCAGCTCAAGTCTGGGAAGATTGCAGAGATGGTGCTCATAAGACCTGAGACCACTCGGGAGGAGTTGAGCCCCTCCTCTGTCTTGGACAAGGACGTCCTGGAAGAGTTGAACAAGCAGCGTCAGACACGCTTGGGTTCTAAGACCCTTAGGAACCCCAAGGATCCGGTGTATCCTTTGGTGACGGAGTATGCTTAATTTGGGGGGAGGGGTACCTGTCAATAACTAATAAACCGAAGATAAAGATGAAAATACAGGACCTAATCACTTAGTTTTTTTTTATCAACACAATAAACAGCTTTAAAAGGGGCCAAATTAATTATTTTAGAGCTGTCCGTCCAACGTACCGTTGCACTATAATACCAGGATTAAGAGTATTTGGAGAGGACTTCCACGAATTTCTTTACTGCAAAAAAATGATTCTAGTATCCACCGGATATACATCGAGTGATCGTGCGAATACGAGCTTAAAATGAACGGAAGATATTTCAACGACCAAACCGAAGTATCAAAGTGTTTAGCGGATGGCGTTGAATCGAGCTATGGATTTACACGCCTTGCTACCGTGTTTATATCATAGGCGGAGCCTTGTGGTGGAGGCTAATTTGCTCGTAATTTAGTGAGATTTGCAAAAGGGACGCGATATGAAACACTGAACGTGAATATAATTTGCTCACATATTGAAGGCCTTTTGTCGACTACGACGACTTCAGTTAGGCCAAAATACGTGCTGACATGTATCAGTGGATCAGTCTGGTGAAAGGCTTTAGGTGACGATAACCTGGCCCTACGCCTCTGTCTCATCACTACGAGGTATGCCTCTCTAATTTAACGCTTGAATATTCGTATTCAGTAATTGCTGGCCTTAAAAACATTTATTTAGATGATTCTGTCCCTAACCAGCCAAGCTTGTTGGGATTTATGCCAGGGACGACCACACGATTTTTTTAAATGTTGCTCTGATTTGGACGGGAAGGGAACCAATCGAAAGTTGCTGAACACAGCTTCACCAATAGGTTTGGTCAAAAACGTGCATTAAGAGACAAAAGAGGCAGGTTAAAAATCGCTCTTGACAAAAACATTGTTTTCAATACAAAACCCAAGTACAGCTTTGTCACATTAGGGCCAGGTTTTACGTTTTGTCCCACAGGGGATACCGACGACAACGATTTTCCTACCCCCCCCCCCTTGCTAGAGTTTCTGCCTACAGCTCGGTTATCCACTTCGATCGAGAAAATTAGAGCCCAGCACTTGATAGTTGCACCATCATGTTGTCGTGTATACTCCACCACAGGAGCAAATGCGATCTACTTATAAAAAGGGAATTGCTAGCTAAGACTTTGAGGGTCATCGTTTTTAGCGTCTAAACCATGGACATAATATGTCTATAGTTTTTATTTTTTTCGTGTAATTTGCGATATTATCGATATTATCGCAAACTACACGAAGAAAAAAAAACTGATCCAGTTTTGCTGACGTCGATAGCTGAAGCAGCTGAAGGGGCAGTTTTAATATCGAAAAGTAAAGGAATCGAGGAACGAAAATCGCAAAGTTTATTTTCTTCTGGTAGCTACTATTGAAGTATTTGTAGAGCGTAACAACCCCAGTAATCTCCAATTCTTGCGACTCACATGTTGCTTGTTCAGGACTTAAGTTGCTTAATCCGTAGATGTGTCGCATTATCCGTGATGCTCATACGTGACCATCCGCTCTCCCTTCTTCCTGTTACCTTGGATAAAAAAATCCAGATACGCACGATACTTTGCGTAATTCTCACGCACCTCAGGGTCATTCAAGTACGCAGTGCTCTTGCCAGCTTTCGCCACGTCAATCTTCAATTCCTTAGCGTATTTGGCTAGTAACTCATAGTGTTCTTTCGTGAGACCCCTCTCTTCGGAGTCAATTTCATCTTCATCAGCAGCGCGGTGGGCCCTCAGGAGTCGTTGACCTGGCGCATCAAGTAAAGTTGCCTTTGAGGTCTTGGCTTTCTTGTCACTCGTAGCGAAGGCTTCACTGGAAACTAGACAGGCTGCAGCGATCACAGCGAAGACGTGGGCGAGGCGCATGGGTGCACTGGGTGTTTGCAGCTGACAGCTCCTGAGCAAACTGTAATGTGAGAGTCGAACCTTCACCAAATGTGTTCTTGGTCCTTCCTCATCGAGGTTGAACATTCCGCATCTTACTTTTTCTCAGAAGCCACGATCATGAGCGTGCATATCTTTGTGTCATCATCATTGTTACAACTAAACGATACTCTCACGGTAGAATTCATGGCTCTGAAATGCTGAAAGACGAACTGTACTGAAGTCTCCAGCTATCTAATGATGTGCTCACCGTAGACTTCACTGTAAAAAGCTCCAATGTACGGTACGTTTGAGGAACTTACCGGGCGATGATTATGCATTGCCATTGAATACAGTAAATATCGGTATCCATGTGCTGTGCCTGCGGACCGCAATATCACCACACTACGGTGGCATTGCGACTGACAGCAGCATGATCATTTCCAGATTCTATTGCGAATCGCAATTTGCGATCAATTGGCAGCTTGTTGTGTGGTGTTGTACGTCGTAATCTGTATGGCGAGCGGTACAGAGAATTTTAATGCCGTATATGCTACTTCGAAACATTATTTTTTTAGTTTTTCATGCTCAGTAAAATACTTAAAAGTATGTTGACTGGTGGTATTTGACCAATTATTGTAATAAATAGGCTAGCCCGAATTTGATTTATATTGTACTTACATTTTGTAAGCCATCATGCTACAGTACAGTCGTGCACCTCGTTTTCGGCCCCGGTATGGCTTAATAACCTGCACAATCTAATGATTGCGTCACATGCATTGCGCAAATGAGTTGCCCATCTCCTTTGGACCAAATAACCTCAATGGTATTCCCCTCCTCGAGGAGGGATGAAATGCCGCACTTCCGCCACGATGTATCAGCTCAATCACTTCACCATATCACAGCTCATTATAAATTTTGTCGCAAAACGCCATGACACGTCGCCCGTCCGCCTATTCTACGTTGAATCTCGCCAATAAGCAAACATTGTGCAGGAAGGCAGCCACAGAGCCATCATGGACACAGTCTCAGCTCACTCAGTAGGCCACACAAGAGTTTCAAACCCACGTAAAGCGCTCCACCCTCCAAAGCATTCTAAAGCGCAAGAGGGACACGAAGACGTCCTGAATGCTCACTCTCTCCGCAAAAGGTTTTGCACGGCTTCGCAGCGCTCGTCCGACGAGTGTCGTCTCATAGCGACGAACCTGTTGAGTTAACTAATGTCGTTGTTCACTAGCTTTCTCCCAACACAACCGGTGCCTTGCAGTCAATTGACCAAGGGATTATTAAAAGTCTCAAGGACCACTACTGTACAAAGAAGTAGGAGGCCGAGCTGGACATGTTTTACAAAGGCGAGAAGTATACCCCCGTCAATATTTATACAGCGATGAAGTGGTGCTCAGAAGGTTGGCCATCACACTGGTATGGTGTCGAAGATGTAATTGAGATTTATACTTAATTAAGGTAATACAAAGAAGTACATTTGGATTCCATCTGTTCCTCTATATATATTCGCAGCTCGTAGACTCTATATGGTCCACCCCGCCGAATACGAGGTGCACGACTGTATTGTTTAAATATTTATATTCCTGTTATGCATGTACTTTGTTTTAAAAAAATGCAATTTTTATAAAAAAGCATAATAGACTTGCTGAGCTTGATCCAAGTCCGAGCAGCTATCCTGCAGAGTGCATCGTCGGAGGTATTAATAGTTAGCTGTCTCAAGCGTAACAATCCAGCTCTCTTCTGCGCTCAAATCATTCTTGACTTTTACGGCTTCCAGTAGGGGGCTACATTTAATAATTATAGCTAGATTTTGAAAACACAATATTGCCGTACTGATCGCCATAAAAAAGAATAATGTGCGGGGTTTGTATTGACAGGAGAATAAATCATTGCAAATGAGTTAAACAAATATGTCGCTGCATTTTGACAATGACATTAGCTTAACTCTGGCAGGTCTCGCCAGAATGGTTATGCTGCAAATCTCGCCAGAATGTTATGCTATAAGCAACATCTGGAATGATTATGCTACCAGTACAAGCTTCTGGCCAGAATGGTTATGCTACTAGCATAACCATTCTGCTACTGTAAGAGCAACATCGCATTTCCATTTCGTCTATACGATAGCAACTGCATGTACTTCAAGTTTTTTTTTCCTTTCATAGTGGCGATTTCGGTACCTCGCCATTATGGACATGAAAAAGGAGGAGAGATTTCGACACCGGTGAAAAGGGATCGTAACACCAGGGTTGTGACAGAAGGTGGGAGGGATCAAATCACCGGAAAAGCCGCTTTCCACACCATGAAAAGGGTTTAGCTTTTAAATAATAGAGGTCTTAAGAGCTGTGGGTTTCTGGCAGTCTAACAGCGAAAAACATGTGCTGAAGCCCACGAGGAGGGCTGGCGAAATCCCACAATTGTCAAGGACTTTTACGGTTGGTGGGGAGCAATTACATTTACTAAATATACTGTACCTTATGGCAGTGATTACGGATCGAAGTCTTGTTCGCCCTGCATGCTTTTTTAAATTCTAATTTCTTTAAGTATTGAGCCAGTGTTCCGTATCAAAAGCTTTTTTTGGACTGCCCGTATGGCAAGTACAGTAAGGCTCTTTTACGGTAACTACTGTAGTAAATGTCGTTAATTTACTGATTCACACATTTTTTCACCCCTTCCTCTCTTTAATAAATGGTTTGTAATAGCACATCATCGAAAATAATCCGGATTGCTATTGGTGTGTGCACATAATATGATAGCGGAGTATTGCGGTCACTGTTAAAGTAGTACTCGATCGCGTAAACAGTTGACGCTATTCAGAAATCCCCCCTGAACAAGCGTAGCTTGTTCTTCATATACCCCTTTTTATCGGATCACATGGATTTATGAATACATTTGGCAAATCACAAGAGCGCTGAGAATTCACTATGCAAATTAATCAGACGACCCCGTACGCTTATTGAGGGGGACTTCTATATGACCACAGCGACAATTTTGTACTGTATCGATTCGATACAAATTTCAAATGAGAAGGTATTATTTTCCTACCAATTCGTACAAACTTCACAAATTTCACTCGGCAGTAAAGGTTTAGCATGGGTATAAACTGATAGAAACTTGGTGCACGATACAAATTATAGCTCACTTTACTCCTCGAAGTAAATGCTAGGATTTTGTCTGCTTAGATTATCTAACTTTATTCAGATTTTCTTACACTATAGATGGCTAGGTATTGTGCAAGAATATCACTATTCATAGCTGATCTTAATTACTATAAAAAGTCTGTAAACGTAGCTGTCGAGGCCGTTGAGGTGTTTGTCGGGGCAGAAAGATAGGATCTGCAGACTGGCAGTCCAATGAGAGCACGTAGCGCCGACAGGCAGCGCGACATCATCCGTCTACCTTTCGTCCTTGCTTGCTTGAAGTAGCAGTGGTTTCAACGCCTCACTGCAGCCACTTGACGCAGCATCGAGACGCTGAGACTCCTGGACACGGTGATTTCGGAGCTCTGCCAGTATTTTTCGCGAGGTGATGGGCTCGCTCGTATGTGTCGTTAGGGCCGTATCGGGCCAGTCGCCGCGGGCGTCGCTAGTGTTGGTCTCGGTTGGCCCAGAACTTCACCGAGCAGAGTGTAAATAGGTAAATAAGTGGAAGATAAGTAAAAGAGTAGACGTATCATGTGGATAGAGCGAAGATAACCGCAGCAGCTCACTCACTGCCGCGTCGACGGTGCTGGTCGCCGCAGCAGGTGCGCTCGCTGAGAAATTGTGATTGTGAGAAACAATCTTTTCGGTGATAGAAAATGATAATCTCGCTCAAATCGAATTACCTTCCTAAACAGATTTAAAAAATCAAGAGGTGGTGGAGTTTAGTGTGGTAACATATTTTATCTGAATACGATTGCAGATACTGTAAAATTCAAAAGCACTACGCCAAAAGCACTACCAGCACAATTCTCTAGTAATTAGCACACCCAGTTATTTATGTTTATGTTAAATTGCTATTTATTCTCTGGATATTTATATCCAGAGTCTTAGGTGGGTTCCAGAACCGTCGTGGATCCTATAAAAACGCATAAGATCGTACTTCTGTACTTGATAGATTGCAACTACTAATAACAAATCAGGTACAATAATGACGCAATACTGAATAATTACTAAAACGTTATGCTACAATGGCTGAATGCTAACCCAGTCGGTGAAGAACGACATTCGCGCAATAGAACACTTGAGTAACATTCAATAATAACATTCAAACAACAACGTCACTCATTAAATACATTCAAACTACAACGTCACTCATTCACACATACGGCGTCTGTCTCCCGGTCTATTTGGATCGCAGAGGTATGAAGACTACTTGAAGCGCACGAACCCAGCAGCAGCACTGGCGGCAGCCACGCAGAATTCTCCGACACCCGGAGCTACGACGACTGAAACTGGAGCGGTCGGAGGCTTCGGAGCGCAACCAGCAACGAGTTCAGCCTTTGGAGCGACAGGAGGCTTTGGTAACACTCCGCCATCTGCATTCGGTGCTGCCTCTAGTGGAGGAGGCTTTGGATCGTTCGCTTTTGGCTCAGCTACGGCGTCTACAACAACTGGCGGTTTTGGTGGATTTGAATCGCAGCCTGGTGCTCCCGCCACAAGCGGTGATCTGTTTGGAAGTAGTGCAGCACGCCCTGCCACTGGAGGATTCGGCGCACCGGCCACAAGCAGTGGTGCTGCGCCTGCTGCTTCGTCGGCTTTTGGGGCACCTGCCACTGGTGGTGATTTTGGATATACCACCGGTGAATTCGGTAGCAGTTTTGCGCTGCTCCAGCACCAAGGACACATTCTACGCTACTCGACCTTCAACCCGTTTGCGTTATTGCTTTACTTACCTCAGGATGTTGTACGGCGTCTGTCCAAGGCCTCATACTACTTGTACCTATATAACAACGTCGAGCTCGAAGTTGTAAGTGGTAAATTGCTAACGTCGATTCATTGTGAGTATAAAGAGCGCTAACAAACTTGGCATGCCGATTCGTATCGGTGCGCGGGTCTACTGATGTTTAAAGAGACAACAAGACATCATATATTTGTTAAATGGTGTACAGCAATCCTTGTCCAGATAGATTGTTAGTGCCTACCAGTCAGGTGACGTAACCGCGAGCTTACTCCGTTTTCGGCTTCTTTGGTGCTCGTGCCTTATTTGGCTGTTGTGCGAGAAGGCATTCCTCGCCTGTTCCAGGCTCCACGACCTCCCGGTTTGTCTTCCCCAGCTCTGAGCTTCCTTGGCAATTTAGGCGAACAAAGGGGAGCATCCACGTGGCGCGTCGGCGTCAGTTTGGTTGCCTTCCCGTGCCTTGACTCTCAGCTTCGGGAGGAGAGGTGTTCTCGAGATCGGAATCAGTGTCTTAGACTTTTGTGACCATCTCGATGCGATTCGTGTTGCCTTGAGCCATTTTGTTTCAAACAAGGCCAGCCCCGTCACTCGTTCGACGTACACTTCCGCTCCATCGGGGGTCTCAATGAAGTTTTGAACGTCGGGGTCTTGCTTCTTGTTGGTCCACACCGAAAGTCGAAAAAACATGGCTGCCTTCTCGTCAAAGCTCATTGACGGCATCTCCTGTTTCAGTTCCGGCTCCAACTTCGTAACTTGTTCGATACTTAGCCAGATGTTCCAGCCACTCGCGAACTCTTCTCGAAACGCGATGTACATATCCAAACCGATGTACGGTGGCATTTTGGCGGGTTCTGAGGGCGTGGACGTCGAATCTGGCGGATTGACGGCAGTGACTTTGCGTAGCATTTCCACGATGTCAGGGGTCTTCTCGTATACTGGTGGGCGTTTTTCTTGTTTGCGCTTGATCCTGGATCGAAGAAGATCAGCCAGCTCCATACTTCTTGTGGACAATTAAAAAGTGAGCTGGGTAGGCTGTTCAAATATTTACCTTGCCGTTGCAGCTAGTATTCTATGCGTGCCCTTGTGTTTGCCTGTGTCTGTGTGCGTGTTGGGGGGGGGGTGGCGGGGATGACACGAGTTTGCTGATAAATACAGAACCGATGTACATGTACCACGCATCACCACTTCCATTACTGTACAAGAATGAACGAGCAAATTTTCCAACTATGATTCTTTCTTAAATTTTTAACCAGTTTTGCCTGATATTGGATGATGCATTATATCGATAAAACATGTAGTATTGGGGATTGACGAAATTGAGCATACAAAATTACAGCAATGCTGTAGGGATATCAGCGGGAGAACGAAAACGCTATGACGCTTCTGTGAAAGTTTATCGATTCCGTATCAGACGAGTGACTTCGAGCAGTGACGCAGATAGCTCGAGATTTGACATGAATAAGGCTGTGGAGTGTCGTTGCTGTAAAGTCGCAACAGCAACAACACGAATAATTTATCGTCTTCTTGTTTCGTACCCAAAACTTTAGGCGAAAGCTCGAACACATGGACTTAACGCAAATTCATCGACCGTAGAACCTACCCAATGAGAACCAGACCTCATACAGCCCAGTGGTAACACGTACTGTACCAGGAGATGTAAATAGAGAATTGGCACCCACAACGAAGTGCTCGGCTTACATCCTCGGACGTTGCCCGTTATTAGCTGTCCAACGTCTGCCTGGTGTAATATGTGGCCGTACTTCGAGCAGGTTGACATTGCATGGATGAACACAAATCGACTGATAAGATGTTCAATCGCGTATTTACTGTCAATCCAGCACAGCCATGGACCCGCTGTGGTCGCCCGGTGCCGTGACAATCTGGACGATTTTAATCAATGGCGGCGCTACTTGTCCTATTTTCCCTGCCCAAGATGATTATTCCTGTGATTGCAAGCACCAGATGTGCTACGATGAGAATGGCTCTTGTTGTGGTAATTATCACTCCAAGATCCTTTGTGACGACAGAAATTGTACAATTGGTCTTGGCTGCGGTAATCGGTTTATCCGGACACATTCCTTCAACATTATTCAAACGCGTACTGCTCTGGGTCTAGCTCCGTCAACCTTCTTGGCAAAAGGATCGTTTGTGCTTGAGTTTGTCGGCGAACTCATATTTGAGAGTATCAAGAGTGAGCGAAGTCGCGACTATATAATCGAGGTTGCAACAACGACGATTCGGAATGACAAGATATTCATCGATGCCGGCAAGTGTGGAAACGAATCCAGATTTATCAACCATTCGTGCGCGCCTAACTGCAAATGGGTCGAGTTTTTATCGTGCGATGGACCTCGTATAGGCATCTTTGCTATTCGTGATATTTCAGCTGGTGAAGAAATAACGGTGGAGTATACCCGCGAGAAACTATGGTTTAAGTGCCTGTGTGCCAAACCCAACTGCCGTGACAGACTCGTGTAATGTTCAATTGTCGGTTTCATCCGTGTTCAGACCCGTAAAAGCGTTTCTTCACTTAAATATACAAGTTTGTTTTGAGCATATCATTAAGTGATGTGATTGCGGAACCTGAACATTTAATATGGCGGTGTCGCGTGGTAGAATCGTAATTCGAACGTTCGAAATGACTCCTACCTACCTTGATATTTAGGTGCGGAAACAGCCATCCATAGTCATTGGGCACCTGGAAATTTCACGTCGCGTTGTTGGGTGTACTAAATGGTTTGTTTGTTTCTTTCTTTGCCGTCACATGACGATTTCGCTTAAAAGGCACCATTCTGCTTTGAAAGCACAATGCATTCCGAGCGAGTGTCATGTACTTGCATGGCGAATAGACCCACCCGCTCACAATTAACTCACTGAGTACCGTTTTGCCAGGCTTGCTCTCAGCAACTCGCGGATAACGCGCGTGCTCATGATCGAAACATGAAAGAAAGCTCGAGCATCAATGAGTGAGGGTGACCATGCTGCTCAACTTGTGAAAAGGAAGCATCGGTGAACATCCAGTGTTGGACCTGAAAGCAAAAATTTAGCGGCCGTTAACAACTTCTTAAAGCATTTTGACGAAATGGAAAAGCGTACGTCCGAACGTGGAGCCAAATATCTCTCGGGTGGTTTGCTAAATGAACTTGCTTGCTGTGTCTGTGACTGTATGCACCCTGCGGCGCGCGTCAAGGTGGAAAAAGTTGATTCTGGCGCGTATCTTCTGCAGTCAATGAAACCCGACTAAAACCTCCAAAAACACGTCCATCGGAACTTCGAACGTACTACGATATGTCGGGTCTGAGTGCTGAACTGGCAGGGATATTGTTGGCGAGATCAGGCATTGTTGTAAAAGACGAACAACTAACCATGCAGGTGTGCACTTCGTGCAGAACATCACTACTGGACAGAAAGAGAGGTCACCCGCCTAAATTTGCTGTTGCCAATGGGCTTTTTATGGGTTGTTTGCCTATGTGTTTTTCCGACAGTACTTTCACGGAGAATGCAATGTTAAATCTTTCGCAACCGATGCATTTTATCTCTGTGGTTCGAGGAGGAAAACACTCCTCTATACGTTCTCACACGGGGCTATGACGACCGCTCAAAAAGCAGCAACTTTAAAAAAAAATATGATGTTCGCCTCTTGCGCCTAAGAGAACAGCTAGACTGGTACAAAGCAAAGAATCATTTATACATATCTGTGGAAGTGAAACCGGAGTGGGAAACTACGATTGCGACAATTCGTACGCGTGTCGTACTGAATCAAGCTGGCGATGGTAATCGCGAACACATATCTTCTTACAATGATCAGACGTCTGACGAACGGCTCAACCCACCGGCTGGGTCTCGCACAGGAATTGTACTTCCCACCCGAGATGACAATGAAATTAATTACTCCGGTGACGCAATATCGTCTAAAGCGACGCTACCAACAATTGATTGCTCAATACAGGATGAAAATAGCTATTTTCTGAACCCTGCCAACTCAGTCGCAAGCCCAACGCAGCAAAGTTTATATAGAGGGACTGATGGGTCTGAGGAACTTGACCGTGCAACCTGGAGGCATAACGCACCTGCACCTGCCCATGAATCGGTTTCCGAAGAAGATGAGATGTGTGAGCAAACTGCCGATGGATGGATAAGTGACTTCAGGCATATTGACGTTCTTACCGGTGTTCAGCTTGCACTGAATAATTCTCGCGTAGTGGTCTATCGATCATCTAATATTTAGTCCGATTTTGACTCGGCGTTTTGAACGAACTCATTCTCGGAATTGTTTCCCTACGGGCGAGGAGGCCTTGAAGAATCTCGTGTTATACCGATCAGCCTTTTGGAGTTCATTAGATTTTGTTTGCAGCACTCATCACGTCGCATTGTCCAGCATCGCTCGTTCGCCATGGTTGCGTTTGATGTTTTAGCCAGGCACAACGCACTTCATGCGATTTCAATCAGAGCTCGGATGTTGCCAGGTTCAATGGAGCGGTCTGCTAGTGTTTCTTGTGAAGACCTTCAAAACTATGTCCAATACCAGCAGAGCCGATTAAAGGCTATAGCAGATCAGTTGCCCATACCACCTGCACCGGAAATTAACAGATCGGTCCGTGAATTATACGGTAATATTTCAACGGGGATGCGATCCTACTGGGGGTCTAACGATGAGCGGACAGCAGCACGTGCAGACCTCTTTTCGATGCAACTGAAGCTTGGCCAGCCGACAATTTTTTTTACGATTTCGCCAGACAGTGCAAGCTCCTTTCAAATTGCTAATCTGGCCGGAGGTGTCGCAGATGATGTATTTGAAGAAATGCAAGCAGGCATCTATGAATGCTTGGAGTTTACTCGAGCAAAGTTGGGATCGATAGCGACGGCTAATCCAGCCATTTGTGCAAGGTAAGTTGTGATGCAACTCATTTGTACCCTATCAAAAGCACAGACTAACGGTTTATGATATAGACATTTTGATCGCTTGATGAACATGTTTATTGATGTAGTTTTGAATTGGGATTCAGATCAAGGCTGTTCTCGAAAGGATTCAGGACTCTTCGGTCACACAAAATCATTTTATGCTGCAACAGAATCACAAAATTCAACGGAATCGCTTCACTCTCACATGCTCATTTGGATTATAAATATGCCGTCTACAGTTGACGAGTACTATACGATGTGCTCCTCCGAGAGATTCCGGTCTACACTGATTCAATACGTCGAAGCGATTTCGACCGCAAACGTGCCACTTAATATGTCTCTCTGTCCTTCCTGTGGAATTGGCGAGATTAAACCACTCGCACTCCACCAACTGGCATTGAGGAAACCTCGATCTGGCGCAACCAAACGAGCAACATGTTATTGCGATCACTGTGGAGAAAAATATGGGGCTGATCAATTGATCATGAAGACATCCAATCGAATATTACAAAAAAACAATGCGCTCGACTGTGACGATATGAAAACATTTAGCATAATTGCTAGCCCGCGACCGTTATCCCCTGCTTCGAATTTGACGTCAAATGAGGCTGTATTTGCTCTCGTGCGTTGTTGGCTTACCAACATCATTGGTTCCATTCAAATTCATGCTTCAAGGTTACTAAACGGACCCCCGACGGAAAGGTTTGTCGGATGTTTATGCCGAAAGAAACTTGTAAAATGACACGGTGGACATCGGATAATAGAATCGAGCTGAAACGCCATCCAGGCAACGGGTACACTAACACATACGTACCGATTGTCAACGCGTTGTTTAAGTGCAAGCATGACATAAAATTTCTAGCCGCCGGTGAAGGTAGGATGTCAATGTTCCCTTTTACTCACCTGTTAACCGTTTCCAATACATCGATCCCATGTACACAGGTCCCGAAAAAGCATATTATACTATCAAGTATACGACCAAACACCAAGTGAACCTCGAAAATCCATGGGCGCTTCATTTGCACGCATTTGATAAGGCAAATCGCGTACTTTCGAACGAAACGGTAGCTCAAGCTGCCGCGGAACGTCGCCGCATCCAATTTATGTCTTGCACGCTGTCGAATCCGCATGAGGTCGCCGCACCGATGGCGTGCCTGTACGGCATCAAAGGCACTGTTATGTATTCGTCACATGAGCTCGTAAAATTACCGCTCCCAACAGTATTGAAGGCACTGTTCCAGCAAGATGAGCAACTTGACATTGTCCTCGAAGGTGACACCAATCAGCTCAATTTACTATATGGACTATATATCTCAGCCAGCAACACTAGAATCTGTGGACCTCATATGGACTATATATCTCAGCCAGCAACACTAGAATCTGTGGACCTCATGACCTTTGCTGAAAATTGGTGCAGAAAAAATAGCAAACGTGGAGTGCCGTTTTTGAAAGAGCATCCTCATTTTGGTACACATACGATAGTTGGGTCCACATCCGAACGCGTTGTAATAATCAGTCACAAACGGCTTCCAGACGTTCGCAGATCTAACCTCCCAAAGGATGAATTGCTTCGCTACCAACAGTCTGTGATGGCACTATTTCGTCCTTTTCGCTGTGGCGCTGACTTTGATACAGATGGTGAAACTTTTGGTACATTTGTTTTAGCAATGGTGGGCAACGGAAGCTCCACCAAGTGCTCGAACGTTCGTAAAAAATAATACCGACTACTTTGCCTCTCGAGAATTGCTTCAATCACAGGATGACCCTGAAGCTGCTAGATACCTTCGTTATGAAGCGGGCCTAGATGATGATCGTGAAATCGATTCTACCGGCTTTGACATGCAGGATGCCGACGAAGATGAAGGCGATTTTGACGAAAGTGAACCCGAGGATATGGACGAGATAGTATGGGCCCCAACACAGCCTACAAAGTATATCAAGGACCTCGAAAAATCTACAGATTGTGTGGACCTTGCTGCAGTTTCCACTTTAGCAGATACGATGGTCACAAACATATCAATGTCTCTCGAAGATGTTGAACAAAAGCTACACTGCTTAGTTGCTCCAGAATCACATCTGCGTTTGGGAACCTGTGCTTCGACGTTGTGGGCTAAATACCCAGATTTTCCGACTAGAGTACGTCTCCTTCAACAATCAATTGGAAACGATGAGGTAATGGAGCAACGTTATGAGTCAGCGGTGCCGGTCTTAAACGATGAATACCGCACTCATGACACACCAGATATGCATTTACTGGACCAAGTATCTCTGGCAACTCAACTGAACGAAAAACAGCACAAAATGTTTGCTAATGTGGGAAAGAAACTGTTGAAATCGCTTTTACTGGGTCATGACGTCAACGAACAAATTGTAGCATTTCTTGGAGGAAAGCCAGGTGCAGGGAAAAGCAGGGTTATTGGCGCATTGCAGGTTCTTGCCCAGAAGTGGAAATCGGAGGAGTCGATAGCAACATGTGCGTACCAAGGAGTCGCTGCTCAAGCCGCAAACGAGCAGACCATTCACAAATTATTTGGATAGTACGTGAATACCAAACGACGATGGTCTACGACTCAAGAGAAACGGGAACGGTTTGCAAAATTGAAGTTACTAATCGTGGATGAGATATCTACGTGTGTTGTCAGTATTCTTGGCAAAATGGATTCGTTCCTCCGCGAGATACTTGGTAACCCGACAAAATTGTTTGGTGGAATTCATGTACTTCTAGTTGGCGTTGGCTTCAGCAGCTGCCCGTTGCAGGGCAACCGGCATTTATCACTGCCGATGAAGTGATCCAGTTGCGCCGAAGACACTCAATAGACTACTTGGATCGTGTGAGGGGGATAAAAGCGTACCGCTCACTTAACTCGGTGGTCATTCTTACCGAAAATATGCGTCATAGGCGTGATCCGGTATGGAGAGATATTCTCGACAAGTGGAGACTTGAAAATTACGAAGATGCTGACATTGACCACGTGAATAAAACTACCCATGACGAAAATCGGACATCACTCAACATAGGTACGAAGTCCTACTGCCCAATTACTGTCACATCCAACGCCCTCCGTGCTGAGTTCAACATGTCGTCGCTGTGAGTATTCTGCAAGAAAGCTGGTGTGGTTTTACATCGATTTCCTGGGGCTGTGTCTAGACCCAGACATCGTTTGATCAGTCCGCAACGAAAATCGCTCGAGTCCATCCGTGATGACAAAACTGGAGGCATGCCGATTGTGCTTGAGATCGCAATTCAATGGCCATGTATTTTTGGACCATCGGCATTGACCCTTTTTCTGACAATTGTTGGTCTAACATCTTGAGCTGCCGGTAGTCCAGAAACTAATTGTGGGATCCTTTACACCATATTTACTGTTTTGAATCTAAAGTCACAAAATAAGTATTTCTGAAGCGCTCCGAATCGTTAGATTTTATCGCATTTGCACGCATTAAAGTACTCACTGAGTCCGATAACTCGCCTGTAGAATAAGTTGCCTACTTTTATTTGTGACCCGAACAGTAGACGAATGAAATACATTAGTTTTAATACAGCTGCTGAATTACTTAAGTATTTTGTTTGTTTACTGTTTGATAACGGTATGCATGTGTGCATGTATGCCTTCCAGTCCATACATCGTTTCAGTCGACTTTTCAAGATAAAACACTTTCATTTGTACCCAACGGGGTAAAGGAGAAAAAAAGAGAAATACAATTCAACATTTGAGCTCATGGTGCCTTTTCTTATGCAAATATCCTGTTACGTTCTAAGTGCCCAGCTCGGAATACTAGACCCAAACTAACAGCTGGTAAGGCTACTACGTAACATCTACTTGTAGGGGGTACTCTAGATGTCTGACGCAGTAGCTTTCAAATGGAACTAATGCCGTGCGCTGCCCGGGAAGCTCTGGATATACGCAGAGTGCGACTAATAACAGTACAGTACAACATGATTTCTTAACAACAAGCTGTGGGATTATGTAAAGTGGTTCGCATCCCAATAATGATGTGGTGCACACATCTCGTCGGCTCTTTTTCTCCACGCATCTCGGCATCTCATCACGCTGTTCGTACAGTCCGGACTCATGATTTCGAGCTACTTTTGGCTCGTGTACCTCGTGATCCCTGGTTATCTGCTGTATCACGGCGGTCGCATTAACCTAACGGGCCTCAAGCTGGGATACCGCCGTATTGACACCGCCGAAATCTACGGAAACGAGGAGGATGTGGGTCGTGCAGTACGTGACTCGGGTATCCCGCAAGAGGAGATCTTCGTAATCTCGAGACTGAGGTGTTTCAGTTCAATGAGGTCGAAGGAGAAGATCAGAATGAGACTGTGAGACACAAGAAGACGATGAGAAAGCATACACGGAATAATTGCATTTATCATAGTTCTATCGCCTCCAGCCGCGAGCTCTCATATTACCGGATCACAATTGAAATTTGACTTCGACGACAACTCGACGTCGGCAATTTTGTAGAGCAGTGGGGCTGCAACGTGTAGAAATGCGAGGTGTTGTTCCTTGTTGAGACCAAATGCGCTGGATACGTTCTGTACCGATGCGAATGGTGGCAGATCGTCAGCCAACGTGGGGTTTCGGTAGGATTACCGGCTGTTAAGTCGGCGATGGTAGCGTTGATCAGCTCGACTGTAATCTCAGTCGTCTTAAGAAGCGCATGAATGACAGTCGAACTGTGGTCCGGTTCCTCGGCTATTAGTTGGTGTTCAAACACGTCCAGCTCGCCCAAACTTACTGGTACTAATCGCACCGAGACGTCCGCCATCTCAAGGGCTGGCAAGTCAGTCAGCTCTACGTTATTGCGGAGCAATCGCTGTCGTCGGCAGCGTTTTCCAAAACTGCTGCTTCTTCGTCAGTCAAATTGGTCGGGTTGGCGGCGCATGCGTACAAGTCTGGTGCGACTTCTAACAAATTTTCACCCCGTGCAGCAGCAGCGCTGCTGTCACGGTCAATGCGGCTGTCCAGCACATCTGGATCCGTACATATGTTGTGTTCACTTTCGGCAGCTTACTGCGCTCGGAACGCGCAAGCTTTATCCAGTGCAAAATAGTGTTGCTGATGGAACTCAAGTGAACGTTGGATCTTTGGCTGTACATTTGGGTTCCACTGCAAAGAAATGTTGACGTGCTGATCCTTCATCGTCAAGAAAGTCTCGCGGATGTCGGAACGG
Organism: Phytophthora infestans T30-4; assembly: GCF_000142945.1. Lineage (NCBI taxonomy): Eukaryota > Oomycota > Peronosporomycetes > Peronosporales > Peronosporaceae > Phytophthora > Phytophthora infestans. The sequence goes on from NW_003303744.1 coordinate 2,916,780, forward strand.
ACAGTAAAGAAGAGCGGTTGCACGGTAGTACAGTTCTGATTGGTCGCCGTGTTCGACGTCTTTAAGTAGACGAGCATCTGGTAGACGAGGGCCGATGATCTCTGGTACATTTGGGTACTCAACTCGAGAAAGGCCGTGCAAGCGCGCGTGTGAAGCGACAACGTCTGGATTGTTGGATGCAAATGTGCAGGTGTCTCCTAGCACGGCAAATTTGGATGTGCTTGGCTTGAACCATGCGCAAAAATCGTATCAGCAGTACTCATCAAGACACTTCGGGCGTGTGATGTAATGCCGGATTGATGACTGCGTCACGAGATGATCGCCTTGTCGAACGACCGACAGCTCGATGTCTTGATTTACCATCATATGCAGACCTTCAACAAGTACTAAGCGCTCAAACTTGCAACTGAACTTTCCGGCTCCTCCCTCCATAAGTATTGCCGTCGCAAGCGGCCCTCCGATTTCGATCGCCGACGATGCGGAGTACGCTAGGGACATGAGACGGCTGATGCCTTGTTGCATCTCAGTTGATTTGTCATTGGTGCTGCGGCCTCGCGCTCCTCTCGCCGTCGCAATGCAAGTTCCATCACATCAATGTTGTCAAGCGTGCTCTGACGTTTAGATGCGTACTGCATCGCATATTGTATTGCTTGCAGGCTATTGCCTGACCAGAGAGCTCGTACGTCCATATTAAAATGTAGTAGACGTCGCCTGATTGGTATATATGGGTTGAGCCACTGGTTGCCGACACTGCGTCGGTATTTCATTTCGCCACCATCGGTGAGCTGTGTTGCTTTTTCAAAATTACGGAAAAATGGTATCTGCAAGCTGTACCAGAGGTGCCTTTCACACAAGATGACGTGTGCTCGTATGCATGCACCTGGTCGTGTTGCAGGAGTCGGCTGAGCGGTAGGTTTGTGTGCAGAAAGCCTGCTGAATCGCAACCCAAGCGCGTTAGTTGCTTGTCTTGTACTGATCGATTTACAGTCTGCGTCGAGTTCGCACCACTTGCGCTCAATGACGAGACTTGCGATATCTGTGTCAGTGAGCTGTTGTTCACATTGGTTACACGCTGCGGTTTTGGGCGGGGGTGTGCCGGTCTTTAGACGATGCTTAAACTTGGGAAGGATGCTGAGTGGATTAAGGTTGCCAGTGCAATTTGGCGTTGGGCACTTGATCTCTTCGATTGAGCGGAAAACAGGCAGCTCGGCAGCGAAAATTGACGCACAGTACTCTTCAAATCTTACACGCATCGTTGAATTAGCGAGTAGGTTTTGCCAATCAGATTTGGTCTTCGGTAACCCCGCAACCCACATTACCCCATGGATGTGGACGAGTAGACGTCCTTGTTGCTCGAGCGCATAGAAAAATGTTTCGACAAATCCGGGCTCTCCTCAAAGAGAGCTCTGTTTTCTCCTATTGTGATATTTCAAAATGAAATTTTCATAGTTTGTGATTTGACCAGTGTGCGTCACACAAGATTTGCTCACGACTCAAAATGGCAAATAACAGGGTTACGCCCCCGTTTTCGACGACATTTACACGATGTATGTAAAAACAAATTACTAGCCATTTGTATGTAAACGCAAGAATGCCCCCGTTCCCTCCCTGCCACGCGTTCAGCCAGCACGCTTACTCCCTCCCTTTGCAAAGTATTCGCACCGCACCAGACTCTGCCAGCCTCCCTCGGTATCATGACTAGCGCAACCAGCCATCACTATGCTCTCCACAACGTGGAGCACTTCACCTTCACCTCAATCATTGAGGCGACGAGCGACGAGGTTGGGGCTGTAGCGTGGTGGCAACAAGCAGGACTTCTAGAAAGCGCTATGTATTGTCCAGGCTGCCAGCGCCCGATGCGTTTAAGAGTCTCCGGGAAGACGAAACACTGGCGGTGCTGCCGCAAAAAAATGCCACAATGACGGAAGGGAGGTAAGTTTGAGTATATTAACTAATACTTGGTTTTCTGGGATAAAACTGTCGCTAGCCCAAGCTACTGTATGCATGGTGCATGCGTGCATCGCACGCACACGCGGCGGAGATAGCGACGTGTCGAAGACTACGGTGGAGGACTGGTACGGCTACGTACGTTGTCTCTGCTCGAAGCAGCTGCTCAGTGATCAATTTCAGGTACTGCTCATATGCTGTTCAAATGTGTATTAGTGCTCTTAACATGTATGGCTACGGTACTTGTAGATTGGTGGTGTGGGCCACATTGTAGAAATTGACGAAACAAGCCTCAAAAAGAAGAGCAAACACAATCGTGGGCGACGATTCCCGGACTATTGGCTCTTTGGTGGAGCTGACCGGTCTACAGGACAGTGGTTTGGTCGAATTGTTGACGCGGATAGAACCCAGAAGAAGCTATTTCCCGTCATTCGGAAGTTTATCTAGCCCGGGTACGATATTATGATCAATACTTTATGACATATGAATCATTGTATTTATTAACTTGATTTTTGTAAGGAACAATAATTCACTCGGACATGTTTGCCACATACGTCACCGAGCGAAAGACTAAGCGCGGCGTGCACATCAGAACGCTCGCCAACCATCCTTCTCTTCGGGATTTGAACTATACGCACAAGTATGTGAACCATACAGAACACTACGTGGATCCAGAGACGAAAACGCATACAAACACTATAGAAAGCCTGTGGGAGATCCACATTAAGCGTCACGTCAAAGTCATGCGAGGTATGACAAAGAGTGCACTCGATGGCTATTTGGACGAGTATGTGTGGCGCTCGTGGTACTTCGCACGGAAGGCTACCACCGCACAGGTAATGTGTGGCTTAGTACAGCTAATTAACCGTCACGGGACATAACAACACAAAAAAATTGTATTGAAATTTTATTTTAAAATATTACAATAGGAGAAAACGGAGCTCTCCTTGGGGAGAGCCCAAATCCGAATATCCCAGGTTCGGCTTTCGGCTTGTTCGCCGTCGAGTCCCAACCGAACATCACGTCGATGAGAATTGTACAGCACATTTGAAAGTACTGCGCCTGTAGCGTTGTGTTTTGCATCGTGAGCCGTTTCATTCTGCTGCTGCTCGGCATATTTACGACCGTGCATGCTGCGGGATCCCTGGGACGGCCGTTCGGCAAGTCGAATCGCGACCAGAACGCGACCGCAATTGATCCTTCGGAATGCGGTGTCAGCGTCCAAAATATCGACGGGTTTCCGTACATTAACGCCATCGCGTTTACCTTGCGTTGGAACCCATCACGTTTCTCATTACTGCCCCACATTTTTGGCTGTCGACGCATTGATCGCTTGGAGTACGTTGTTGGCACGGCCGTGACGTTCGGAGGTTGTGACCGAATTTTCAGTTCGTGCTGCGCGTCGCATCGCTGCACGCGCTTCCATTGCTCCACGAAGTTCTTCTGCAGAGATTTGGATGGCATGTGTTGCAGCATCGGGGTTGTGTCGAACGCGGACAAACACACCAGTTTTTACGCGTTCCGTTGCCAAGTAGTCGAACATTTGATTTTAAATAATGCATCTTCCGCGATTCGATTGGAGAAGACGTTCAAGGAATGCAACACGACGTCTCGTTTGGTATATCGATTGCTTCGTGAGCTTGAAAGCCCTCCAATTCCGAACGTCAGCAGATGTGGATAGACGCGCTCCAGGTAGTAGGGATCGTTGTGCTGGAGGATAGACGTTGATCGGCGCGCAACATACGTTAAGTGGCCCATGATTACATCTAGTGCGCGTGAGAGGCATGCATCCTCGTTAACATCCACTGCTGTCACGATGATCACGGTCTCCGTCGGAAGAATACTGGTTTCGTCCGCAACTGCACTGTTAATGTCGGAAGAGGCTGCAACTGTTTGCTGTCTCGCTCGCGCACGCGCAACGAGGCCAGCGTTGTCTTCATTCTTGCCGATCCTTGTGCAGAAAAAATCTCGAGACTGGGCCACGTTATCAAACTCGAAGTTCTCGTCAATGTCTTTGTTCAGCGGGTTAATGCGACGCAATAACATTTGAAGCGCATGTACGCGTGCGTCATTACATTCGTGTTGCTTGGCGACCACCAATTCTTGCTCCGGCGCCATTGGGCCTGCGAGAACCACTCGAAAGTCATTACATGTGCGGACACTTGGAACGCTACTCGCAATTATTGCATGACGGTTGTCCCACGAGATCAAGCGGCTCTGCAAAACGTTACCAGGCCCGCCGTAGACCACTTTGACGATTCTGCGTGTTTGCACGAGGCCGACCGCTTGGCGTTCGATCAGTGCGATCGCGTCAATTTCGCCGAACGTACCTGCGACGGAACAGTCTGCGATCGCAATCCGCGGTGGTGCAAGCTCATCTTTTATGCTTTTGCATAGTATTAATTTTGCATCCAGCGCTCGTAAATGCCTCAGTACATCACGCGACATCCATATTTGGACGCAATTTTCTGTATGCTCCACCCCGCGTGGAGACAAAAGCATCCCTGCCAGTCGTTTATCAATCGTACCACAATTGTAGTAGTCTCGGATTGAGGGCGTGGTCCATGCTTTAGGCCCCAAAACTCGCCGCATTGCTGCTAATGGTAACTCTGCGATGGACATTCTGCACGCATCTCTGCGAAAAACCCAGATGTCCGTAACAATGCAAGCTCGCCTGTCGATGCACTCATCGCCAAAGTTGTCCACGACTTCCGTCTCGATCCGTTGACTCGTCGCCGTTTTCAATGGTTCGAACGCACCGGTTTCATTGATCGCTTGCAGCTGCTTGTACGATAACCATGGTGACTTTGGGTGGGGCGTGCGTGCACGCTTCGCTTGTTGCTCATTTTGACTTGAGTGATTCTCTTCTCTGGCTCGCTTCAGTGACGACAGTTGCTGCTGGGTTAAATCTACGAGCCGTCGATAGGGAATAGAAACACAGTTAGCGATTGGCATCCTAAGCCCCATTCTATCAATTCTTCTGTGCGTCAGTTTGACGAATGGGCAGCAGTCACGTTAACAGAGCTTTTCTCTGGAAGACGGCGATGGGTGGTGGGACTGCTAGTAATCATTTAACTTCTCGGATTACTGCAGTCATTTTTAATGCGTGAAGATGGAAACTTCAGTAGATCTGGCACGATGTCGACGTCGCCGCACGGTGTACGAGAAACTCTATATTCTCGACGTGACACGAACATGGACACCTGCACAAGCCGCTACTGTCTACGGTGTCAGCCGCAGTACAATCATTTCGTGGCGGGCTACCGAGGATCGCTTCCGGCAACAGGATTTGCCGCCCCGGCAACATTTTGGAGATGTAAGTGGTCACGCAACCCAGCGTTAGTTCAAACAGCAATGGGTAACGTCAGATTAAAAATGTTGTGCGGACTAGCGATGTTTCTCGTGATTTCTCACACAGCACACGCATAACGAACTGCTGCACCACGCTGGTAGTCAATCAGGCATCGTGAATGTCGGCTACGTCGGTCAACGTGGAACGCTCGCTGAGATTGCAGTGCGAATTATGTTCCCACCGCTCCAAGTGGGGCACCCCAGAACAACGGCAACGTTAATTGAAGGAGTAGGTTTCGCTCACGTAATCGACACGATGGACGCTCTTACTGATAAGGAGATCGACTATTGCGTGTTGCCGACCACATCATTGTTGTCACTACGTCCCGATTTCATGCTCTCTCAATTAATCTCGAGGCCGCTTAATATTGTTGGCGAGATTGCGTGCACTATGGAGCTGTGTCTTAGCGCGCTGCCTGGTACGGCGCTGCGGGAATGTGACTGCGTTATGTCCGACTCGGCATTGCTCCAAAAGTACGAAGCGTTGATTTTCCAACTCGAGAGCGACCAAGGTTCACCGATTGTGCGTCAAGTGGCGTGGGACAGCGCTGGTGCATGCTTCATAGTGCGTGAGCAAGCCGCACATGGCATCGCCGCCATCGCCAGTAAGGATGCCGCTCGTGAAACCGGGTTGAACGTGTTAGTGGACAACCTCTGCGATGACAGCCCAGAATTAGCACAGTACCTGATCCTCGGTCGGCAGCAATGCGTACCCATCCAACCTCGCTCTGATTGTGCACTGCGCAAGGTGACATTGTACGTAATACTGCAAAACCAGCCAAAATGACTATCGGCCACCATGTAAGCGTTTGCCGACGTCTACGCTCATGTTGTCGACATCCAGACATACACCAATCGGTACGTGTACGCGTCCTACCATGCTCCAGAAAGCCTAGCGCTGTGTTTGACAACCCCTGCTTTATGTTGCTGCCGCAGTTGCGCCGAGCATAAAGTGCTCATCACTGTTAAAGCGACCGTGCCCTCGCCGTTTGCGAAGCCCCCTCCTCTGCTGCTGGAGCGTCTTGACGATCTGTCTACGCCCATGCACGTCTTTGATACGTATTTCTGCCTCACCAACATGACGTAACAGTACCAACGCTCAGCATATGCGCGAGTTACGGTGCTCTTGTTGTGTACATGCATGCGTGTTTGCTCGGCCATTGGCCACGAAGCGTCGTACGCTGTACCGTGGCGCAGTGTTCGCCACGCTGATTGAGCTAGCCTTATCACCTTTCTTGTGGTGGTAACCCGTCGTGGGCGGGCAAAGCGAGATACCAAGTTCATTCACTCGAATTTTTTGTTGTACTCGCGCGTATACGATACTTGGACGGTTTTGCACGAACTATATTTCGCAGGTTGGCGGGCCTTTGATCACTGCACTTCCATTCTGCCAGCTTTTTTGCAGACGCTACAACTAACCTGTGGAAAGTAGTATATTATATACTACCTTTCACAGGTTGCACTTGACGCTTTGTTTGCTTGTATGTATGCTTTACTTTCGAAACTTCAATGTTGAAGTCGACTAATTGAGCTACATCACGGTGCTTCCATCTCGCTAACCTTTTTGCAGGTACAATTTCTCACAGGTCCTGCGTTGTATGTTTGTATGTGGGAAGCAGTGTTTCCTCTGCCATGGTACAATGCAAGGTATGTGTTTTGCTTAATTAACGATACCTGCGGTTAGGTTTCGACACAATAAGCCGGCCATTCAAGAACAGGCCACACAACACAACAACTGCAACATCATCGGCCATCTGCAACCAAGGTTGTATTTTTGAATATCCTGATCTCTGATTGGCTGCACGTAGCGTATAGACCACAATTGTGCCTTGTACAGCGCGAGACGGTGGAGTGGTGATTGCAACTTGAATTGCTCACACGGTGGCAGGTAAAGGTCAGTTTTGCAACCCAATCTGATACAAAAAGCAAGTCAGGCTGCAAACGTACTTAGGGTAGAACCAGATATCAAAATCCAGGTGAGATGAAGCCAGAAGTTTGCAAAGAAAGAAAAGACCGCCACAAGCCCCAGCACTTTGACAAGTCAGTACAAGCGAGAGCTCACGAGGTTCATGCCGTGGTAGCGCTGTACTCGGAGATGGTAGTCGCCGTGAATTAGCAGCCCATCACTCGCAGATTGGAGCAGGGCGACGCCAAACAGCCGAAGTGCTGGACGAAGTCATGCATTTACGGCGAAAGAACCAACGAGAGCTACCGAAGATTCAGGCATACTTAAGCGAATTGCCATGTAGCCATCTTTTCGGCGCGACGTTATTACGCAGGATATAACTACATCGCCACCTAATCCGCCTCCGACTCGCCGAGCGTCTACGGCTGTACTTTCAAAGCGGCCGAAATATTTATTCAAACTTTGGCACGAATAATAGGTCGGATGCGGTGACCTGAAAGCAGCAAAAGACTTAACGTCAATCGAGCGTGGTACGAGCAAATTCGCCTTCTTTAGGCAAAAAGTGTTCTGGGACGTAGTCGTTAGCTTGGTGCGCTCAGGTTTTACCAGTGACGCAGCGATAGACAAGGTATATTCAGTCTATGGTAGGCAGCTCTCAGTGTCAAGTATCTTGGTGGCCCTCCGTGCGGATCGTAAGAATGGCGGCCATCCTACTCTGCGTGTGTAGTTACCGCTTTGTGCACTTCAACAGTCATCAGCACTAGTATTAACCAATCAAAATAGGGTTGCAAGCCCGGTTGCACAAAAGGCCGATATTTTAAATTCTGAAGTACCGTAAACTTCGGCCGGTAGTCCTCCATCCATGACTAGGTTCGATTTCAGCACGTAGCCCCGCTCAATCTTCTCACCAGGTGCAATTGCGATGTGAAAGCGGAGCAGCGTGGTGGCCAGGAAAAACTTGACTTCCAGCACAGCCTTTTTCATACCCAGACATATACGCGGGCCGGCTTGAAAGGTCGGACATTCGCATCTCCAACCAGCGTTCAGGGCGAAATTATAATGAATCATTACCCCAGAGCTCGCCACTGCGACCCATACACCACGGATTGTAGACCATGTCCACACCAGCAGGCACGAATGTACCATCCGTCGTATTTGACTGCACATTTGAGGTTATACGGCACCGGTGGGTACGGTCGCAAGCAACAGCGTCAAGGTATTACATGTTTTCACCATTTCAAACGTGAATGGAGTGAAACTTGAGTCAGTACTTTGGTTCATACTTTCCAGCTCCTCAACGATTCGTTCTTGAACGGGTGGATGTCTAGCGACGGCGTAGTAGGCTTCACATAGTTGTTGACGTTCGTCGACAGAATGTGCTGCACGTCCTTTGGACCCGTGATCTGTAAAGGGGAGATGCAGGAATTATTAGTATTTTCAGCTACTTTTGAAAAAAAAATATGTGGCTTTCTTACGTAGATGCTGAAGAGATGCCACGGCATCCTCATGCGTCCTCCATACTGCTTCAACAGGTCCTCCTTCGATAAAAATACATGACGCGTTAGTATGATATTAACCAGATGAATGCGATGATCCGCACCAAGAAATTGTAGATACGGTTGATGTTCTTGGCGTACGCATGCATACAACCGAGTAGAAAGACACCTGGTGGCCCGCTATGTGGTGCCAGGCCACGGGCAATCCGTAGCTTACGGTGCAGCGCCGTCGAAACGGTCGCCAATAGCCATGCGACGGCAAATGGGCTTAAGAGAAGGAACGGTGATTCCATGTTGCTCGATCTAGGGAAAATCTAGAAATGGGTAATTTAACTTATCCGTTATGTGCTTTGAGCACGTTTGAACCCATAAGCATAAAGCAGAAGGGCTTAAGCTTGACTGTAATACCGGCGCGGAGCTTTGACTTATTTCACTTTCTACTCTTGGCTTCCGCTTTAGTACGTCGCACTTGAATTTCGATTGCTGATGCCTCCAGGACGCATGGGAAGTCTGTCAAGGAGAAAGGGTCCAAAAGTACGTTGCCATCCAGACATAATTGCTGTACAAAGATTAAATATTAGTCATATTGCTTCACCCTCAACAGCACCATAACAGTCAATGCCTCACCGTTTCCTGTTGCTTAAAATCGTACTCGTCTTCGAGGAAGACCTTCAGCACAGCTATGGTCTGGCCTTTCTTAAACTGCCGAGATATCCAACGTCAATACAAGTACATGAACACTAAGCCCACAAATGAGAATCTTCAGACGAACCTCGCTTGCGATGGTTGAGTCGTCTGGCAGAAGGAACGTGATCTACACAGCCAGAGATCAGTCTTTTGTTATTCCGATGACGGCAACGCAGCTCTTACCTGCACGGACTCTTCTTGGAGAGCCATCACGTGGTCGAACTTGGTCTCCTCGCCTCTCTGAGCCACTCCATCTTTGCTTGCTGCGCTTAGCTCCAGGTTCAGCACCGGCTGTGGCATCTTTGCTTACGCCCCTTCAAGTAAGATTTGGCTACATTTTCACTGAGTGATGGTAAAACATATGTGGTCCACTTAACGCGCCAATTCCGCACTCGCTGGCACAAACATGCAGGCCGGTAGCGATGCGGACGCCTTGCCCTGGCGAGAGGCGTTCAATGAGCTGCTGGTCTTTGAGCAGGACTTTGACACGGCGATGCAAATACTTATATTCCAGGACGAGAAGGTGGCGCGACTATCGCTGGAGGATTCACAGCAGTCGAGAAGCCAGCGAGTACGAAGCCGACAAGAGGCTTCTATCAGAGACAAGACCCGCAGTCCAAGCCGCAAACGACGTCGCGTTAAGCGAGCAGCATCCCAACGCCCAGAACCTCCTCCTTTTCCTTTGTCACACACGCCAGAAGACGAATTCGCGCTATCTGGCACCCAGTCGGACAGCAGTTCGATGCAACTTGGCGCTGGTTCAAACACTGGCTTTGTTTCTGAAGTATGGCACCGACAAGCTCCCGAAAGGACGGCCAAAAGAGGCAGCTTGATTCAGGTACGAAGATGGGGTCGGCCGGTGGTCGCACTGGTCCCGGCCCGGATGTCGTTGGTGCTGGGCGTGGTGACGAGGCTGGTACGGGACTGGTGGCAAGTTTGTTCTCCACGGGGTCTGGGAAGCAGGTGTCTATCTCGAAGGCGAAGCTGGATGCGTACGAGAGGCAGATGTGCGATGACGAATCCGAGGTGTTGGCACCATCGAGCTCCCGAACGGACGGCCAAGTGAAGCAGCTTGGTTCAGGTACGAAGATGGGGTCGACCGGTGGTCGCACTGGTCCCGGCCCGGATGTCGTTGGTGCTGGGCGTGGTGACGAGGCTGGTACGGGACTGGTGGCAAGCTTGTTCTTCACGGGGTCTGGGAAGCAGGTGTCTATCTCGAAGGCGAAGCTGGATGCGTACGAGAGGCAGATGTGCGAGGACGAATCCGAGGTGTTGGCACCATCGAGCTCCCGAACGGACGGCCAAGTGAAGCAGCTTGGTTCAGGTACGAAGATGGGGTCGGCCGGTGGTCGCACTGGTCCCGGCCCGGATGTCGTTGGTGCTGGGCGTGGTGGCGAGGCTGGTACGGGACTGGTGGCAAGTTTGTTCTCCACGGGGTCTGGGAAGCAGGTGTCTATCTCGAAGGCGAAGCTGGATGCGTACGAGAGGCAGATGTGCGAGGACGAATCCGAGGTGTTGGCACCATCGAGCTCCCGAACGGACGGCCAAGTGAAGCAGCTTGGTTCAGGTACGAAGATGGGGTCGGCCGGTGGTCGCACTGGTCCCGGCCCGGATGTCGTTGGTGCTGGGCGTGGTGACGAGGCTGGTACGGGACTGGTGGCAAGTTTGTTCTCCACGGGGTCTGGGAAGCAGGTGTCTATCTCGAAGGCGAAGCTGGACGCGTACGAGAGGCAGATGTGCGAGGACGAATCCGAGGTGTTGGCACCATCGAGCTCCCGAACGGACGGCCAAGTGAAGCAGCTTGGTTCAGGTACGAAGATGGGGTCGACCGGTGGTCGCACTGGTCCCGGCCCGGATGTCGTTGGTGCTGGGCGTGGTGGCGAGGCTGGTACGGGACTGGTGGCAAGTTTGTTCTCCACGGGGTCTGGGAAGCAGGTGTCTATCTCGAAGGCGAAGCTGGATGCGTACGAGAGGCAGATGTGTGATGATGGTTCCGAAGGATTGGCACCGTTTACTATTCAGACGAATGGAAAGCTTGGTGTCGTCGTGTATGATGATCATAACCAGGATGCTTGTACTGGTTTAAATTCCCGGTCTGTTACCAGTATCTCCTGTGGTGTTGACGTTCCGATAGTGCGAGAGGTGGAGCAGTCCGTGGGAAACGCAGTAAACAGCTCGATCACCAGAAGCTCGTCATTGACAACAGGACCGGGTAAGGTTGTAGCAATATCGACACCTCACCAACACGCTGACGAGGAAAAGCGCCGCGAGAAAAAGGAGAGAAGTGGTGGCAGCGCGGTACATGTTATTTCTGAGGAGATCGTTGATGAACGTGTCAATGATCCAGCGTCGACATCACAAAGACCAGACACAACTGAGAGGAAGGTATTTGGCGAGCTTGGCGTCTCTCACGACAGATTGGCACACCAAAGTGTTACGTCCAACAACCTTGCTCATTCAAATCGCCACCGAGGGGTATCATTTCCCTCACGCCGTTTATCAGATTCAGTGCATCCGCTAGCTGACAATCGTCATCACCAAACTCAAAGACTTGACTGTGGTGACAAGGAAAACGTTCATCCCGAGAATGGTCTTATCCGGAAGACTGCTGCCCTAGAAGTATCAAAAGCATTGCGGCCATCAGCGATCTCGATGCATCTCAACTCCGGAATATCTTTCAATCACGTTGCACTGCAGCAAAAGAAGATAAGAAGAGCGTTAAAACCGTCGATTGAACCTCGCTCCAAAATGGTTGGGAAGAAGCGGTTCCGTCCGCCCACAGCCAGCAAAAGAACGAGTTCAAACAACCCCAAAAACCTTCAAGACGTCGACTACTTCACAGCATCAAGAGGCAAAACGCAGAGAGTCGGTGACTCTAAGGCCCAGCCTTTCGTTTACGTGGAATCTATGAAGATCTCGCTGAAAACTCTCATTGATCTCCACGACGTCGGTGAAGAAGACTCCGAGCCGCCTCGTCTTCAGCTGCTGAACTCTATCACAGCAGAAAATGCCGGCAACGTTTGTTTTGGACAAGATGGCGGTTTGATTCTCTCTTCAGATGACTCTTATGACACGTCACTCTTCGTTGGTCCACGTGAACTTTACCGTCAACTCCGAGCGGGGAATTACATTTTGGAAAAGACGGGGGCGACGTTTGTGTGGTTCTTGAATCATTACCGATGGATTGTGTGGAAGTTGGCTGCGATGGAGAGATCCTTTTCTCGCCTCTTGTTGGCCAACTATTTAACGACAGATCAAGTTCTGAAGCAGATGACTCACCGGTATCAACGAGACTTGAACGATGCGCAACGCTCTATTGTGAAGAAAATCCTTCAACGAGACGCAAGCCCACTCAGCTGTATGGTTCTGTGCGTTGCTGCAGTGCTCCCTTTTTCTGTAGATAGCAATAACGCCGTGGATCAGGAGCTCCCTGCTTGTTGGAATATGGCTCTCGTGCTCACTGACGGTTGGTATTCCGTGTACGCGGTGCCTGATGCTCCTCTAGCCGCTATTTTGTGGAAACTTCATGCGAAATCAAGTCTCGTTGGCACAAAACTCGCGGCGTGGAACGCATCGTTGCAAAACTCAACAGAGGGGATCGACCCGCTGGACTGCGCTATCGTTCGTGAATCGAAGTGGAGCAACCCTTTGATGGCTACGGAGGACCTAACGCAATGGCCATATCTGCAATTACGCTTCAACAGCACGCGTCGTGTGAGGCTCGACACGCGCTTAGGAGTGGAGAAGCTACATTACGTGACCCCCGTCAACTCGCGCCATCGGAAACAGCAGCCACAAGTCTCATTTTTATTGTTAAAGAGCGTCCCTTTGAAGAGTTTAGAGGTCGGTGGCGGGATGGTTCGATCCGTGCGCGTTCGAGTGACTCGGATATCTCCTGTGCTTCATCTCCAGTCCAAGGGATGGACGTTAGGACCGCGGATTCTATGCGAGGAGCAGCTCCCACTGTACTTTCAACTCCGATCCGAGTATGCGCAAGCTGTCATGCGGAAAAAACATCAACACGAGGACAGAGATGAATGGTCTGGTGACGATCAGATCGATGTGCCGTTACCCATTCCTTTTATCAAAGTGGACGTGGAATGCACACACAGTTCTTCTAGTGACAGACAGGGAATTGGTTGCGGTATCCTGACGATCTGGCGGCCTAACGAGGACTTACTATCCGGTGGACTAAGAGAAGGACTCGAGTATTACGCCAGCAGTTTGACTGTGAATTGGAAACTCGACGGCGGACGTGGCCAGGATGCTTTTCTGCGACTGAGCTCGACGAAGCATAGCAGTTTTGAAGAAGTCCGTGAAGACTTAGCCAAGAACGATGCAGAAATTACACAACGACGTGTGTGCGTCGATGTTCAACAAGCGACAACGGACTATCGAGCCAATTTCGAAGATGGAACTAATGGTCGTAGGAACGAACGGAGACCAACGATCGATGTTTGTGTCTGTGTTGTGCTTGCAGCAACTCGAGAAACACAGGAAGTCACCAGCGCGAGAAAGACACAAGCAGACGTTTCGCTGCTTGATCCCGAGCTAAAGCCACAAGAATCTCGATATGTCGAGCACGTCTTCGTGACGGACCAAAGCTGCCACTTGATGAGTATTCGTGTATCTGGCATGGAAGTGAGTACGTCGAAAAAGAAAAGCAATAGTCCTTTGAAGCGCTCAGCGTCGTCCTCGTTCGTCTTCCGTCGAGGCAGCAAGAATATCTGGAAAGAAGGCGCAGTGTTGTGCCTAAGTGGACTGGAAGTGTCGCACTACGACGAGCAACTGCGTGTTCTAGACTGCGTCTTGGTTGAAAGCACGCAGATTGTGTCGTATCCCTCGAAGAGATCACCTTTCTGGAACCATTTTCAGCTTCTTCAACGCGAAACACGCAGCTCTACGCAACTCGCCACCAGTTTCGCTGAAGAACTCATTCAACTGAAGAAATATGTGGAGCGAGATATCTTACGAATGTACTTTGTGCCCTCGCAGGAATGTAACGAGCATGTCGAGGTGGTGGAACAGGAACGACTTACTCAAGATCTTCAGGCTCACGAACAAGGTGAAGACGCTACAGTTGCTGACTCGTCCAACTCTGTGTATTGGGACGCACGCGTTGTCAAGATGATGCCGCTGATTGGGCCAAATCGATTCAAGTTTCCGAGTGGTGTGGAAGCCTTCGCGTGTGTGAACATGGGGACAGATGACACGGCATTGCGGACGGTGTATCTTACGCGAGAAGTATTACTATCAATGCAGGCCTTGCTTCAAGTAGCTGGCGGTCTGGATGCTACAGCGAGTGACGCCGCCGAGGTTCAAACTATCACAGACATGCTGGACAAACTCACGAATCAAAATGTCGACTACTTGTTCCGATTTGAAGTCCGCCAGTCCACCAACGAGCGTCTGATGAATAGCTGGAAGCCATGGGAGCGTCTGAACGCGTCGTACTGGATGGCGGTGTCGGTTGCAGCTATTCCAACTGTGAAGTGAACGTTGCATGGGTTATTTTCGGACCAGGTGCTGGGTCTTATGACGCAGAAGTAGAGCGACGTTCAGTCGCGAAACGTAGAGCGCACAAGACCGCGAGCGAGATTATGACCATGTCAAAGAAGAGAAGCGACGAGTATCTCCGTCAGCGCGAGAGCGGCTTCAACTTGTCGGGCGTGCATCAGGATCGTCTGCCGCAGTACAACGCGCTGTTGGACCGCAACTTGCGTCACCACTTCGAAAGTCGGCCGCTGCAGAGCCATCTGAACGAGCTTGGACTCATCGATCAACGTGGTCGAATCGTGGATCTCGACAAGCAGAAGTCCAAGCTATTTATAATCGACCAGGAGTTCAAGCTGGCGGAGGAGGCCGAGTGAAAGATACAGCGTGAAGAGGAAGAGCTGCGTCGTCGTGTACAAACTAAGCGCCATGACGCCATTTCACAATGCTCGTCAGCGAGAGAAACTGCAGCAACTCAAGGAAGAGAAGAAGATCGCACGGGAAATCATACAAGCATCCAAAGGCTACAGCTCCGCCAGCAATCTACCCAAAAGCAGATGAAATAGGACACTTAAACAAGGAATGTTACCTTACATGCCAGGTGATCAATGAATGTTACGAGGAGTAAAGCTCTCATTTTTCTAGATCTGGTCTATCTTTGACTCACGATTAAAATTGTAAATTTAAAAGAGAGATTTAAAATTACTGGCACTTACTACGTACTACGTAGTAAGTGCCAGTAATACTACGTAGTACGTAGTATTACCGGTAGTGCCGAAGGTGGACATCCTTGCCGCCATATCGTCTGATTAATTGGTTGGCAACATTATCCTCCAAACGTCGAGAGAGAGATCGATACAGTAGTTGTATTGTTTTAATTAGAATCTTCTTGTACGGTTGAACATCGAGTCAAAATTGGGTACAAGGTTGTAGTTACCCACTGCTTTATCTTTCGCTGACAGAGCTAACGTCGTGTTCTTGCAATGCGGAGCTCCTGCTGTCCTCGAGCTCGTCTTCATCCTCCTCATTACTCGGGACGTCGCCGCGACACACCTCCGCAAAGTTGTGAGCACAGCCGCCGTCAAAAGGGTTGTAGAACTCGTCCAGTGGTGTCTTCAAATACGGATACTTGTCCTTGTTGAATACTTCGTTGGTGGTCAGATTACGACTCACGTTACGCAGCTGGATCAGCAGCAACGTGGCCGTGGGCAAGCCGAACACCGTCGCACAGACCAGTAGGAACCCGTGGATCCCATGCAGCAGTAGCGACGATGTCTCCGAGTGTGGGTGTATATCTCCAGCCATCGCCCACTCAGGCGGTTGCAGCCACCTCCACGGCCACACAGCAGAGTCCTCAACACTAGACGCAGGCGGATGCAGCGGGAGGTGACCGAGTAGAATGCTCAGTGATATGGAGCCGATAGCGAGGCAAAAGCTCGACAGAGTGACCAGGAAGATGAGGAAGCTGCGGTGGTTGCCAAGACCCACACAGTTGTTAATCCACGGACAGTGGTGGTCGAACCGGTACACGCAGCGTCGACAGGCCGAGCAGTGCTTCGAGCGCTGAGGCTTCCGGGCGACGCACGTCGGACACGGGACGGCGTTGTCTTCCCTCGCCAAGACTTGGTACGCGGGGCGTGTGGAGCGAGGCACATACCCCGGGTCCTTGCTACAAACGTACGTGTACATGACACACGTGAGCGTCAGAAACGCCAGCCCCACTGTCTGGTACCGCATCGTTCGGGTCGAGCTGTGAGGTGGCAGACACGGCACGGCAAAGATGAGCGACAACGTCGCAGTCGTCAGCACCATTCCGAAGAAGAAAAGCACCGACGCGCCCTTCCGCGACGCCCAGGGCCACCAATCGATCCGACGCACCGGCTTTTAACGCACTCGCCGTGTCAAAGTGGGCTCCCTGTCGAGCGATGTCCATCGCCGTCCGCCCGTGTTTGTCCTTGGCATGTACAGGCGCTCCTTCCACGACCAGCTGCTTGGCGAGAAAGGCGTCTCCAAGAGCACTCGCGATCATGAGCGGCGTCTGCTTCTCCGAGTCGCAAATCTTCTGGTTCGCGTCGTACCCCACCAGCAACATGGCCGTGTACTGGAACCCTTCGAACACGGCCCAATGCAGAGCTGTAGCGCCACGACTGTCGGTCTGGTTGACGTCAGCTCCGCGATACACCAGCAGACTCACGAACGCAGCGTTGCCCGTGCTTGCAGCGTAATGCATCGCCGTCATCCCGGACGAGTTCGTCGCATTTAGCGACGCGCCAGCGTCAATCAACGTGGTCGCACACGCCACCGACGTGCACAGCATCAAGGCCGTCGCGCGGTGCTTCGAGTCTCCACAGCGACTGTCAAGGAAATCCTGTAGGGTGCCACACCCAACGTCCTCGTGCTCGCGTTCCTGGGTCTCGGTGCTGGCATTGCTATTGGTCTCTTCCTCCAACTCTTCGCGATCCGACGCACACTCGGGACCACCGTCGTGTCCATTGGTGTGATTTACATGAATATGTCTCTTGACCTTCAACAGCGTGTCTCGCTCTCTTGGCAGATACTTCCTGGCGACCGACACCAGATACGCCACTAGCGTCGGGTGTTCGTACAGCACGGCGAGATGCAGAGAGTTCATCTGATGACGGGCTTCATGCACCGTCAAGAGACGGAACACACTCTCGGCCACACGTCGCCTCGTCGCTTCAGTGACGGCTCGCTCGGTTCGTTTCTCCTCCTGCATCTGTTCCTGTCGCTCCGCAGCTTGGACGGCCTTGCTGATGGCCATCTCCACGGCACTTTGAGCCTGGAAATAGTCGCCTTTCACACAGGCTGAGCCCAGCACCTTGGCGGGGGATGCAAAGTACGCGTATTGGCTCTCTGTGACCTCGTCATCCTCGCTCTGGGGGTCGTCATCTTCGTGCTGGGACAGCAACTCCGACAGGTTGCCCGTACGCGGTAGAGACTCTTTCTGGTCCTCGAGTTCTTCAGTGAGTCTGAAGGGCGAGAAGGCGGAGGACGACGGAGACGACGCCGCGTAGCTTGGAGACAACAGCGGCGCGCCTGAGCCCGAGTTGGAGCGCGAGCCATTGGGACCGCCGATTAGCGGCGTCAATTCGGTGGCCGCGTCGGCTTTCGGAGATCGCATCGCGTTAAATTATTTCTCTCTCTTGACTGCTATTTGTGGCACTAGACAGATCGGAGAGACTCTTATCGACAAGATGGCATCCGCTTAAAGCGGAGACGCTGTCCACGTTGAGGCAGAAGTGGACTGTCGGAAGATCCCGTTGACCTGCGACTTGGACCTGCACTGGTGGCAGAGCAGAAAAACTCAGCTAGTCACTATTCTTAAATCGGCACAAGTCACTATCACGGGGACATCTTTTGGCTACCGGTACGTCACTTTGCCCTTTGCTTCCCCGAGTAGCCAAGGGATCATCCAATGGCTTCCTCTTCTTCCTCTGCTCCCGCCGTGTGGGACTCGGCCACGCAGACATTCCATGGTGGACAGGACTGGAAGTTCCTGTCCAACTTCGCTGAGGACTTTAGCGTGACCACTAACGCGCTGGGTACGCCCAAGAAGGCGCTGGAGACGGCGACGCAGGCGATGAGCACTGTGCACCACTACCCGCCCGCCGACTTCCAGCCTGCTATCAGTCACTTGGCTGAGTTCCTATGGCCTGAGAACTGGCAGCAGAACCTGCCTTTGCTACTTATGGGCAACGGAGCCAGTGAACTCATCGATCTGGTGATCCGCAGCGTGCAGCCTGGCGGCTGGCGTCCTGGAGGCACAGTGACGCAGTACAAGGAGTACGAGCGCTCTAGCAAAGCTGACGGGCGCGAAACGCTCGCTTGGAATGATCCCAAGGCAGCGTTGACGTGTCTCGTGAACCCCACTAACCCCACGGGCGACTACATGAATGTAGACGAGATGAAGAGCTACATCGAGACCAACTGCCCCGACAACCACACTATCATCATTGACGAGAGTATGCAGCCGTGGGTGGGCCCTAAGTGGCGTGAGGACTCTCTCATCCACCAGCGCGAGTGGGTCAAGCAGCTCAGCGAGACCCGCCGCATCAACGTGTGGGTCATGACCAGTTGGACTAAGATCTGGTCTTGCACGGGTCTGCGTATCGGCAGCGTCGTCGCTCCCACGCCTCAGCACGCTGCTGAGATCAAACGCAAGCAAGTGCCGTGGTCCGTTAACTCCATGGCGCTGGCCTTCGTGTCCGCTGTGGTCAAGGACGACGCGTACATGCAGGAGACGTGGGATGTTACGCCCAAGTGGCGCGCCCACGCCGTCGAGCAGCTGTCCAAGCGCTTCCCCACTTGGGAATTCTTCGGTAAGCCCTTCCTGTCATGGATCTGGCTGGATACCAAGTCGGTCGCCACGTCCGAAGAGGCCTGTAAGCTGGCAAAGGAGCACGGCGTGCCTGTGTGTAGCGGCAAGCCCGGCTACAACCTCCCAACGATCGTGCGCATCGCCGTCCGCAGCCCAGAGCAGACGGCAGTGCTGCTTAAGGCTTGGGAACCGCTTAAGTAACCTCTGCTGCTTGCTTCTCTATGCATGTGTGGCTAGATACGATATCAAGAGTACACAACATGCAGCTAGCTTTCTCAATTGGACCCGCCCTCTCTCTGTTAATATGTTGTTCTTTTCACTCCCTGTCTGGCGACATCCGATGGTCCAATCTCTTGAATTTTCCCTCCCAACCGCGCACAACGTCCGTGTATTTCTCGATCAGGTCATTCTTCTCCGCCAGCTCCGCCTCCAGGTTGAGAATTTCCAGCTCCAGCTCGCTCTGTTGTTGGGTCCCGCCCATAATTTCTGCGTCTGCTCCCGATTCGAGACGCATGGAGGACAAAGTGTCTGCCATATCGTTCAAGAACAGCTGCTCAAGCTGCTTAGCGTGCAGGAAAAACTCTTCCAGACGCGCTTCGATCTCCGCAGTGTCGGCCGCGTCGCGCACCGGATTAAACCGGCAATGCGGAGGATACTGAACGGGCGGACATACCAGCGACAGGCAGCTGGCAAACGCTGCATTCATCTCCGACAGCGCTGTCTCGCCCGCGGACGTCGAGACCATCGCGCTTGCGTCCTCATGTCCGTCTTCGACCTTCATGTTGAAAAATACTAGCCGAGCGCCGCCGCTACGCGGCGGTAATTTAGATTTTACTTTAGATTTTTGCCTCCCCGCCTTCGCTTCGCTTCGGCGGGATAATTAGTCCAAATCCTCTGTGTGCCTAAATTGACTTCTTAGATTTCATAAATCTGCGTTTCATTTGCTACAAAATGCTGAGTTCCCAGTAAGCCGTGTATATATTTCTACCGGTACAAAAGACTGAACCCCTAGCACATACTTACCATGCTCATAAACGCTTACGCTAGTGATCTTGGCAAAGTCTCTTTATTGTTGTTGGCTATCACTGTACCTTAATCTTCCACCAGTCTAAAAACGCTAAATAATATATTTAGTTCAGCGTCGTGCTCGATTTCACGGGCCGTTTCTGAAACCTAAATTGCATCAATACAAAGAATATCTGTCCAGCTTGCATCAAATACCCGCTTGTACTGCCTGGTTAAGCTTGTAATAAACTGACTACTGTATTAACCACTTCGCATACCAAACTCGCTACTTTGAAAAAGTGCTACAATTTGAATATTTAATAAAATATTCAAGCTGTAGCATATTTTTATGCATTGAAGTGTGTTCATTTTGTGCTGATTCAGAATCAGTCATAAGACACTCGAATATGTGCCTGTTATGGTTATAGCCTTTGGATATAACGATGCGTCGCAAGACGCCTTGCTGTTGTTGTTGTTGACGGCGGTATTTTTATTTGATACTTAAACGATGATTCCAGGATGGTTAAACGTAGATTAGGCTTTAAGTTGATAAACGTTTCTTTACGGGCCTACTTATAGTAACCATAATTGACACCTCTCATGTTGTGCTGTTATCTTACCGCTGCATGTAAAACCTTATTCTACGCCCTTGTCGACAACGCGTCTACCTATTAAGAAGTATCAGAATGTTGTTGTCTAAAAAACCCGCGTAGAAAACAATGGTCAAGTTCAATTCACTTACAGTAGTAATTGTCATCAGCACATACAGTATTGTTCACACGTCAATCTAAAACTATCTATCTTTGTGAATCAAGTGACAACGTTTATAAGCACAGCTTTGTTCTTACGACCAGTCCACACGACCGGCTACTGCTGTACATGTAACATATACGATTTAGCAATACAGTCAGGTAACTTAATAATGCTAATATTTTTACAGTAAATATATTGAAATTATCATTTTAGTCAGTGTAACACGCAGATCCTACTAAGTAGTATACTTAAAAAAATCATGTCCTCGGCAACACGCCTGCTTACGTGTACGCTAAGCACCCTGCCCTCCGTTTACTGTAGTATTCAAATATCAATAACAACTTGCATTATGAAAAAGTATATAATATTTAAACGATGCCGCCTTCGGGTATAATATTCATAATGTATAGCCTTGTGCAAATCCCCATATGTAAACTGGGAAACACATGAATTTATTGATGCAACAACACAATCTAGTTTTAACCAATTAAAGCCACCTTCGCTGCGCTCGGCAACCAGTAGAAATATTTAAATCATTTTATCCAATGATTTGTCCGGAAAAGCGTGACAGGCACGACAATTTAGTGTGACGGACAGACAGGTTGCTGCAGTAGATGTTTAAGATTCAATCACTTTCGGTATTTGCGTACCGGTATTGTGGGTTCATTTTTCAAGTTTCCAAGATGGGTTGGTTTAATGGGCCGAGTAGACCAAAAATCCAGTTGAGCCGCTCTCGTTAATAATGCACCTTTGTAACGGCACCTTAGCACCTTTCCTGTCTAATCGGATCGATAAATTAAGAGATCAGCACCCCTCAAATCGAATAATATATAACCACCACTCACGTTATATATCATGCGATCCAGCCTCCAAATGAACCGGTTCGCACGGTTAAGCTCGGAGTCATTGCCGGTTCAGTTGGCGAAACGACGCAGATACACAAAGTCAAAAACGCTACGGAGCAAGAGCATCGAGCGAGGTGCCGGAGGACACGCCGCGCAGACCATGCACACTGAAAACGTGAGCAGCGAATGCTAGCAACCGCAGGAAGCTTCTTCAATGCTTCTATGGAGCCGGATTTCAGAGCTTGAGGAGCTTCAGCTCAAGCTGAACAAGATGGAGGATCTTCTCGTGGCGCTGGTGGAGCTTCATGGAGATATTGCGGCAGCTGTAGGCGATAATATGAGAGATGCGGTGACGACAGCAACAGAAGAAAAGGAGCTCCGTCACAACGTGAATGTTTCATTCTTTACAGTATTAAGTGATGTTATTCGTAAAAAGAAGACATAGTTTAATTCATTTATACATGAATTATGTACTAAGCAGCTCTTGAACGCTGTCTTCACCTTCTTCCGAATGTCTAATAGCTGCGCCCAGGCCTCATTATCTCTAGTTGCATCGCCAGTTGACTTATGCAGTATTGTCCACAGTAGGCGCAGTCTCATTTGAGCCAAATCACTGTCTGAAATCGAGTTACGTGCCTTCAGCGATCGCACGCAAGTCACGTAGCTATAGACCTGCGCAATGCACATAATACCACAACTTACACTGTCTACCTGCTTGGGGTCGTAACCGGAACTGCAACAATTTCAGGTAACGAGCACGGAGAGGTCATGGGCGCTGCACCATCATCATTTGGCCCAGTTGTTGTAACTGCTTTGCTGTCTCCCGAGTTAATCTGGCGTTTTGTTGTCGCCAGATTAGACACCCAGTTGCGCAACTTCTCTCTGTCTTGATCTCGATCAAACCATTGTTGAAGTAGTGGAAGCGTGAATGATATCCACTTTGCTTGACACACATCTAAGTTAGACGCCACGCCTAGTAGATCGTAGAAAGTTACCCATATCTTGAGCTTGGACGTATCCGGATCGGCCATCTGAATCTTCACAATTTGAATAATCCAGTGCTTGAAGGCAGCCATGTGAATAGGTACCAGCACGTAGTTGCATGACGCCAAAGAGAAATCTGGAACGAATCTCTTCTCGTTAGTAACGGAGATGGCGTCGATACCGTAGCAGGTTTTGCAGTACGTTGACACATGCCAGAGCGCTGCATCCATCACGGCGTCATTAAGACGCTTGCTTCTCGCTAACTTGCCCACTATGTGGCGAAGTGTTGAAGTAACACTGCGTCCTGCAGGCCCTGAAGATATGACAAACGTCCGAGACAATGGCGACTGGCGAAAACGTTGCGCAACTTCACGTGACAACACTGCAGGTGACGCCGGTGCCTCCTCCAAAAATTGATGCTTCATCGGTGTCATACTACTCCACCCTCCACGCAACCATGCTAGATCCATTCGATAATCATCAACAGCCTTCATGGACGCGTAATAGTTTTTCACAAGTCGTACATATTTCCTACAATAACCATAGACACAGGTCAGAGCCGTCAAGTAGATAAACATACTATCACACCTTACATGGAGAAGCCGCCCATTTCAGAAGCCACAAATGCCGCTGGAACCACATCGTCTTAAGAAGGATCTAAATCTTCTGTTTCGGTCTGCTTTGAAGTCCAGTGAAGTAGTGCACTATTTACACGCTCCAACAACTTCATTGGAATGACGAAATTGGCATCAATAATGACTTCACTTGCCCTCTTTGGAAGAACCGTTGGAGATCTTGAGAGCAGGAAACTCTTGTTGTAACAAACCGGGTAATTTGACGCTATTTTTTCGACGTAATCAACGTCAGGCGTAGTGTCAATCCACTTTAAGAAGTCTTCAAGATCAACAGGACAATCGGTTCGACACTCGGCGATTGCCCACTTGCTGCCCTTTTTAGTGTTTCTCGACCGTGAACTGGATGCTTCAGGTAATCGCAGAACTTGCATGTTGTCTATAGCACCCGCTCGCTCCAAAAGAAACCCCGGCTGCGCCAATAGAGATGCTGTAGACGTTGCTGAATGAACATTTGGCTGCTGTTGCAACACCTCTTGTGATTGCTCGCTGATAGTCAGGTCCGGCAGGGATGTCTGGGATGGGTTTGTTAAGCAACACGACGGCAGATCGTCTCCGTCGAGTCCCTGCATCACGGGAGAGCTCGTGTTGTCCTCCGGAGGCTCATGAATATCGGCTTCTTCCACAGTACTAACGGGAAGCTGCGCGTTATTCATGATACCAACGCCTTCACAGTCAATCTCGTATTCCAGGCCCATCGCATCGGACTCGTCGTCCGATTCACCCGCATCTGAGAGAGAGTCTCGGTCCAAGCCCCACTTCTTCTTGAAGCTTCTTATTGCTGCGCGAAGATCGGCAAATGTTTCGTAGAACTTAGCAGACGGGAGGCTCTGAAGACTGTCAACTAACGGCATACTTCCGCTCTGACCACGTTGTACTTCTCACAGTCAGAGAGTACGGTCTCGTCACTGGTCTCACCCTTCTTCAGCTTCACAAAAGCAAACCGTTTCTTCGAAGCAAGCATGATACTCGACGCAGGCGTGGGTGATGCATTTCCTGTAATTCTTGTAACCTTTCGTAAATGCCCCATTGTCGACTCTACAAATGGCAATGTTGCCGATGCTTCCTTCATCGACCAACACGCGTGAAGTTGGGCAACTTCAAAAAAAATTATCGCTTCTGAAGGTTGGTAAGACACTGCACAGGTGCTTGCAAGGAAGCCGTAACGACGACAAGAAAATACAATCGCAATTGGGTTGACCAGAAGTCTGCCATGTCACTCGAACACAGCTGCCTTCCGAAGTAGCCATTGTGAAGACGTCCTGACCTCCGTCCTGCTCACAACTCCAGTCCCAATTCGCACCATTCAGCTTGTAGCTCTCCCGTTGCTGTTGCACCTTCTTCAGCGTGTATGAGCTCAGAACTGTAGCGATGCGGTGCAACGCAGCCGGTAGCGGGTCCGTCACAGGAGGGCACACATCAAACAGATTTATCGCCGTCGAAAAATCACGCAAAACACTGAGTTGGTGCTGAATAATCAGTCGAACGCATCGGTCGATGCTAGTTTTTTTCCCCAGTAGCTGCTTTAACTGGTTCCACCCAGCCTCCACCCGGTTTGTAGTAGTGTTACCCGCCGAGAAGCAGCGTCGACGACCGTAGTTCGCCCTCATACTGCTACAGGCTGACCAGTTTCGTTCAAAGTACTCAGCAAACCCTGGCGCAGCCTTCTTTGTTCTCTGTTCGAACAGCTTCAACCTGCTCTGGAACTGTTCCTTCGTCGGGACGTAAACCATTTGCTTAAACAGCTCTTTGATTTCATCGCGATACTTGGGCAGCACAAAGTACTTCTTGCCGGCAATCATTCTCTTCACATAACGCTGTGCATGAAATTGGCAAAGCAAAATCTAGTAGCAACGTTGTTAGTAATATTTTCTATACAAAACAACAGCTCTAAACAAACTCACCGCCGCCTGCGGAAACACCTCGCGTAACGTAGACCACTCTGTGAAGTCTTTGTCAATGATGAGACTTTCCAATCGACCCCACGATGGGTTCTTCGTCTTGAACCACTGAAGCACAGCTAGCAGAGACTCCTTTTGTTGATTCAGACACAGGTAATCTAGCACAGATACGCCGCGTCCTGTTGCTACGGTGGCATTAAGAGTACCTGAACAGCACGAAACAAGTATCTCGTAAGCTATAAAAAAACCTGCACTAAGTTGCGCACCTTCATTAAAAGTTGTGCAACTTCAGCACGTACCGACGTAAAAGCCGAGATTTGTACAATTGTGCGTCCAGTCCAGCGACAGTGTATCTCCCCAGCGAGCAAAGATATCACGCTGCGCTTTCGTCTGCATCACAATTCCGATAGTCTGATCGTATTCGCCTTGCAGCAGCACATATTCATTTCCCTCCGTGGAAGCAAATTCAGACAGCACACCGTTTAAGCGCTTCTCCGCGCTGCTGTGCCCGAGACGAGCATTCATGAGGTTACGCACTTGTTGCGTAGAGATTGGAAGACCTGTGTCGTATTCCAGCAGCGGTACACGTTACGAATGGCTACCAACAACTATAAGCAGGATAGTAGGACGTACCAGTCGTGTCAGCTACATAGCTGGCTATTTGCTTAGTGTCCGTGTTGGTCTGCCCGAATGCGTCCAGCATGGACAACACTGACTCGCTCAACAGGTCCTTGCACTGCTTCAAAGCAGTATAAAGCGTCTCGGTGTTGACATGGCTGTGGCACGTGTTCTACAAATACACAATAACGAGGATTCATATTAGTTTGACATGTACATACGGAATAGTGATATACTGGACAAAAAAACAAAAGAAATAATAAAACCAACCTCACTTGTTACTGTAATGGTCCAGTTAGAACTACTTGAAAAGTCACCACTACTAGCACGAATAACAGCGACGCGAAACATTGCTTTGCATGAGATTTCTGCTTGCAGCCGAGAGTGCAAACGTATTTGCGAAACGCGTAGCCAAATGATTCAGGAACCTGGCGCTCTAGGTGATTTATCTTTGACTTATTGTACCCTTTCGTAGTCTGGCAGTCTCTCGTGCATTAGACAACAAGATGTTGCCTTTCAAACTGCTCCCAAAACGAAAAGAAATCCGGCCACGACGCAAAAGTCCTTCCGACAATACTCGGAACAGCTGCAAGTGGAACATAAAAAGGATCTAAAGCATTAATAAACGTAAACAGCATTAGCAACAAACTCTCTAGCTTCAGTTCCATTTCACGTATTCCTTACCCGTAGCTTTTGACGCAGATGACGGTTGTGTCGGCTCTAACACTTCGCTGTCGTCGCTGGAGTCGTCTGCGTGCTCGAGAGGGGAAGTCCTTCGCTTCTTCTTGAGTGGTAGCATCGGCGGAGGTGGCAGGAGGCTCTGGGAAGCTCCGGCGGCGGGTTAACGGGAAGCTCTGGCGGAGGGTTGGCAGGAAGCTCGCAAATTTTGAACTGAGGGGGATTTTCAGCGCCCGGTTCGGTTGCACGGCTACGGTTCGCTTTTAAATTACCGTAATTTAAGTTGCGCAATTTTTTTTTGAAGGTGCATTAACAGGTTCGCACTACAACTCACATTAGGTACGCCATCGGACTTAAAAGGAGCACCAGGGTACCATCCGAAACTGTGTCTTTTGATTTTCAAATAATTGTTTGTACTGGTTGCAGGGAACGAAAAAAATAAATTGGTTTATCCGCCGAAAAAAATTGCAATCAAAATGCTATATTGCAGGTACCGATGAGATTGCAATATAAACTGCAAAAAAAATCCTGCAATACTCAACTGCACTAAGTAATCGCGATTATCAATGATGTGGCATACTGCGGGTTGAGCCTTCACCCAGCGCTTGACGCCCAGATTAAATTTGTGCGCTGCACATCCTAGCAACGGTACGTCCACCAAGTCAGCCGTCGCCTTATTAGTAGGACAGTTATCCCCAAATAGAACAGAAACATTGGTCAGCGAGCGGTTGAAAACTTCCAGTACGTGTTTAAGCAAGTCTCGGTGCGACTCGGCGGTGTATGACTTTTTCGTCCAATGGCGGGGAAAACCCAAGGATCACCTCCCTGCATTTATCGTCGTTCATGTACATGTACACCGCAAACACAGCAACATAATGCGTCGTCTTGTGCTGCCAGCCATCGAACATAATGGCAAAACACTCCGGCATCTCCGTCGCGATCATATTCTCGACAAGGGGCACAAGCTCACCTATGTAGGTCCGTACAGATTTGCTGGATACATGCTTGGAAGATTTCAGATCAGCTAATTCTCGTGTCAGGTCATTGTCGACTTCGGAAAAGGGCATGTTCCTCATTATGACTCATTTAAGCCACTTGAACACGACCAGATCACGTTAACTCACAAATTCAATAGTCTCAAACCCCAAGTTGTTGTTTTGTGTCTTGAGAGCTGCAGCACATTTTTCTCGGAAGTCGTGGCCCTTGCACTTGACCAAGTGCCGATACAAATTGGTGTATCATGTTTTTAAGCGCTGGGTAGGCGTGCAATTGCACTTATTGCACCTGTAGACCACATCACCAGCCGAGTACGGAGTGTCGAAGTAATACTTGGTCGACGCAGGCATTTCGTCACGTCTGGCTTTATTTTTTGAGAGAGCCATTGTAGAGATTGGTGAGTTACACACAGGGGGTGTTTGTGCTTCTTTGACTGAGAGGATTCAGGAATGAAACTTTTGGTGCACTTTTGAGAAATAACCTATTCCGCAGGTAGACTAGTAATCTCTTCCGCAAACGCTACACATTCAACTAGAAAATTTGGACGGACAAGACCTCGAAGGAGGATCTAACTTCAAGGTAGACTTCAAGATACTTCGTACTAAACGCTAGATTATTGCAATTTGAATATTGCAATTAAATTACCCGATTGCATGCCTCCTCAAAATGGCAATACCAAACTGCACCTGAAGAGCCAACTGCAATGCATACTGCAAGGGAGGATTATCGAAAAAATCGATGCAAATTGATTTTTTTCCCTTGCCTGACTGGTTGGAAAGGATGACATGAAAATCTAACGCTCTAAATTCGCCCCCAAACGCGCTCAGCTTCGGACTTTGACATGGCGCGCACATTCTTAAGTGTGTCACTCCGGCTATACACGTTTGATGTATATAATTTGCACTGGCTTCTTGAGCTGGGCGCGTAGTTGGGAGCAGTATGGGGGTTTGTTTGGCACGAGCTGGGCTCGTATTAGGCGAGCTGTGTTCAGATGGTTGCAGCAGCCTCGTCACATATTTTTCAGTTTGGTGCAGCAAAGAGTGCCATAAATGTATTAATAGTGTATCGTCCTATTCTCAGTGAGAAAAGGCCAGCATC
The DNA here is from genome assembly GCF_000142945.1 of Phytophthora infestans T30-4. Lineage (NCBI taxonomy): Eukaryota > Oomycota > Peronosporomycetes > Peronosporales > Peronosporaceae > Phytophthora > Phytophthora infestans. Next base: position 2,945,509 of record NW_003303744.1, read on the forward strand.
GGCAAATTAACCGGAATTTACAATAATACAGTACGGGGAAACTCTAAAACATGCGGGTGATTTGTGCAATTAAGGTATGCTAAAATATGCGTCCTTCGAAGTAGGTTTTAAGAGCAAACGTTATTTAACACCGAGCCATTAAGAGCGTCTCCAGTTTCTGGAATAACGCAAGGCTTAGAATAACGAGTATCTGGATAGAATCAGAATAAATGACGGATAGATTATGGTTCAATCGTCCAATGCACCAAGAATGTGTCACCATTTTTGAAACTCGCAAACGGGGGGTATTGGTACTGTCGTTGTATTTACTATGGCGCAAAATGATGAAGTTCATATTCACACTTCGGATACAATCGAAGAACACCAGCACAAGCTGCCTCCAGACATTGTTTTTGTGAAACTTAAAGATTATTCCAACAACACGTTCCTTCCAGGACTCCCACCAGGTGTCGTTCCTGTTTGTCGAAGGATCGAAAAAAGAATTAAGGTCAAGTTGTCCGGTCGAGAATTTTCAATCGCAATTGATCAAGTTCCGTTAGTTGCAGCATACTCACTGACAACTGAGAAGTGTCAAGGGCTTACTGTCGACAAAATGATCCTGGCACCTTTTTTTAAAGCACACTACACGACGGACACCACAACGATCGTCGTTCTACGTAGCCGTCACACGGGTCAAATCTTTGAACCAGTTATACCTGATGTCATCACCTACGAAAGAGTCCCTCGAGTATTTTAAACCTCCTAAGGATGTTTTGCAATATTGGGAGCTGGAGGCACCGGCAAAACCCGCATTATCGACGCCCTGCGATGCCTCGCATGCCATTGGGGTCGCCCGAAATGTGTCATGGCAACGGCGTCCAGTGGCATTGCAGCGGCAAACTTGAAGAAACAGACGATGCACAGCTCAGTCCATCTCGGTATCAACCAAAAGTGCCTACCACGCCATATCATGAAACCGGACGACAAGCTACGTGCTAAGTGGGATCCGGTAGTGTGTATAGCTGCCGACGAATAGTCGATGACCGACGTCGGCTTTTCCGGCCTCTGGGAAGAAGCACTGCAAAAAGTGAAAGACTGTCGTTTGGGGGACTGATTGCAGTGTTCATGTTTGATTTTTTCCAATTGCTCACTGTACGAGGAATACCAGTTTTCAAGGCCGCCGACCCGCAAAACCCATACAGCGAAATGCAGACTAGATGATCTTTAATCTACAGATCAATAAACAAGGTCGTCTATCTAACGCAAAACATGCGCTTTGTGGACGACCCGGAATGGGGGGAATGGCTTGCAGAGGCACGTCTAGGAAATTGGACGCCGGATCTGCGTTCATTCCTCGGCAGCGTCGGTCCTCCGCCAGCCGACAATCTGCACGGTCAGCTCATTCAAATCATCTCAGCTGTAACGGGGTACGTATCCCTATGTGTACCCTGGTTACATGAAGTGTGACACTTCACACTTCAGGAGTATGACACGTCATACTCCGAGATATTTGGTACAAGGTACCAAGGTCGTTCAAAGCCAACCATTGGTTAAATGACATTGCATTTCTATAGGTAACCAACAGTTTGTATTAAACCCAAACTTAATCTACCTATAAATATACTCAGTTTACAATCTACCTTATTTGGGTCACTTCGCTCTCTTTAATAAAAGAGGGGATCTGTCAAACTGCCGTTCACTGAGAGTTTGTATACTCTCGGAAGATAACTTCCTCTTGCGCAAGGTGCTGTGTGACTTCGTCACACTTGGTAGCACTTGTTGTCAATCCACGCCATCGCGGGTAGACTACCTGAACCTCCGAAGTTCGTTGCCATGAATAGGAACGACTTCTCCCATTTGAACGACTCTCAGTTCGAGTCGGTCGGAAGATGGCAGGCATCTTCGGGATGGAGGCCCTGCAGAGCCTGGTGGTGTCAACACCGGCTGAGCAGCTCGAGCGCGTCAATGCATTCGACGCGTACGAGCAGGGCCTCATCGCGCATGTGCGGGAGAGCCTGCAGGCTCCGGCGGCGGAAGCAAATCCGCCTCACCCGAAGCCAATACGGCTGAAGGTAAAGCCGTATGAAGGGAAGGAAGGCGAGAACCTTCACTTCTGGGTCCGAGAAGTAGAGCTCGCGATGGACGCGGCTCTGATCTCGACCGAGCAACTGCGTGTTGCTTTTGCACTCTCCAACCTTAGCGGTCGTGCTAAGAGTTGGGTGTACACTCGGGAAGCAACATCCCCTGGATGTTTCACATCCTGGGCTCAGCTGTGCGAACAGCTCCGAGCCGCGTTCCTCCCGGCGAACTACGAGTACCGCCAGCGTTCGCGCTTCCTCGCGTGTAAACAAGGAAGGCGCGAACTGCACGAGTATGTGCAAGAGATACGGGAGCTCACGGCGTCCCTAGTGGGAAACCCACTCAATGAACACATCAAGATGACTGTGTTCATGGACGGCCTTCGCGTGGGCCCCGCACGCACTCAGCTGTTCCGGGTGCAGGCAAGCACATTGAAGAGGCGATTCAAGTGGCTCTTCAAGAAGAGTACAGCCATCGCCAGGATCGTACGCCGGCCTCAGCGTGGCCTGGGAGCTCCTTGTCGGCTCCCGGTCGAACAAGCCCCAACGGACCAGTTCCCATGGAACTCGGGTCCGCCGAACAGCGTGACATCCGCTGCTTCGGCTGTGGAAAGATGGGCCACTTCAAGCGCGACTGCCCCGTCGAGAGACACCGCAGGCGGACTTTCCCCAAGCCCATCCTTAAGGGTCGCTAGAAGAAGCCAGGACAGGGGAACGCCGGAGACCAGTAGGGGCGGGCCGCCCTACTGGGGAAGAGCTAAGTCTTCGTGATGGGTGCGCGGGTGGCGCGTATCACGGGGACTTAGCCCCTGAGAGTCTTCGCACTCTCGAATCGGCGAAGAGCAGCGGCGGGTTGCTCGTAGTACACGGATGTGTACGGGGATACGATCAACCCCTTTAGAATCTTGATTGACTCTGGGGCGTCGAAGAATTTCGCACGCCGCCAGACGGTTGCTCGTAACAGCAACAAGTTGTCCGAAGCTTTGAGAGAAAGCAAGGGCAACGGGACGGTGTCAGTGCGACTGGCCGACGGGAAGGTCGTCACTGTCCCCAACGTCCAAGTGGATCTGGCTGTCAAGTTTGAAGACTTTGACAGCCTCGAACAGCTCACTGTTCTCGATATGGATCCATATGATATGATCCTGGGCATGCCCTGGCTTGAGAAGCACGAGCCCTGGATCGACTGGCGAGGCAAGGCAATCGGTGCCAGCCGCCCTGCGCAGTCCGACAGAGCATTGGTGAGTCATGTTCTGACCTCTGTCAGGACCCGGGGCGCCCGCGAGGGCTGCCAGGGTACCAAAGCATCCGGCAGATGCTTGGGAGTCGTCGACGTATATGACGACTCCGAGGATGTTTTGATGGTGGCCGCGCCCAGAAGAGGCGCTGGCCAAGTGGGTAACTTAGGTCCACAGGCGGGTAACTTAGTTCCGCAGACAGCTGCAGCTGTCATGAACACTGAGAACAGCGTGTTCGGAGTGGGTAACAGAGTTCCACTCACGGTCGCCCAGACCTTAGCTGAAGAGGAAGACGTCGGATACGCTTCCTGTGTGGGTAACACAGTGCCACACGCGGTCGCCCAGACCTTAACTGAAGAGGAAGGCGTTGAGCACGCTTCCTGTGTGGGTAACACAGTGCCACACGCGGTCGCCCAGACCTTAACTGAAGAGGAAGGCGTTGAACACGCTTCCTGTGTGGGTACAACAGTATCACACGAGGCCACGAGTGCCTCGGATGTCGTAGCGACGACATCCCTAGACGTGGGCACCAAAGCTCCCCGTCACAGACGCCGTCGGCAAAGACACCGCCGCCGCCTCAAGTCGGATCCGAACTTCGTTCCGATCGACGTCGCTTCAAGCGACTCGGAGTCCAGGGCCCAGGCTCCTCCGACAAGGCCGGTGGAAGAGTGTTATCACATCTTCGATGGCGAGACAGGTTTACCCGTCAAGGCATCTGGTGTCCACTTGGAACCGTTGCCAGAGGTTGCGGAGATACTGAACCTCGAGGAAATAGCGGCTGAGTCTTTCCTGGCCAACCTCAAGGCTGGAGAGATTGCTGAGATGGTACTCATGAGACCTGAGACCACTCAAGAGGAGCTGAACTCCTCCTCTGTCTTGGACGAGAACATCCTGGAAGACATGAACAAGCAGCGTCAGGCGCGCTTGGGTTCTGAGATTCTCAAGAACCCCAAGGATCCGGTGTATCCTTTGGTGACGGAGTATGCGGACGTGGTGAACAAACACCCACCGACTTAACTCCCACCGGATCGAGGCGTACGGCACGAGATTGATCTCGTGCCCGGCACAAAGTATTGTGTCACGAGGCAATGGCCTCTCCCGCGCGAACAGTGCGAGGTCATTGATGCCTTCTTCGCCGCGAAAGCGAAGGCAGGCATGGTGTGGGAATCGAAATCCCCGCACTCGACGCCGACTTTCTGCGTTCGGAAGCCGAACGGAAAGTGGCGTCTGGTTCACGCTTATAACAAGCTGAACAACGCAACGGTGCCGGCCCAAACACCGATCCCGCGAAAGGATGTGTTGTTGAACAACATGGCCGGGAGCGTACTGTACAGTGCGCTGGATTTGGTAGACGGATACTACCAAATCCTGATGCGAGAGAGTGACATCCCGCTCACCGCGGTAAGCACTCCAAGCGGCATGCTTTAAGAGTGGCTCGTCATGCCGCAGGGCTTGTCTAACGCCCCGGCGACGTTCAATCGCCTGGTGACGCAATTGTTCCGCCCTTTGCGTACCTTCGTACAGACGTACTTTGACGACATTTTCGTCCATAGCCGTGCCGAGGGAGGCAAGACGGCCATGGAGGTGCATCTAGGACACCTCCGTCGAGTGTTGGACGTGATGCGAGCGAACAAGCTCTACGCCAACATCGACAAGTGCGTTTTCGCGTCACCAGAGATTAAAGTTCTCGGTTGCTTCGTCAGCAACGTGGGCATTCGGGCTGACCCAGACAAGGTCAAGGCCATAGCAGCATGGCCGACGCCCCGATCCCAGAAGGATCTTCGAAAGTGGTTGGGCTTGGCCAACTACCTTCACAAGTACAGCGCTGGGTACGCGGGCTTCGCTAAGCCCTTGTCAAGCCTCCTTCAGAAGGACGTCGACTGGCGCTGGGAGCAAGAGCACCAGGATGCTTTTGACAGCATCAAGGCCAGTCTCCAAGAGGCCCCTGTCCTGGCCCTGCCGGACGAGACGAAGCCGTTTAGCGTCGTCTGCGATGCCTCCGATTACGCCATCGGGTGTGCATTGCTGCAGGACGACACGGCTGGACAGGAACGAGTCATCTCGTTCCAGTCCCGGCAGCTCAAAGCCGCCGAGCGGAACTACCCTGTCCATGACAAGGAGCTCCTGGCAATGAAATATGCCCTTGTGAAGCTCCGTGTTCACCTTCTGGGCTCTAGGCCCTTTGTGATCTACACAGACCACGCGTCCTTGAGGACGGCGACTAACTCGCCTCACCTCTCCCAAAGGATGGCGAGGTGGCTGTCCTTCTTCGCGGAATACAACTTCCGCGTCGAATACAAGCCGGGCAAGCTCAACGTGCTTGCGGACGCCCTCTCTCGGCGTCCCGACTATGAGTTGGCCCACATCACGCGGGTGACAACGGATCTATATGATCGGATACGCATGGCGTATCGGGACGATGAGGCTGTCGCGCCTATCGTCAAGTTCCTTAAGGCCGGAACAAGCGCGAAGTCCGACTGGCTCTCGTCGCGACAGCGCTCACGGCTCCACCGATATGAGTTGAAGGAGGGCCTCCTCTATTATCGGGTGGAGCCCTCTGATCCTCCACGGGTGGTCGTACCCAACGACGAGGATCTGAAGCTCGACATCCTCGCGGAGGCGCATGACGCGCCCTCCAGCGGCCACTTGGGCCGCGAGAAGACCTTTCTGTCGGTCTCTCAGTTCTTCTGGTGGACCCACATGTACAAGTGGGTCGCCCGGTACGTCAAGACATGTGAAACATGTCAGCGGGTCAAACCCGCAGGGCACTCGTCGGCTCCACTACAGAGCCTGCCCGTACCGGCTGATTGTTGGAAGTCGATGAGCCTTGACTTCATCTTTGGGCTTCCCGCCGACGGACACGGCAGCACCGGAATTTTGGTGTTCGTGTGTCGGCTGAGCAAGATGGTCCATCTTGCTCCAGTTCCCGTCACTGTAACGGGCGAACAAACCGCAAGGTTGTTCGTCGATGGCGTGTTCCGCTATCACGGTCTCCGGAGACGATTGTCTCGGACCGAGACCCGCGGTTCACTGCCGCGTTTTGGAAAACGCTGTTCCCTTTACTGGGAACTCGTCTGCAGATGTCCACTGCGGACCATCCGCAGACCGACGGCCAGACAGAGCGCGTCAATCGAGTGCTCGAGGACACTCTGCGCAGTGTGTGCGCGCAGCACCACGTACGTGGTCGACGCAGCTTGCAGTGGTTGAGTTTGCGCTCAACAACGCGGTGCACGCGTCCACGGGGTTCACGTCGTTCTACTTGAACGGCTTCCGCCACCCCAGAGTGCCTCTCACTCTTCGAGGAGACACTGACTCCTCTATTCTAAGTGGGGGAGAGGCTCGGAAAGCCCTTTCCTCCCAGGTCTCTGATGTGAGGCCAGTTTCGCTGCGGAAACAGGTGGAATTCTTTATGGATACCAAGCTGAACATTGTCAGCAGGGTCCGCGATGCCATGGCAGCGGCCCAAGACAAACAAAAAAAGTACTCGGACAAACAAGGAAGAGGAAACTTAAGTATATTTGAGGTTGGTGACTTAGTGTTGCTAGACACGAGGAACCTACCTCTAGACACTGTTAGTTCTGTCGGCAGCAACAAACTGAAGCATCGCTTCATCGGACCTTTTGCAGTCCTGGCCAGACATGGTGCGTCGTACACCATCGACCTTCCAAAGTCAATTACGACGCACCCGACGTTCTATGTCGGACGTCTTAAGCGGTACTTTGACCCGCAGGGGGTTGCTGACTCGCAGATCCCCCTTGACCCAGCTCCTCGAAGCGAGGGCCGGTCACAGTCGTCGACGAGGGCGTCGGAGCAGGCACCCAAGTCTCGGTCGAGACGGCAAGGCTGCGGTCAAGACCGTACGCCGGAGGGGCTCCGTACGAACGGACCCCGGCGCCCTACGCCGAGTACGCTGAGTACGCCGGGTACGCACCATACGCGTACGTCTGGGAGTGTGCCGCAGGCGGCTCCGGACGTGGCAACAAAGCCTCGATCCGTCGGATCATGCGAAAGGCCTCGTCCAGATCGGACGAAGAGGCCCGGCGATCCACCAGCAGGTGCAGGCTCGCGACCTCTCGCTCCACCAGGTCCAGGCGGCCCGCAAGACGAGCGAGCTCGCCCCGATTCCCGGCCTGGGCGGCAGCATTACCGCCAGTCCCAAGGCCAAGTGCAATCTCAAGCACGAGGACACGTTGACGGAGGCGGTCAGCCTCAGGGTCCTGTGTCGGACCCGCAGTCGGAGCACTCGGACGAGAGTGGCTCTCGGGAGGCGCCGAGAACTGTACTCGTACGAGGGCACCTCCGCCCCTGCTTGACCGGAATAGAGAAGCCCACTTCCACGTGGAGCGGATCCTCCAGGAGCAACGGTGTCGCGGCAAGCGACAGCTCCTCGTGAAGTGGAGGGGTTATGCCCACTCCGAGAACTCGTGGGAGCCGATTGAACGGCTCCTGATTGACTGCCCGAAGGCTGTCGCAATCTGGGAACAGAAGCGGCGGCAGCTTCATAAGTAGTCCGGGGCTTCTTGCCCGAACGGGGTACGGTCGATGCATACATACCGTACCCGCGCTCAGCGTGAGCGCTAGAAGCCTCGCGCTTCAGGATGTCCCTTGGCAGCATACGCTTGCTGATCAAGTAAGCAAACCTCACACGAAGATCACGCTGGTCCAGGATGTGGGACAGTTGCTGATCTTCATGGAGTTCCCATAACTCCGTGGGCGAGTACTTGAGAGTCTCCACCCACGCCCAGAACATGTCCTCACAAGAACTTCACGTGGGACAGTTCTCGGGCATAACCCAGGGGTATCGCCACACAGGATAGATACCACCCCGCGTCTCGGGCTTCTTACGACAAGTCGTGAAGTCCTTAAGGGGAATGCGGTGTTGCGCGAGAAGCACACACCGAGCAGCCTCCAAGTTGTCGACGAACAACTGTTATTTCTGAACAAGAGCTCGTTCATAGATGCCCCTAGAAGTGTGGCCGCCCACAAGGCCACGAGGAGCGACGAGATGCTCTAAGAAGAGGTCAGCCCCAGAGCTCTCCTCGGGAGGCCAATACCCTCTTGAGTTGATGGCAGCTCCCTGGCTGACGGGTGCCGCCACCGAACCTTCACGCACACGCTGGGCAGCTTGGAAATCCTCCTGCTGCTGGTCGAGGTCATTCGAGACCTCCCGGGGCTCAACAATGGCATTCTCCTCTTCCTCTTCTTCCTCCTTCTCCTCCTCTTCATCCGAGGAGCCGAAGAGACTCTGATAGGAGCGTCGAGTCTCCTTCTCCTCGCGGAGTGGAGACTTAGAGGCGGTACGCTTCTTTGAGGGCTTGGCGCCTTCGGCTTTAGAGGCCTTAGCGCGCGCAAGACCCTCGGCAAGCGAGAGACGTTTGCGAGGATTCTCTTCCTCATCGCCACCGGCTTTGGGAGCGCCTTTAGCCTTAACGGCCGGACTCTCAGAGCGCACAGAGGTCCTAGGACTGTGATCACCGTGATCACTAGCGGGCGACTGCACGCTGCCTTCTTTGTGCTCACTGGGCACTGGGCTGTGCCCTCCCACAGAGCCCGCAGGAGCATCATGAGTGCTCTCGGACTCGGCATCGTCTTCACTGCCCGATTTGAACTCGCGTTCTACGAACCGAGGGTTCGGACGGTTGTCTGAAGACGAGGGCGACGGACTGCGGCGCCTGCTTGCGCGCTTGTCCGCAGCCGCGTCACCCGAGGAACCGATCGCCTCGGAGGCCACCTGAGTAGCCTCCTTGAGTGCAGAGCCTTTGCCGTGAAGCTTAGTGCTCTTGGCCTGCGCCTTACCGGCTGCAGCCTTGGAGCGTGTCTTAGCACCGCTCTTAGCAGTACCGCGAGGCATGTTAACGGTAGAAGTGGAGACCTTGACGAAGAGCGCACAGGTTGCTGCTCGAGGCTCTAACTGTGAAGTGAGCCTTCGCCGCGCTCGCGCGGCCAAGTCGATGGTTTTCGACTTTGAGAATGAGAGTTTGTGACGAACACCTCTTCATTCGGATTGGTCGGTAAACCGAACCTAAGTGGGGGAGGATGTAACGGGGTACGTAGCCCTAAGGGTACCCTGGTTACATGAAGTGTGACACTTCACACTTCAGGAGTATGACACGTCATACTCCAAGATATTTGGTACAAGGTACCAAGGTCGTTCAAAGCCAACCATTGGTTAAATGACATTGCATTTCTATAGGTAACTAACAGTTTGTATTAAACCCAAACTTAATCTACCTATAAATATACTCAGTTTACAATCTACCTTATTTGGGTCACTTCGCTCTCTTTAATAAAAGAGGGGACCTGTGAACTGCCGTTCACTGAGAGTTTGTATACTCTCGGAAGATAACTTCCTCTTGCGCAAGGTGCTGTGTGACCCCGTCACATCAACAGACAATGCGTACCGCAAACGAATCAATGACGCCGCGATCCAGACTGCCAGCCGCGCATTTCCACCAGAGCGCAAAGTATATGCCGTGCCAGCACAATTGCTAGCGACACTGACGCCCGCAAAAATTGCAAAAATCACCGACTTGCCAGACAACCAAACAGGCAACATTCCCGTGTTCCTACTGACTTACATCGGTACGCAATTGCGCAATCTATCACATGGTTACGACAATAACACTAATAATGCGATTCAATGAGAGGCATGCCAGTGCGCGTAAAGTCGAACCAATGCACCCCGAAGGGCATCGTGAACGGAGCTAGCGCCAACCTGTTTCACATTGACTGGTGCCCAGGAACCACATTCGAGCAAAAGCAGGATAACGTATTTGTCGCATCGGAGCCTCCAACGAATTTATACGTCGACATTCACAACAACCCCACATTAACGCGATTCACACGTAACCCAATGCAATGGCCAGCGTCAGTGATGCCGATTGTCCAGTCGAAGGTCTCGTTCAAGCTAAACAAAGAGGCGATCTCCATCAAAGGTTTTCCGATTGTACCGGCATTTGGCATCACCGTGCATGGCGTGCAGGGCGACACGCGAGACGAAATAGTCGTCACCGACTTATGACCTCCGCACTGGCGCACAGTGGACCACCACGCACTGTACGTATCGCTGTCACGGGTTCGAACTCGCGCCGGTCTATATTGGATCGGTCAGACGACTCCGACTTTCAGTTTTTCAGGCCAAAAGCAGACGTACTCGAAGAAGATTGGCGACTTCACAAGCTCTCAGCACAAACGGCAACTCGAGCTACCGAATTGCCATTACTACGTTTGCATGTATGCATGAGCTATCAAAACAGAATTAAGTCCACATTAATGTTCAATTCCGACCACGTCACACCCACACGACACGAAATGCACGAAACATCGCCCAAACACCATCTCGATCCGAATGTCAAACATGTACAGAAACATGGAGTAGTCCACACTACATAAGCGCTCTAAAAAAAGCGCTAATTAAGGGCCGTTCAAAGCAACCTTCTCTTGTTTTGATTGTATCTTTTGATCTAGTAAAAAGTATAATATGGCCTTGGCATCAATCAAAAGCTGACACAATTGTATATTTCCCTGGTTATTGAATTGTTAGCTATGGTGCGTTCAGTAGGACAAATTAAAACAGTGCATAAAATGTGACGGCCATGCCAATTAAGGGCCGCTTGATTTCACTATGGGTTGCTAAATAATCTCTTATATGATACCTTAGTAGTGGCCAATGAAATTAGATAAGCCTGAAATTCCGAATTGCCTATTGGCTAACCGAATCCGGCCCTTAACTGGTCACCGGCCCCTAATTGGCATTTTACCTTACCTAAATTCTTGCCCATCGAATTAATGTGGTCCACACCATTTTCCGACGGCGTATCCGACGGCGTCAGCTTATTCGTTGCCCGACGGCGGCCATGCTTCACTTCCCGAGACAATTTTTCCTCATTTGCATTTGCTCCGTGTACGCGCTGGCCTTTGCGTCTATCAGAGCACAAGTTCGCGGTCTCTTCGGCGAGTACGTGAACACTGTATTCTCCGCAATCTCCTCCCCTGCTTGGATACATTTGCTCATGTGTCTTTCTCGCAGAAATGGTATCGAGCCCGTGGACGTCTATTTGCGCAGCATAAAGCTCCGCTATGCTTCAGAATCTTTCGACACATCGACTTTCGCTTGGATCGTCGACAAGTTTCCGACACTTGTGTGGCTGCACGAGCCACTACAATGGACGCCGAGCTTCTGCATGGAAGTGATCTGTCTGGCAGGAGTCACCACGGCGCTACTGGGCATGATACGGCCGGCATGGCGTACAGCAGGACCCCTGATATTAATGTGGATATGCTACTTGTCCGTCGTGAAGTGCGGTCAGACGTTCATGCAGTTCCAATGGGACTCATTCCTATTAGAAGTTGGGGTTCTAGCAATCTTGCTGGCCCCATGGTGCGTCGATACGACGAAATACACATTCGAGACACCAGCAGCCGCTGTGTGGACACTGCGTTTCCTATTCTTCAAGTTCATGCTCATGTCTGGCGCCGTGAAGATACAATCGCGCTGCCCGACATGGCTCGAACTCACTGCACTGGACTTCCACTTCGCGACTCAGCCTCTGCCTTTACCTCTCAGTTGGTATGCGCTACAAGCTCCCCCGCTTATTAACCGCCTCGCAGTGGCAGTCACGCTGCTGATTGAAGGCCCCTGGACATTCTTCTTGATCGCGCCTCACCCCACGCTACGGAGAATCGGAGCCATCCAGCAGACCGCGCTGCAGATTTCCATCCTTCTTACTGGAAACTACAACTTCTTCAACCTGTTGACCATTATCTTAGCTACAGTTCTTCTGGATGTCGACAACGGAGCAACTGGTTGCGAGAGTGATATAACGTTAAGTCAACGAGAGTCGTGGATAACTCGAGTAGAGTCGGCGTGGCATGCATTCCAGACACACCCACAGGTCTCAAATGCGATGCTGGCGTGTGCTCTCAGTTTCTGCGTCTATACGTGGCTAGAAGTGTTTGAACTGACAATTCAGGACGATAACCAGACGCATAGCTTTATGGAACTCCTGTTAGCTACGAGGATCCGACTTCTTCCAACAGTGGAAGATACTCAGGCATGGCTAGCACGGATTCTTCCTCGTTGCACACTATTTTCCACTGCGTTAGTGGCGTGTTCAAGCTCCTGGCAGGTCATGCGTTGCTTCTCACAGTCAGGACGCAACTCCACAGCCAAGAAGCGACTCGTGCTGCAGCTAATCTATCTCCTGACAACGACAGTGGCCAGCCTATGGGTGTTTACGAGCAGTGTGGTCACTCTTTCGGTATTAGATCAGTCGTTCCAGCAGTCATTGCCTTCGTTTGCTATCTTGGCGTACTATTCAACCGAAAAGTACCGTTTCACCAGCGCTTATGGCTTGTTCCGCACGATGACTGGTGTGGGTACAGTACAACTGGATAATGGGCATCAGGTTTCTGTTGTGGCCCGACCGGAGATCATTTTAGAGGGCACACAAGACGGCGGATTAACGTGGACACCTTATCACTTCAAGTACAAGCCTGGCGACATGAATACAGCCCCGCGGTTAATAGCGCCGTTCCATCCGCGACTGGACTGGCAGATGTGGTTTGCCGCTCTAAGCGACTATCACAGCGCTCCGTGGCTCGTACATCTCGTGGCCAAGCTCCTGGAAGGCTCTCGTGACGTGAAAGAACTGCTCGATACTACGCGTGACCCGTTTCCTGATGCCCCACCGGATGCCATTCGAGCACAGCTCTACTACTACGACTTTACGAGGCTTGATACGTTGTGGAATCAAGCGCTACCCACCACCAAGATCCTTGATAATAGCAATGATCCGCAGTGGTGGACAAGAACCTTTGCAAAGGAATACTTGCCAGCTCTGGAGCGCGGAAACCCCTCCCTCACTGCGTTCGTGGAGCATCACTGGCCGTCTATTGGCTCCAAACTTCTACCGAAGACTAGCGAGGTCTCAGCGCTGCATCACTGGAGTAACCAAGTGCTTAGATGGCTGTGCAGCGAGCCGTGGTCGCCCGTGGGTCTCGCGGCGAGTTATGTCCTGGCTCAGTCCGGTATTGCAGCCATGTTCCGCTGGATGCGGGCATTGACCAAGTTGAAGCTTCAGTGATCCGCCGGTGGATTGGTTGGAAATTCGTGGTGATTGTAGCCAATGGAAGGATAAAACCTCGGGCTTCAAAAGCCGCGTCAGGAGGGGCGACATCTAGAGATCTACAGCCAGTGCCGTTTCTTTGACCAAACTGAAGATCGCTAGCGTCTCGGAGCCTACACTATCTGTCAGATAATGTGAGGGCTGAGCCCCCCCCCCCAGGTCGACTAGGCCAAGTGTAAGAAACAAGGCATGCAGGAAGATGTTGACTCATCGAGGAGTTAAGTCGAACCCCACGCTCGCCACCGCTCGAGGCCACACTTGCCCACAGCCAACTTGCAATGGAACGAATGCTACCGACCTCCGACGGTTCATCCCTCCTCGAGGTCCACCCTATTATCCCCCAATCCGCAACCGATTCGTGACATAAAACCTCAGGCCCCAGCGACCAATCGCGGTGGCGGACGTGGAGACTCTTGGCTCGGCCTGGAGCTATTCGCGTGTCATTTCTGCGGAAGAATCGGAGACGAGAGGTGAGAATGGTGGACGTGTGATGGGATGTGTGAAGGGCGGTCAGGCAGCTTGCGTTGCTGGGCTTTTAGTGACCGGATCGCTGGCCGTGCTGCTACTTTTTTGGACAAGCGACTGACCGCGATACCTGCATATCTTTTGTTCTATATAGAGACGAGTATGGAGACGACGGGTGCTGACCAGCGTAAATGCCACAACTGCGGCCAGGGGGGCCACCTCCGCCGTGACTGCCCTGAAGCCCCGTCACAGGAGGGCGGCTTCGGCGGATACAACAGCGGCGCCGCTTGTTTTGGCTGTGGCAAGACCGGACACCTCAAGCGCGACTGCCCGACCAGTGCCGGCGGCCGCGCCTGCCACAACTGCGGCCAGGTAGGCCACATCCGTCGCGACTGCCCGGAAGAGGCGCAGCCGCCCAAGTGCCACAACTGCGGTGAGTCCGGCCACCTGCGTCGTGACTGCCCACAGGAGCTGCGCGAGTCGCGTAAGTGCCACCACTGTGGCCAGTCGGGCCACCTGCGTCGCGACTGCCCTGACGACAGCGGTCCGAGCGAGGACAAGTGCTATCAGTGCGGAGATACCGGCCACTGGGCCCGGAACTGCCCTGGCGCTAAGGAGTAAGCACATAGTCGCCGTGAAGGATCCAACTGCGAGAGAGGAGGGAAGGGAGCGAGCGAGAAAAGAGAGGGTATAGATGTGTGACGACGCGCGGAACTGCCTGCTTTGTACTAGTATTATCCCGATGAGATCTTCGGCCTATCGTGGTGGCGAGACACGTAGTGAAGGTGCGAGAGAGAGAAGGAGCCTCCTGCGCACGGGGTCGCGTCGTGGCTTCAACTAGTGAAGTCGCCGCGCGGGCCGCGGCAGTGCTCGGATTTCTTATTACGGTAACTAAACTAACATGTCGACAAAAATAAGCACAAAAACAGCAACGCGATCTTTCTGTGACCTGTGCTTGGTCGATTAGGCCTGGTAAGCTCACTTTTAATATTCCTGAATGTGTCAACAGTACAAGATCATGCAATAGCAATGCCAAGCTCCAGCACAGTGTTGAACGCGGGTATATAACCAAAAATACATCTCGGAATCATGGAGCGTGGTGCGCTGCCTCTCCTGTTTGCTGCTTACTTTTTTTCCTGTTCGGTTCGTGTACTTCACTTTCTCCTTAGAGCATCAAAGCCAGCTTAACACTCGGAGTCAGCAATCACAACGAGAGGTTTGATCCTGCTTCAGCTGGGCTGTCCTGCTTCACACTGTAGAGACTGCTCTTCATACAGCGACATTTGCTATTGTTTCGCATTAAATGCCGCAGCTCTGGCCGCTAATTTCCGGTCACGATCGTCCATCATGCGGTCCCAGTCCGTCAGCAGCTCCAGCTTGCTCTACTCTCCCGAATTGCAGGGAAAACAGATTTATTGTTAGACACCGCTCCTTCATAGAGGGTGTGGAAGGCGATGAGGCGTACCTGCATGTTGTTGCGAGCCTGCCACTTGTTGACAGCGCCGAAGCCGACGCCCATGAGCGAGAAGGCGACGGAGATGACCACGAGGCCGGGCAGCACTTGGTACGGCATATTGGACTCCAATAATGAGCGGCCCTCAACCGCCGAAATATTCGCGCAACATTCTTTTGATTGGGCTAACATTCAAGTTACTTTTCTCAGAGTTTCAATACACTTTACAATACATGTATAAAAAACAGCTTCAATTTGACTGAATCTTTTTCTACGCTGAATGCGCGGGCTGGAGTCGACTCGACTGTCGAGGGGTTAATTGTAGCGGCAATCCGCCGTCCATGAAGAGCCCCGACTTCAGTACGTAGCCACGTTCCTGTTTCTCGCCAGGTGCAATTGCAACTTGGAAACGGCGCACTGTGGTGGCGAGGAAGAGCTTGGCTTCCAACATTGCCATGTTCATCCCCAAACAAATACGCGGACCTGCTTGAAAGGCTGGGAACTCGTACGCACTGGGACGCTTGGACATCTCCAACCAACGTTCGGGACGGAACTCAAGTGGATCATCACCCCAAAGCGCGCCGTTGCGACCCATGTACCACGGACTATAGACGATGTCAACACCCGCAGGCACAAAAGTGCCATCAGGAAGATAATCGTCCTTGACTGCATTTTTGACGTTATACGGAAGCGCAGGAAACAATCGCACCGCCTCATAAACCACAGCCTCGAGATATTTCATGTTTTTCACATCTTCGAACGTAAATGGTGTTGAGGTGCTTCGCTTTGCAGTCTTCAGCTCCTTGGCAATTCGGTCCTGTACTCTCGAATATTTAGCAATGGCGTAAAAGCTGTATGTGATGCACTCTGCTGTCGTATCTCGGCCAGCAAAGACGAACGTCAAGATAATGGACCGGAGCGTTTCGGGTCCCAATAAGGACGAAGCGTCTGGCTTCTTTTTTTACATTGTTTAAGTAACATAAGTTCACGAGACTTTCGAATAAACAATGACAGTAGGTCTGACCGTGCGTTGATTTCTTCTTCAGACTCCTCCAAGCGTCGGAGCAAAACAGCGTCGGCAACCGCACGAATCTCACGCGTGCGCCACCGGAGTTCTCGCTCACTGGGCATAATCCAACGAAGAACTTTGTAGTACTGCTTTACAAATAATCTTTGTGCGCAGTGCTCGTTGACAAAATCCATGTGCTTAGCAAACTCCTCTACATCCGCAACGTCGCTCAATGGAAGACCAAACGCAGCGTCAAAGATAGACTGCAGTGTGTATCTCGCACTGATCTCCTGTAAATCGCAACAGAAGCTTCCATCATTCGATTGGTTTCCATATTGAACTGCATCCCTGATCGACTCAGCTTGTGCAGTCGCAAGTGTCTCTTCAGCATGACGTGCAAAAACTTTTTCTGTAAAGACACGGAAGTTGGCAGTAGTGAACACCTTGGCAGCTACCTTACGCTGCAGACGCCAACCAGCACCGCCATCAGGTGCTTGAGGGTGATGGTTCATCGCGAAGAACGAGTTGGCAAAGACTTCCTGAAATGCGTCCAGGAATCCTTGTGGCTTCACGTAGTTGCTGACGTTCGTCGATAAAATGTGCTCAACGTCCTTCGGATCCGTGATCTACGCGAATGATCCGCATTAGGTTATTTACGACAGTTCCAGCATTTCTAACAACGATTTCCTTACGTAGATGGCGCCGTCGAAGAAAAGATGCCACGGCATCTTCATCCTACCCCCGAACTGCTTCAGTAGATCCTCCTACGGTTTCAACAGTGAGAGTTGTGGGTGGACGAGAATTGGCTGCATACTTCAAGTACTTACCAGAAAGTGGTAGATACGACGACGATTCTCGATGTATGTCGGCATGTTTCCCAACAACCAAACGCCTGATGGTCCGCTAATTGGGGCCAAACCGCGAGCGATACGCAACTTGCGCTGCAATGCTGTCGACATCTTCGCCAACAACAACACAGCGGTGATAGAAAACAGGAGCTTCATCTCTTTTGCTTATGACAGCGCAAATGCAAATGTGTTCCATGGACCCTAGAAGAAAATCGGTGTGTTCTAAACAGCAGATGAAGAAATCTGGTAATGAACCTACGGGCAACTTGAGTTTGACGTTTTTCGATAATCGAACATGCGAACTTGACCGAACAAATGCCATTTCGTCTGTGCTATTTAACGTTAGTATTTATTGGGATGAGATTGCGATCCACTTAAATACTTGTAGCTGCTTTTTCAGATCAAACCAGGAGATACTATCCCACTTATTGCGTTGGACTACCTTACATCATGTAATACATAAGGTTTTCGACGCAATCCGTCGAAAAGAAACACGAGCGATCTGCAAATAAAAATTGTAGTGGATCATTAAAAAAAGAGATCCATGTTCAGTACTTCGAAGTACTCAAGTAGTACACTATTTGAGTTTTTTGTCATGTGAAATGCATGAAATAAAAGTCTCGAGAGGCTGCGAGCGAATTGCTCTTAGAACTCTTCATTAGCATCATCAAAGCTCTGCAAGAATTACTCAAGCAACGAGCTGGTAATCCCTGCCTCTGAAAAAATAAAACTGTGCAATCTAGGATACATTCCCAGATCTCTGGCAAAAAATGAGCTCTAAGGGAAATGCAACAGAAGGAATTACTTGGTTCAAGCTCTGTTGTCGACTACGGCCATTCTCGCGAGCAGTAATGGCATTGCTATCTCGGACACCAGCGATGCCTGACGACATCTTCGTCAAGTCTATGCCTTCCAAGTACGGCAACATCACCGGGCAAAATGGTGATCGTCACTGATAAAGATTCTCTCTACGAAGTTTCTACCGCTACATCCAGTTCCTCGGATGTCTTCGACTTCACTGAGCTCAACAAGGCGGATGGTGCTTCGGGTGACGAGGGCAGATTGCTCGCATTTGCAACAGGTCAATTAGTCAACGACAAGATTACGTCGGGTGTCATTTTGTGGGTCAAGAAGAATCTCTAAGTGACCTAAGCACTGCTTAATTCGCTTAGCAAAAAACGAATGTACACCTTTCTAATCAATCCTAGTCTTTGGGGTTCTTGCTTTTGCAGTGTTTACTTTAAATAACCTGACTGAAGTACTCGTCGAAGTTTGCAAGGCTACTGTAGCAGCGTGACCTGATGCCATGTACTTACCAGTAAGCAAAGCAGCGAAAACTACATGTACTTGTGGTGTTTTAGCGACACTTACGCATATACTACTTGTTGAAAGACGTATCTAAGTTACGCATACCCCGTATGCGTTATCAGCTACCATTTACCAGGGAACCCGAAAAAATAATATGCATAAAAATCACTCCTAATTTTTTAATTTAAATATTAATTTATGGCTGTCAGCAACGGTAACTTAAGTGAACAACCCATATTTTTAGTAAGGTCTAGTCAAGTTACAGCGTGGGGACGCGCTGAACGTCGCGTAAAAATAAGCCTGCGCTGAATTTAGGTCGCCTGATCTCGAACGGTCGTCTTCAAGAGCCGCCGAAGAGTGCTCTATTGTGAGAGCGGCGTTCAAGAAACGCAATTGCGCACTACGTCGACGTCGCGTACATCCCGCCAACGTCTAACGAGTGTGAGCGCTTCTTCTCTCTCGCTAAGGCTCATTCTCAACCGGAAATATAGACCGCATGCGGCCGCAGGAGGACAAATAGAGTCTTCTAATTGGCTTACGGGGTAGGTGGTCGCATGCGACGAAGCTCATAAAAAGACGCTCATGCGGCAATTTGCCCGCATGCGCTAAACTTGCCGCACAGTAGAGTGTAGGGGTCGAGTGAGCAATAACCAATCAAAATAATTTGTGACTCACGATCTTATGGGGGTGTCTGCTTCAACCTTAAAAAGATCACTTCCTCTTTCGTTCGCGAGGTACACATTCGTTCACTACCATGTCTAACTTACAACTACTACTGAAAGCTGAAGAAAACGAGTTTTTTTATTTGGTTTTATCTGTTCTCGCATCTTTTTGGTCAGCAACGATAACAGAAGCGATGAAATGCAGACAGTTCGTGATCGTATCAACTGGAATTCACATGCTGAGCGATTAGTTTTGGAAGGCGAATTCAAACAGTACTACATAATGAGCTCTGAGGCTTTTGAACGTTTGCTGTTGAACGTAGGTGGAGCATTGGTCATGGACCCGTTGCAATCGGCACGACGGGCCCGTGGAAAGCCTCCAGTGTCACCTGCTGGTATGCTACAAGCCTGTATTTCGTGGCTCGCTGGAGGTAGCTACCATCATATTCGGGTTATTACAGGGACCAGTCGCGCTGGTTTCTATAGAATTGTACATACTGTGCTACGCGCAATCAATACCTGCCAAAAGCTAGCTATCAAGTTTCCTACTACTGATGACGAAATGGAGGTTACAGCAGCTGGATTTCAATCTGTCAGCACTAGTGGTGTCATGCCTGGTTGCATCGGAGCAATCGATGGCTGGCTTTGCCCGATTCGCGTTCCTCGGGCGAGCGAATGTGAACGAGTAGTCTTTTTTTTTTTCGGGCACTATCAAAGATATGGTCTTAATGTCCAAGCTTGTGCAGATTACATGTGCCGATTCACGGCCATGGCTTGCCGCTCTCCGGGTGGTCGTAATGATTCTATTGCTTTCCTGCAGTGGTCTCTCAGTCAAGTTCTTTCGAGGTTACAAGGTCCTTACTTTGTTGTCGCCGATAATGCATACTCTCAATCTAGAGTGGTCATGACGCCTTTTACCCAAGCCCAATTGAAGGGCCATCCTGAGCGCGACAACTACAATTTTTATTTGAGCCAATGTCGAATCCGGATAGAGATGGCCTTTGGGTTACTCGTCAACAAGTGGAGGGTTTTGAAAAGGCCACTTTGTGTAAAGCTGTCTAATGCGTCGCATGTAATTCATGCTTGCATGCAGCTTCACGATTTTTGCATCGATCAAAACTCAATTGAAAATCCTGATACTGTGTCGCGTGAAATTATTGCGATGCGAAGAGATCTACGCTCATGGAACGGCTCGAGAGACCTTAATTACTGCAATACTCAGTACGAAACGGAAGACGGCGACCTCATTGAGCTTCTAGATGCGGTATCACGAGATATATTAGTCCAGCATATAGAAGAAAACGATTTACATCGTCCTGGTCGCAACATTCAGCGTAGAATGCAAATGGATAGCAACAAGTAATAGTATAATCAAATGAATATGTATCTGCTCAGCTTCCCAAGATATGTGTCTGTTCATCTTTCCAAGACATGAACTGATTCTCGTTGCCCTTTAAATCATCAATTAGCGACTGTCTTTGACGAAGAAGAAGGGCTCTATCCTCTTTAAGCCTCTCCATTGTTGCTTCACCTGCATTTGCCATCTCTGTGTCAAGCTCTGACAGCTGATGGCGAATATCCCGAAGCATTTTCAAAATGCAAGACTTTTCTTGTAGATGTGTGGAGGCCGAAGTGCCGGCACGCTCAGCTTCCACCCGACGATCCTTCACATACTCTACAAACGCCCCGGTAAAAACCTCCATGTGCTCGCTATTCCCACGTTTCCCTTTAGACGGTGTAGGTCTGGCGGCCGGTGATTTGAACACAGCTTCTCCGTTGTCATCCAGGGTATCGTACTCGTCTGTGGACAGGAGTCCACCTTTTGCGAAGTTTCTAAGTTCTGGCTTCAGCTAAAGCACTCGTCACATATACACAATTCACAGTTTTAACACTTACGTTAAGACATTTCTGCAAGTACAGTACGTATCCGCAACCATTGACGAAATTGCGGAACTCGTTTTCGTGCTGCCCCGACGTCGTGAACTTCCTCTCGGCAATAATGTAGAGTTTGTCGACCTCTTTCCACATTTCATAGAGTTTCTTTGCTGAATGTGGCTTGAATGTAGATGTGTCAATGCCTAGAAAGAAATCGTCCTCAGCTACCAATTGATGTAATGCGTGGTCTTCAGGGTACGTATGCATAAAAGCAGACCGAACGTCCAACCAGAAACTGCTTTTGTCGTTCACAGATCTTGTGTCCAGGTCATCACGAGGAGGTTTATTCCCAGACTCGCTGAATCGAGCGGCAAGGTCGTCAGAAAACAGAATATTGAGTAGGCGATACATGCAGTGTTTAGTCCGAGTGCCGATTGCAATTTTGCACACTTTGCCATTCGAAGATCCATCTTCACCAAGAAGTACACTACCGAAAGCTGCTTTCGCAGCGTCGTGCCGAAGGAGAATGTCGATACGCTCGGTCTTTTTTAATTTTGCTTTCACCCGCAGACCTCTGCGTGTGCACTCTTTCCTTATTTCATCTGCTGACCACGAGCTGTACACACTTGCCTGTGGTATTGGCTTTCTACTTCGCTTTTCATCTCTTTTGTGTTGCGGGCCGTCGGAAAATGCGGGTTGATCACATGTATTCAATACGTTCTGCGAAAATGTTTCATTCTGGCTGTCGAGCTCAAATAGTCTATGCGGCATTGGTTCTTGCAACTCGAGTTGCTGTTGTTCAAGCGCATGCTGCTGCTGTTCTGCATACGGCAACATATCTCGCTGCAACCGGAGCTCATGTTGCCCGTGGTGTGAGGCTTCGAGGAGGGAGAGTTCAGCATCAGATAGTTCATGCTGTGAGGAGTTGCCAAGCTGCGAGCCTTGCGAGCCTTGGTGCTGCAAATGGTTAGCCGGCCAGAGTCCTTGCTGTGATAGCGCGCTGGGCGTACGCGCTGCCCGTCCAGGAGATGACATTCTGTATGCAGCAACATGGCTAGTGAGCTGCTAGTAAAATAGATATACATGTAGTCCAGGTTCACTTACTCTTTGCTGGTGGAGTCTTGGAATGTGCCGGCTGAGATCACTAAATATATATTTGTAAGCACCAGCTGTCGTTATTGATTGCTCGCAGTCGCTGGTTTTGGTCTCAACCGATGCGGCCGCATGTTACAAAGCCATGCGCTGCGGTGCGGTGCGGTCGTGCCGGTTGAGAATCAGCCTAAGCTGGTGCTGTCCGATCTGCGGAAGCGAATGTCTCAGCCAGGCTCGAGATGATAATGTTTCTGAACTACAATCGTGGACTTGCGGAGTAATGCAAATACATGTAATAGGGGGAGTCAAACTTTGCGTTTTTGCCTGTCATATTTTGGCGTGTACCCATATCATATTTTGGCACGATTTCTGTGATATTTTGGCACCATGACCTGTCATTTCAAAAATCACCTACCTCAGGAGCAGGACGATGACAGGGATTACATGGCATTTCCAATAATAATAAAGTGATCCGACGAGGCAATGTTGCCGTCAGTCTTCAATTAGCTCTTGTACCTAACAGAGCTCAGGAGCAGTTTGCACTGTCGGGAACCGTCATCACAAGTGCTCTCCAGTCACACTTCACGTCGTTCTCAACACACTACTTACAGTACGTAAGCCGTGTGTCCTTCCTTCACGTGGATGTCTAACTGATCTTTTTTTTTTAATAAGAATGACGCTTAATAACGACAGCGGCCCGTCCGCAAAGGTGCATCTATCTAAAGAGGACTATGGCCTGCTCGTTACCTGGATGGAGATACCTGAGAACTTTGCTGCAGCTCATGGCACCAGCAAGAAGACCACCGTCTCGAGAGGGTCCCAGAAGACAAAGACGCAGGCTTTCAATGAGCTGGCGGTGTATTTAAACACACACACGAAGACATCTAATCTTCCTACGCTTACGGGAGCAAACGTGCAGCAGCGCTGGCGAACATACAAGACGAAGAAGTTCCAGCCAACACTAAAAAAGAGCCGCACGGAGACGGGTTTGGGGATGTCCAAGAAGGAGATGAGGCAAGGCTTTTCAATCCAAGGCAAGTTGGACAAGCTGTGCCCACACTTCGCGCGTATGGAAAAGCTGTTCGCTACGAGGGATAATGTTCGAGCTCCAGCAACATTACAACTTGGCTCGCTTCAGCAACATGCTACCGGACGAAATGTGTCAGGCTCTAAACACGGCGAGGAGGACAAAGAAAACCGTTTTAAAGAGATCAATAGTGTTGATAGCGGTGATGACAGCCTCAACTCAAGTGGAAGTGACCCCAACGACCAAAACGACGATCCCGATGGACCCGCTGCTGGTGGCGCGGTAGCTGATCTTCAAGATGATGATAGCGCAGACGAACAAGAACCTTCAGATTACGAACATGAAGCATCAAACTTGAACGCCCGAGCGATTGAACCAGACAATTTATTTGAGCCGACCCCACCTGAAGGTGCTCTATGGACTACAGAAGAAGAGGATGAGCTACTCTCCGTGCCTTTCATGCTAGCGTTACTTGGCAACGCCGCGCTGGACCACTCCCCACGGCAACCACAGCAACGAACAGACGCTCCTGCTATCGGCCAAAGTGGTCCACATCTAGTAGCCTCTATCAGTACGGAGCCAACTGCGCTTCCGGAAGCCTCACGCACGACGGTTTCGACCACTCACCCCTCTTTCCAGCGCGGTAGATCGCGCTCGAAGCTATTAAAGAGAAAGTCACAAGCCCCAGATACCAACTCTGGCAAAACGAAACCACAGAAGAAGAAGAAACGTTCAAGTTCCGGCAGCTCGGACTCTATCGACAAGGAAAAGCCAAAGCGAATGACTGCTCACGAGAGCAGAGCGTCACTATCCTTTGCTTATGCAAAAAATGGAGAAGACAAAATCAATTACATGAAGAAAAAGCTGGAGCTGGACGAAAAAATGTGGAAGGAGCAGCGAAACGCAAACAAAGCCCAGCAGGAACGTGACCAACAGCTTCGCACTCAAGAACTGAAGGAGCGCCGAGCTGCGCGTCGTCATGATATGTTTATGTCACTGGTGGCAGCACAGAAGACTCCGGATGAAATCAAGACGCTTATGGACCTCTAACAAACTGGACTGTAGCCGCCACCATCGAACCCATTTCGAAAGCAAGGTGTCTATGACGCTCGCTAGTTTTCAGTTTTTTTAAGTGTTAGTGGTGCATGCGTTCATAAGTATTGCTTACGGTTAATTTCAATTTTTACTAGCTAAGTGCATTCAGCTCTCCTACCATAGCATTAATAAAAAAAAAACTAGCCTCTTCTCAGTATTCCACCAGGTGCACGTCCACGAGCGATGGCTTTCGCTTTAATTCGTCGCCGAAACGTATACGGGTCTTCATTCATCACTATCCGAGTTCTCACCATCTGAATCACTGCCGGAGCTTTCGCCATCACTAGGCCAGTCATCGCCAAACAACAGCACCATGTTGTGCAGTACTACGCAGGCACAAAGCCACAGTAGCACTCGATTCATATCTTCGTTCTGCCGTATCTGCACTCGTAGCTCCCTAAGTAAAGACCATCGTTCCTTCAGCACACCGATCGTATGCTCATTTACCACACGCACATGAGCAACGCACTTGTTGAAATCTTCTTTCTCGCTTCCAAGACTACTCGTTTTGTACGATGGTACAATTGTATTGTGTGTGAAGTCAGCTGGGTACGCAGAGTCGGCTATCAGATATTCCTCAGGACTGAAAAAGAGTCGTTTCTCTCTGTTATTTGAAAGTTGCATCTCTCGGTACACTGTGCTATCTGAGCATGATCCAGGCCATCCACTGTAAAACGAAATAATTCGGCGGCGATCGTCGCATACTACTTGTGCGCTCACACTGTATCTGTGTTTTCGATCAAAGTAACACTCGCCATCCACAGCGGGCTTTTGCGATAACGGGATCATAGTACCGTCAATAAACCTCACACAGCCAGGAAATCTTTCGGCTTCCATACGACGTGATATTTGCTTTCGGTTTGCTGCATCTGGCCACACTACGAACTCGTCACGAAGATCGTTGAGAGCAATAATGACTCGGGATGTGTAAAGAGCGACAGTTCCTTTTCCAAGCCCCACAACTTTTTTGTGCGACCGAGAGAGGCTCCATTCCCGTTAGTTTCTAGTCTATCAAGTGCAACCGCGAGCTGAATTGTTGCTTAAGTTGCTAAAAATGCTGTGATTCTCAATCGCCGCAAGGATCTTGGAGAATGTGCTGCGCGTAGTCCTTGTCTGCTGCTTGAAGTCCTCATCAGGAAGCCAACGAAAGACGTTGTACGCGAAATCAATGCTTAAGGGGAGTCGCTCTCTTGGTACATGATATCGATGGCCAACGACTAGCTGAAGCAATTCTGCTAGCTCTTCAGTAGGAGTCTCTTCGGAGACTTCCAACAATCCGGGGCCTAGGGTGTTAAAGCCGAGGTCTTCGTCGTCCTCCTCTTCTAGTATCAGGACTGCTTGGAGGTCGATTATTTCCATACTGAACTGCTCTCTTTCGCTCGACCTTGGCATGCTTTGCTTAGTGCCGAACTGACAGTGCGGAATGCAGAGTGATGGTCGACATGTTGGCTTACACCCAGAATGTCAAGTTTTCTTGAACCGCAAGACGGGGTTGCCAACGTTGGGGGCATGATATATTTTGAAGTGTACCCATGTTATATTTTGAAACGATTTCCGTCATTATTTGGTGCACCGACCAGTCATATTTTGTCATACAAAAGCCAAGTTTGACTCGCCCTAATTGAATTATTAATTTGCTCAGCTCACATCAATATATTAATCTAAGTATTGCATTTCGGGTTCCCTGGCATTTACCCGTTTGATCCAATTTTTTTAAGAAAATGTTATTTTTTTAAGGCCCGTGTAGACACTTACATTAACCAAATCTTCCATCCCTACGTGTGACACGCCATAATTGGGTTGCTGCGTCGTCACTTTATCAGACTCACGGCGTAAGCAGCGAGTCAATCTCTGCTTGTGCGTGCCGCCCCCTCCATCGTTTTGCTTGTGGCCATCCACTGGCCTTCTCCCCCCTTCATCTCTTTATCCAGAGCAGCCTCCTCTCACCGCCCCATTCTCCGTACACGTGCTGCAGATGTCATCAAACCCGAGCGCCCGCCTGAACGGCATCTTCCAGGACGCCTCGGTCTCCGGTGGCGGCAATGATGCATTACGCTACACAGCGCCTCGAGAACCGTCGCACAACCAGCAACAACAACAGCCGACACCGGCCCCCGCGGCCACGTCTTCGACAGCCTCGGCCGTCGTGTATTCCACCATGGTCTCGCTGTATCAATACGATTCCACTGCCCGCAAATACGTACAACTTGGCGGCAGCTCAGCTGGCTCAAAAGCGGCCGTGGGCTGCGTCGTCGTGGGTGCCGAGACAGCCTACAATCTGCTCTTCTACAACGCCTCCAAGCAGCATTTGTGTGCTGTACCCATCAAGTTTGGGACCTTTAGACCCACCCTTCAAGCCAAGAGCTACGTCAACTTTTACGACGAACAGGGAGCCAATTGGTCAGTAAAATTTCCCAGCGACGCGCAAGTGGCCGAGTTCATGGGACAGGTCTTCCTGGCCAAGATCCACGTCGAGATCTGGGGCAGTGACAAGACCGTGACCAAGACGAACCCAAGCGCACTAATCCAGGACGACCTGGTGTTCGTCAAGCCCGAGACGCAACAAGTGAGCAACGGAGACACCGTCGCTGTTGCATTTAGTGCCTGGCGAGTCGTAGGCAACGCTAATTCGGCCCCTGCCGACGTCGTGACCAAGTACGCGCCGTTCGAGAAGGCCAGTGAAGGTGATCTACGTAAAATTCGCCTCGGAGACGGTAGTGAACGCATTAAAGCACTAGAAGAGGCCATAGTGGGCATGCGTAAAGGTGGCAAGCGGATCGTATTGGCCCCACCGGGCAAGACCAATGGCCAGGACTGGTATCTCCTGGAAGTTGAGCTGTTTAAAACCAAAACAGGCCATAACGCCACTCCACGCAAGTCGGTACCGACTGTAACCACATCTGAAGAAGCGCCGAAAGCTTCAACTTCCGAGAAAAAGTCATCACGACGACGGTCAAGTCCCAGTAACAACACGTCGTCTTCCCGGTCTACTGGCACCAAAAACGAAGCCAGGAATGGCGACCTGGTCCCGTACGATGAAGACGCGGCAGCTAAGAACGACATGGAGCTCAAGGAGCTGCGGTTGCTACAACGTGAACAGCAATTGGAGCTTCAAGCGCGTGCACTGGAGCGCGAACGGATGAGTGCCACTGGCGGTGGCTTCGGGTCTATGGGATTCGGTCTAAACAGCAGTTTTTCGAACTCATCCTCGATTTTTAACGCTAATTCTCTAAGCACAGGACGTCCCGCGGACGCGATGCTGTCGGAATTGAACGCGAAAGTGGATTATCTCATCCGGATGGCCCCCGGGACGTCGAACTCGGGCTCTGGAGTCGGTGCTGGACCCAGCGACGTGGCTGCAGTTATCCGTGGCGTCGAACGTCTAGCTAATGAAAACGACAGACTTCTAACGCAGATAAACTCGCAACATCAACAGCAATCATCGTACGAGAAGCGATGTGAGGAGCTACTGGAGCAAAACCAGCGTCTTCAAGAAGAGAAGCGGTCGCTCCAAGAGCGATATCAGTCGGCCGCGAGCTCGCAACTTAATGCCACGTCCGAGTTGAGTGCTCTAGCGAGCGCCCGCGACGCTGCCGTGACGCAGACGAACCGACTGCATGCTGAGTATCAACAGCTATTGACCGCGTACTACCAACGCCAACAACATGGTGCTAGTAACGACGCCAAGGAGCACAAACAAGCGTTGACTTTCGAGCGTGAAGCCCGCTCTCGAGCGGAGAAGCAACTGGCCAAGGAGACACAGGCCCGTTCTTTGGCCGAACAGGAGTTGGCTCTTACGAAGAAGCAACACGATGTGGCTCTACAAGTCAAGACGTCGGAGCTGTCCACTGCGACGGCGCAACTGGAGCAACAAGTGCGCTCGCTACAGACGCAACTGCAACAAGTAAATGACGACCGACTGCGTCTCCAGGCGTACGCGGAGGAGCAGACGAAGCAGTTATCAGCTCACAGTGAGACGAAGGAGAGAGACGCGAAGCAGCAGCTGGAACTGGTTGCGCAACTGCAAAGACAGAACGAGGCCTTGACTGGCCAAGTGGACGTGTCCTCGGCACGCGTTCGTGAGCTAGAGACGGCGCTGGCGTCGAGAGCGGCAGCTCCAGAGACGAACGCCGAGGTGGCGGCAGAAGAGAAACGTATTTACGCGGAACAGATCGAGTTGTTGCAGCAACAAGTGAAAGATCTGGAACAGGACAAGTACGAGCAAGTGCTCGCGTCTGGCCGCTTGTCGTCTGCGGAATGTGAGATCTGTGCGACTGTCAAGGAGCGCGAGCAAGCGGCCGAACGGGCGCTGGCCGCTGCGGAGGCGGTCAAGCGGGAGGCGCAGGATATGCTGGCCGTGGCCGCACATACTGGGGGAGGCGCAGAGGAGCGTGAACGCCTCGTGGCGCTCTTCAAAGAAGCAGTGAACGAGATGTTCTTCCGGTTCCAAGACTTGTTTGAAGAAGAGACGGCGGTGGATGGCAAGCAGGCACTTAATGCTATTCGGAAGGTCTTGAAATCCAGTACGAAAAGTATCATTCAACAACTCCAGGAGCCTACGCAACAGAATGAAACAGAGAGTGATGGTAATTTGAGTGATGGTCCCCCGCTACCGCCACAAACTGTGGCAGAAGCTGCAACTGCAGAAGCTGTTGCGGACGCTGTTGCCACTGTAGAGGCTTCTGTTGAGGATGAGAGACATGCTGAAGAGAAGTCACCACGTGTTGCCGCTGTTGTTGCTGATGAAGAGAAGGCCACAGTTGCCTCTGAAGCCAAAGTGGAAAGTGAAGCAACTGCAAGTACAGAAGCACACGCACAGGCAACTGTGGCAACTACACCGACGCTCCATGAAGCGCAGTATCCGTCTAGTGACGAGAGCGACAGTGATTCGGAGCTCCGTCGATAATCTCGACTGCCAATTTAAGGGAAGACGCACGACGCTGCAGGACGATCGAAGACTTGACACGCAACGTATGTCGCCAATATATACACACTCAGCTCGTTTTTGATACTAAACCTCTTAAAAGATAAATATGAGAACAATGGCAACACCTTCCAGCGTCCAAATGAGCTCTTTACTCACTTGGCAATTTGACCTGACAGTGCATTTTGAAGTTGATAAAGAGACCGACTAGACGGATTATAACGATGCCAGGAAGCTCCACGACCAAGAAGACGCCCGTGCGTATGGGCAAGATCTTCTCGCAGATGCTGACGGAGTGTCCGCTAGACGTACGTCTACGCTAGTGTCGCTGCTTGAGGATGTTTAGAGGCCTCTGTTCTTGGCCACATATCACATTTTGACATTTTTTGTTTCTTTCTCATGCCGCTAGGTGCAAGTGTACGGCAAGTGCGTGGCCGACATCCACGGTGGCGTGAACCGTCAGGCCTGTGAGAAGGAGTTCCAGAAGCTGCGGGCCTGCTTCGAGCGTGTGGCGCGTCAGCGTCGCGCCTAGAGCGACACCCATAATTGCTGTGAGAAAAGTACCAACATTTGACCCTTTTCCGCCCAGTTCGCGCCATCTTATCATCATTTCGGAATTTTACGCTCGTGGGTCACATAGCTGAGATGGATGTGGCGGCCTGCGTCCCACAGAGCGATTCAGCGCCTGGTAATAGGTTCATTAACTCTGTTATGATCTCTTCTAGTAGCTGTGCAAGTGGCCGGGACGGAGACACTCTCAAGCACGAGGAAATTGACGAAATCGAAGATAACTTCGGCGAGGACGCGATGCCAAGAGATCGGGAGAGTCTGGAACATGAAGTGGCACGACTAGACGAACTAGAACGCAAACTACAGCTCGAGACCGCAACAGATTTTGTGCTGGGCTGCGAGCTACTGCGGGCTACGCTTCGGGATCAACTGGCCAAGGCTCACGCGGCTCTAAAGCGGCGACAAACGGCGGCACAGCGAGTGTGTGAGTACGCGGGCAAGAAGGGCCGACAAACGTACGTCAATCGCTGCGCCGAGCTCCAGAGAGAGATGAGCGCCGATATCGAGCGAGAGCTACGCAGACTACAGACGGCCAAGGACGGCGTGAGCGTGACCAGTCGCCGTCGCCGAGCTGTGCGTGACGAAACGCGCGGGGGCTTCTCCACGCCGGCCAAGAAATCGGCCAATGGCATGCGAAGACGACGCACTATTGACGGAGACGACGACGGCCCCGAGGACGTGTTCTTGGCCTCGGCCTCGCCCGAAGAGAGAGCTCACAGAGTTCAGTTCCAAGAGAAGAAGCGGCTGGAGCGACTGCTGGGCCGCGCGTCGGTCTTTAAGCCGGCCATCAAGCACGTGACACCCAAAGAGATGGCTGCAGACCTGGAGGCTATACGCAGCGCTGTCCCTTGTGATATGAAGCCCCCAGTGGCCAAACCTGCAAAGAAGAAGCCGGGTCGGCCAAAGAAGCTGAAAAGACGGAGACCCATGATCATCACTTCTCGGAGGATACCCCACGCGTCTGCGACATCATCGAACATCATGGCAGCGAAGAACCGACGACCGAGATTGGGCTACAACCCGCGCATGTTACAGGAGGGACAGGAAGTGGAGGTGTTCAAACGCCAGCGGACAGAATCAGTGGCTGGAAATGACCACGAGAGTCAGGACGAACGTGTCATGTCGGGCACTATCACGGCCGCCACGGCCACGCAGGTATACGTGCTCACTGCGAGTGGCCGCTTCAAATCTTTCGATGTTCGCGACTGCGTTCTCGGCTCGTTGTACGTTCGGGCACTGGAGAGCAACAACGGCCCGACAGACACGTGAACCGCACAAACGCATTGCAATATAATAAAAACAGGCATCAAACCTGCAACCACAACAGCTATACAGTATCTCACGTGGAGTCTATTGGCAGCTTGTCTGTCTTTTGCCTTATTCAGCGCGGCGAATGACTTCCTGGCCACCCATGTACGGCCTGAGAACCTCGGGGATGACAATAGAGCCGTCTTCTTGCTGGTACGTCTCCCACAGACTGATAAGCAGACGAGGGACAGCACAGGCGGTGCCGTTCAGTGTATGCACGAACGACGTACCAGTTTCCTCGGCCTTTGGGTCCTTGTGGCGAATATTCAGGCGACGGGCCTGGTAGTCGGTGCACATAGACATACTAGAGACCTCGCCGTACTCTTCGCGGCCAGGCATCCACGCCAACAGATCGTACTTACGATACGCGGGCGCACCCAAGTCACCTGTGGCCATGTCCATGAGCTCATAGTGCAGACCCAGCTCGGCGTACATACTCGTCTGTATCTCTACCATCTCGTCGAAGAACTCCTGGGCTTGCGTCTCATTCGCACAGAAGGCGAACATCTCCACCTTGCTGAACTGGTGGATACGGTAAATCCCGCGTGTCAGACGGCCACCGTGGCCAATCTCCGTGCGGAAGCAGTGACTGAAGCCTGCGTACTTTAGAGGCAACGTAGGAGTCGACAGGATCTCGTTGCTCTTGGCCGCTGCGAGCGTAATCTCCGACGTCGCAGTCAGACACAAGTCCGAGTTGGCGATCGAGTAGATCTGCGTGGCCTCTCCACGCGGTTGGAAGCCGCAGCCTTCCACGAGTTTGTAGTGGGCCACATCGGGCGGGAACATGACCTTAAACCCGCGTGCACGCAGCTTGCTTAGTGTCCAATGAACTAGCGCGATCTCCATCATGGCGCCTTCGTTACACAAATATGTAAATTTCGACCCGGCCACCTTTGCAGCGGTCTGAGTATCCAGCAGTTCCAAGGCTGTGGCCAAGTCATAATGATCCTTGGGTTTAAAGTTGAAGACGGGTTTCTCGCCATACTTCATGACAACGCGGGATTCCTCTTCACCTCCGACAGGGACATCTGGATGCGTGTCATTGGGGATCTTGAGTGCTTCAAGCTCTAGCTCGGCCGACACCTGGCCGAGCTCGGCCTCGACATCTGCGATCTCGCGCTTCAGTTCCTGTCCACGAAGACGCAAGGTCTCGAAGACTTGCTCTGCTTCCTGGCCCTGTTTCTTCTTGGCTGCGGCAGCTTGGCCGAGCTGTTTGGCGTGTGTATTGCGCTCGGCACGTAGCAGGTTAACACTGTGACGCAGCTTGGCCTGACGCTGATAAAGGTCGGCCACGAGCTGCGGGTTGCCGTCACTGCAACGCTTCTTGCCGTTTTCAATGGCCGCGTCTACATTTTCCACGAGCTTCTTGTAATCGAGTCTGGCCTGGACATGTCCGTGCTGGTTCGCAAACTCGGCCACATCCGGGCCCAACGCGGCCGTAGTACCTATAGATCCAGAGTTAGAAGAGGAGAAACACAACACACGGGCCATGCGAGATGTGGCCCGTGGCGCTCGGGAGCGACAGACACGCGCAAGCGCATGCATCGTGCCCCAATATGTGGCTCAACTGCTAGGAAATGCATGGTGTACGCAACACAACAAAAAAAAATGAACAAATTTGAAGTTGAAGTTGAAGTTATAGCTGTTTTTGTTGTTGTTGTCATTTTTTGGCTGAAATATCTATCAAATCAAAATCACAACTGAAAGCTGGCCATGTCTAGCTGTGGTTCTCACTATCTAAAATACAGTCATTCCCTTAATGCATCTCTGTTCGAATCCAGGAAGGAAGGAGCCTTACCATCCGTCGGTGAAGCGGCCGAAGTTGTTGCGGTTCGAGGAGCGGCCCTTGGAGAAGGACGAGTCAAAGTCGCGGCCGCCGTTGCGCCGGTTGCCGCCGTCGCGGTCGTTGCGTTTCCAGTTGTTGTCGCCCTTGTTACCTCCGAAGCGGTTGTTGCCACCTTCGCGTCTGTTGTTGCCGAAGCGGTTGTTCGAGAAGCCGCGCGAGTTGTTGCGGCCGCCACGTTGGCCAAAGCGGCCACCGAAGTTGTTGTTGTTGCGGCCGGCTCTGTCGACGACCAGACGCGGGAATTCCACAGCGGTCGTCACCGATACTTCCTCATCGGGCGACGAAGCGGTCAAATGGGCCTGTAGCGCCTCTATCTTGCCCTGCGGGATGTCAAACACCAGCTTGCCTCCTTCCACAGGGTGGATGTCCACACGGTCGTCCATGAATGACGCTAGTAGACGGTTAAGATCACGCGCGTTCTGCACGCCCTCCACCTCTACAGTCTGCATACGGTGGCGGCCCGTCAGCATGGAAAGCGACGTCAGCTTCTTCGAGTCGAAGCCGCACAGCAGCGCGAGCGCAGCGCTCAGCACACCCGGTCCTTGTTGTTCAATCATGGCCTGAGCAGCTTCATCGAACAGCTGCGCGTTCGCCTTGGGCAGTGACGAGAGCTGCTTGTTCACATCCTCCAGAGCGCCAGTCATCATCTGCTCGGGACGAGGAGGAGCCGCGTGCGCGAACTTAAACTTGTAGCGGCGCTCAAAGTCCAGCACGTCGCTGGTGTCGTTGCGATCGAAGAAGACGATGTTGGTGCCCGAGCGGCCGGCACGGCCGGTACGTCCAGCACGGTGCACAAAGCTCTCCTTGTCACTGGGAAGACGGTACTGCACTACGAGCTCCACGTTGGCAATGTCCAGGCCACGCGCGGCAATGTCCGTGCACACCAGCGTCTTGACGTGGCCGTTGCGGAAGCCGTTCATGGTAGACGTACGCATACCCTGCGACAGATCGCCGTGCAGCGCACGCGCGTCCTGGCCAGGCAGCGAGTTGGCAATCTCGTCCGCTTCCTGCTTCGTTTCTGTGAACACCAGTGTCTGGCCGTCGTGCGCGTGCAGACGCAGCACGTTTTCGAGCACCTGGATACGGTCGCGCGAGGGCGCGAGAATGGCCTTGTGGGCCACAGTGGCCGGCACGTGGTTGTCATTGTCGCCCACAAGATCAATGTTCACGAGCTCGTCAGGAACTTGCTAGCCATCGAGCTGACCCACTTGGGGAACGTGGCCCGATCCACATGACAGTCTGGCCACCGTCGGGAACCCAGCCCAGAATGGTCTCCACGGCCTCCTGGAAGCCGAACTTAAGCATCATGTCGGCCTCGTCCAGGACGGACACATCAACGTCTTCGAGAGACAGCGATCCCTTGTCCACCAGGTCCATGATACGGCCGGGCGTACCGACGAGGATGTCCACACCGCGACGCAGTTGGTTCTCCTGCACTGTGTAGGACACGCCGCCCACGACGTTAATAGTGCGCAGCTGTGGGGCCACGCGCTGCACCTGGTCGTGCACCTGCTGCGCCAACTCGCGCGTGGGCAGCAGCACCAGTGCCTGCGGGTTGCGCGTGTTCTTGCGGTTGGCCAAAATGGTCTCGATGGTTGGCAGCGCGAAGGCAAGCGTCTTGCCCGACCCAGTTTTGGAGCGGCCCATGATGTCTGAGCCCTTCATCATCACATCAAACGACTGCGTCTGTACTGGGAACAGGTGCGTCACGCCGGCGCGCTCCAGATTGCGCTGTGTCTCTTGCGATAGATCGAAGTCAGCAATGGGCTTCTGGTCCACGAAGCCCTGCAGCGGTTCCAGTACGACGTCTTCGCCGTCCTCCAGCTCCACGACAGCAGCTCCGTCTGTGCCAAAGTCCAAAGGGGCCGAAGAGTACCAGGCCGTGGAAGCATGGCCCGGCACGGCCGCGAACACGCGGACTGAAGAGCGAGAAGCCGTCGGCACGGCGCGACGCATGGCCATTGCGGCCGAGCGGCCGGCTAGGCGGCGGAGGGAGACAGCGAGCGGCAGCATCTTGGA
This sequence comes from Phytophthora infestans T30-4, assembly GCF_000142945.1. Taxonomy (NCBI): domain Eukaryota; phylum Oomycota; class Peronosporomycetes; order Peronosporales; family Peronosporaceae; genus Phytophthora; species Phytophthora infestans. The sequence goes on from NW_003303744.1 coordinate 2,980,429, forward strand.
CAACAGAGCGAGCTGAGGTCGAGGATGAAGTAGTGAGCACGTGCGGCCAGCAGTGAGTCGAGTACAAAAACCGACGGATCAAAGTAAATTGGTTGGTTGTCGCTTCTCTTGGTTTCACTAAGGCCCCGGGTTATTGTATAATGTTAGCTGAATTTGCCACAATAAAATTGACGATATTTTTTTTCCGTCTATTTTTTCTTTAAGGAAAAGTGCTTTTAAATGCAAAAATGAAACGCTTTAAAAAGAAAGCACCTTTGCAAGAAAAACGCTTGATTTAAGAAAAGCTAACAAATGTCCTGCTTACAGTACAGTATTTTAAAATCGCCGTGTACCGTACTTAAGTGGGTTGTCAAAAGCTAACATATACAGTACCGTTACCAGCCGTGACGAGTGTACACAACACAATTTGTGCCTGTCACTATTTGGTTACTACTAATGTACAAGTGTCACCAGTTATGATACATCTTCTGATTTTTAATCAGTGCGAAAGCATGTCAATTGCGCAACTGATTTATAAAATATGAGATCCTCTAAAGATACGAGCTGCATCCACTCCAATCACTCTTTAATCTCCTCTCAAGCCAACAAGACCTCTCCGCTATGAACCTCTCACTTTTTGTCGCTGCTGTCCTGTGTGTTGCGTTTCAAGCCGCCGAAGCCACCACGCACCTGCGTGTGCACATCCTGACCGAGTTGGCGAGCGCGGGCCAGCAGTGTGAATGGGTGAACAAGGCCGTCAAATGCGACGCTGCTACGTTCTGCCAGAAGTCTGACAAACACACCGGATTCTGTATGAAGAAGAAGCCTGGACTCAACGACCAGTGCGGCGGCAAGGGTGTGAACGGCCCGTGGTCTGTGACCTGCAACGCCACGAATCTCAAGTGTGTCCAGCAATCGAGTACGGTGAGTAAGTGCCAGAACAAGTAAACCCAGGTGCTCCAGCGTGAACACAAAGCAGGCTGTAGAATACCGTTTTATAAGGCTCGATTGCCCATGCCAAACGCAGTAGACGCCCACCCATTCTTTCGTAGTGACAGTTGCAGTGAGTTTTGCAGGAGGCAATATTGTCGCTCGATTCGGCCGTCTGTTGCAACGCTCGTTAAAAAAAACGTAATGGAAATGAACACATTGCACTTTTTGGCGGATATGATCCTTTATCTATCAATATTTCAGTCCGTTGCCATCCATTGTTATTGCCAATCTTAGCACAAGGTTAAGGTATTCAAAAGTTGTGGATTGGACACGATCACGCAAAGTGGGAGAGAAGCCGAATTTCACACTTGAGAAAGACAGACTTTATCTTAAATGTTTCTTGCACTTGCAAATTTCTCAACTCTGTAGAAGCAAATATGAAGAAGCTTTTTGCTATCAAAAGTGGCAACTTTGGCGTCAAAAGGCGATGCGCCACTCTCACGACGCTGCTGCTTTCCATCCTGCTCGTTGCAGTCACCAGCACAAGCAACGCGGCGGCAAAGGAAGCAGCTTTCAATGCTTCCGATTACTGGGCCAAAGACCAACCGTACAAGTTTCAACCACAGTGGACTCGTCTTCCGGATGGGAAAGTTGTGGCGAACAATGGCTCAAACTTCAGCAACTTTACAGAGTACCGTGGTGCGGTTGAAGCCAAAACCCCGAGATTTTGAAGAGGGGTTTTTCTACGCGAGTGAGAGTACTCTCGCACTCTTTAGAGAGAGTACGTTCCAGCACTCTTTGAAAGAAGGACATACCGCGATTGCTGATGTACAATCTCGTGTCTCCTATGGATTACGGAAAGTCTGTGCGCTCCAACAACGTGCGTCGTCGCCGCAACAAAGCGATTGGAATGTTTCTCACTAATAATTTGGCACTTCCACTTGTGAAATCTCTTGGTCGTGTTGCTTGGAACCTTATCCAGAGTCACTATGTTGGATATTTCAAAGACGAGATATTCGCACAGCGTCTAAAGATGATGAACGCCAGTGAAATGATTCGAGAATTTAATCTCACCTTACCGTTAGATGCGATTGAAGCTGCAGAAGAAGAAGAAGAAACCCGACCGAATACAACGTTGTCGTTTGTTTATGATGGGGCAAGCAAGAGATCTGTGCTTTATTCGCAGTATACTGCAGCTTTTGCGCCGTATGAAGGCTACTCGGACCAATATTACACTCGCGATGATAAATTACCACTTCCAACTTTCCCAGCTGATAGTTATCCCTGGTTGTGGTCTCCACGTATTAACGAGACGAGAACAATAGCGTCACTGCTGCTTGAATCACTTAGCTCGGGTAATGAAGACCACGGTGGCGAATCAAACCCGGAGACTAACAATTTTTTGAGACAACTTACAACTCAAGCAGCAAACGACAGCATTCCTGTTCGAGTCACAAATCAGAGCATTCATAGTGGCAAAACTGCAATGAATGCGCGCGATACCGAAGCTCTTGATCAAATTCAAGTGCAACTTCAAGAATTTTACTTCGATACCGGCATTCCTCGGCTTACAATTCGTTCAAATTCATCACACTCGGTCTTTCCGCCGCCGACAGAATTTCTCCAAGATCTGATCAGCAATCCCGGCGCTAACAATTCTGAGCGCGGTGCCACGGAAAGCCTCGCTAGCTCAGAGAAATCTTCACATTTGACATTGCTTACCATCGTCGACGACGTGACGGATTTCTTAACAAGAAATGAAGTTTACGCTGCACTCACTCACTTTTACTCCTATCCTTCGGTTGACAAATGGATAGTTGCAAGGGAAACTACATTTGGAGGCAATTGCTCAGTGGGTCAACTGTGCCTGGTGCAATCTGGCGTGACCGTGTATACGCCATCATTGCCAACGCTGTCGTTGTTTCAAACATTTGCCAACATGAGCCTGGACCGAACAGCAAAACGAGCAGCTCGTCTGAAGGCACTTCAGAAAATGACCGAAGTTGCTTTTGAAGCCGAACGACGAGCCCTAAATCACGGCTTGCAAGGACCTTCCACCGTCTGGTATTCCAGCCACGACCTTGACGTGGATGAGTTTGCCGACGCTGTTCTAGGTACATTGAACATGTCAATAAAGGAAGATCCATCTCCTCTTCACGTGTTCGAAAAACACAGAAATGAACGAGTTTCCATACTGGACGAGGTGGTATCGTACTATGCAGATACGAACCACGACACGAAAATTTCCATGGAGCTCAATCACAGCATTCCAATGCTCGATAATTTCGAGGAAAGCGAGCTTGTCCAGTTGATTAATGTGATGGAAAAACACATGAAGATTCTGGATGAATCAATTATCTCGTACGTACAGACTCGAGTTGCCAACCCACTGTATCAGGAAGTTGTGAACGCCACGAAGAGAGAAGTTTTCTACAATGGAAGTGAATACACGTTGGTAGGTTTCGGCTTCGTTGTACCTGCAACCAACGACAAAAACGTGTTGTATCGCGACATGAAGTTGCCAGTGCCGTTTCATCTGGTTCTCCGCTTAATCGTGCGATTCCAAGAGAGTCGTTTGCTACTACCGCAAGAATCTCGTCAGCTTTTAGTTTGCCTAGCGATGGCATTCTACAATTTGTCTTTTTACCGTTGCCGTCCTGTGCTGACTTAATAAACGAGTGTACCGTCGTAACATTTTACGATAGAAAATAAGAAGATAAAATTCCATGTCAAACTCCTTTTTTTCTGATTTAGTTGCTCATGAACTTTTTGTTTTCGGCAAAACCCTCGGTTGAGGCCTTGCCGAGTGGCGACGTGAGGCAGTATTCCTGTAGTCTCTTCATCATGGGCGTGTCAAGTCTATGTGGGACAGCGCTTTTACCGGAGATGTAGTTGAAGATGTCGATGGTCTCTTCATTCAGAATGTCCTCGTATTGCTTCAGCTCGTCGCTCGAGAGTTGCATGACATTCTGGCTAGCCCAGCGGCCCAATAGAAGATCCACCTCCAGCCAGCCGCGCTGCTTGCTGCGGTAGATGATGCGCTTGCGATTGGCCTCGTCCGAGTCTACATCATGGTCGCCTTGGCTGCTCGCTGGGAAATTGCCCTTTGCCGAGATGTGATCGGCGCGGATGGCTGCGCTGCGCTCCAGTGCGCGCTTGGCTTGATCTTGAGAAATGTTTTTAAGAAAAGCCTTGTCATCTACTTCTCGATTCGTAGACATCGAGCGTAGCGTCTGTCGCCCTGAGCTACGGCGAGCGGCGGCAAGCATCCGCGTCACCTTGATGCGCAACATGTTTCTTGGCCACAAGCGGCAAATGCTGTATTTTCAGTTTTTATCAGGCAGTTTTGTCCGTGAAAATAGTTCCAATTGGCCAATACTCAAATTTTCATTTAAGTGCGAAATGAAGAAGATCTCTTCGACTGTCTTCAAAGCCAAAAGCAGCGGAAGCGACTTGCCTGTGTGTGTAGAGTGTAGAGCAGCCAAAAGAGCACAAGAGCGACCATGAACGCGTCCGACGCCGACCGACAGATCAAGCAGATGGTCAACTTTATCCTGCAGGAGGCGCAGGAGAAGGCCAACGAGATCCGCATCAAGGTAATAAAAATGAAAAATAATTCACCAGAGTGAAGGGGAAAGTGTTGCTGAAATCTCGGAACCATTTTGATCAGACGGAGCACGACTTCAACTTGGAGAAACAAATGCTGGTGCACAACGCCAAAATCAAGATCCAGGAGGAATACACTCGCAAGGAGAAGGAGCGTGAGATCAACAAACGCATGTGAGGGAGCTGTGTGTGTCTTTCTCGCTATTGGCAAAGTTAATTAACGCTTCATCGTTATTTTACTAGTGCTCGCTCGGCGGAGATCGGTGCCTCACGTCGACAGAAGATGATTGCGCGTGACGAGCTCCTGAAGACGCTCATTGTGGACGGTCAGGCCCAGTTGAAGAACTACACGACCGCCGACGAGAAGAACAAGGCATTGTTGCGTGACCTTATCGTCCAGGGGCTGATCAAGCTGTATGAGACCGACGTGGTGGTTGCTGTGCGCTCCAAGGACGTGCGTCTAGCGGAGATGGTGATCAAGGAAGCCACGGACAAGTACATCGCTACCATGAAGAAAGAGGCCAATCTGGACGTGAGCAAGGTCAAAGTGACGCTTAATAAGGTGGCTGATGGCATGCTGCCAGAAGCCAAGGCTGGCGGTGTCGTGTTGTACGCCAAACAGGGCAAGATCGTGTGCGACAACACTTTGGACACGCGTCTGGACCAAATCTACTACGACCTTAAGCCCACGGTGCGCAAGATGCTATTCCCGACTCCGTAAAGCAAGATCTGGGCTATGCAACTTTTGTTGCTTGCTTGCTTGATTTCAATGTCGTGTTGCCGTATCACAGCGGCAACTTGATCGAACACCAAGACCTAGTTAGGTTTTTGTGTGTTAAGCTTTTACATTCAACCCACTTGCCATTGTGTTGCAATGATGTGGCCGAGGAGCAACCGTTGCTTAATAACCGAAAACTTGCAAAACTTTTTTTTAACACAACTGAAGTTGCATTAAATCCTGCAGTGTCCATTTTTGCCATGAAGCAGTTTGTTTGGCCTCCTCAGTATAAACAACAGACTGGCTGCTAGGAGAAATATCAGCATGAAATAGGGAGCTTGTATCGGGTTTCCACATCGCCGAGAACGGTCCGTACGCAACGCTTACCAAATGTGCAGCATCAATCTGAGTGGATGCAAAACGCCAGTCGCTAGATCGCTCTCCATCCAAAAGTAGTTCCCATTGGTCTTCTACGCGAACAAACTCAGCTCGGAGTAACGAGAAGCCTAGTCCGATTCCCACCGCCTTAATGTACGCTTCCTTGAGAGACCATAGTTTATAGAATCGAATATATTGACGATCTTCATCTTCTGCTCCGCGGATATATTCCCATTCTCCTGGGTTGAAATGGCCCGTGAAAGCTCGGAAAAAATCCTCGATCGACGTCTTGCGATGCGGTCGATCCGTTAGTCGAACGACGTCCACACCCACTAAGCTACGAGCGTCACTGGCAATTGTAACGATGGTGCCATGATGCGAGACATTGAAGTTCCACGATGACGGAGCGGGGTTTCCCGGTAAACGATTCCAATACGGTTTATTCTGCCACAAGTAGCAGTGTAAGTATAGCAAGAGCAAAGGACGGAATGTTATTTGTAGTGCAGGCTGCAAACGCACCTCGGGTGTACGCGCAATATCGATGGTGTCGTATTCAACTCCGAAGAGCTCGTGGATGAGCTGTCGCTGCAGCAAGCGACTAGCGAGCGCTAGCTTCTGGTCTTTCGCGAACATGAAGCGCGTCACCTGCTTCTGCTCGTGATCTGGGAGCTGAAGCAGCAGCCGACGCCATTCACTGGAAGTTAAATCCCACGCGGTCACGTCCACGAACCGCAAGCATTGCATGGGTGTTGCACAAATGCACGACGATGGTTCAAAATAGGATTTGCTCGAAGCAACAAATACAAAAAAGATCGCAGCATTCAAAATACGATTTGCTTGAGGCAGCAAATACAAAAAGATTGCTTGATGCTTTAATTGACGTTATCCGTTGCAATTTCCTCCAGCTTTGTTAACTTCGTGTCACTTTCATGAACATCGACATGCTTCCTTTACTTACGCGCGGCCGCCAATGGGCGAGTAGTGACGACGCACACGGTTCTGGCGCCAGCGCACAACTGCAAAGATCGCACCGGCAACAGCCACCAGGGCGAGCGCAATGACGCCCAAGATGGCGGCAATGCTCCACTTGGCCACCGACACGAGCAAGTGGCCCGTCTTCTCCTTCGTCTTGTGGATCGGAACAGGCACAGCCTCCGGAAGCTCCGTTGGGGCAGCGCCCGGCACAGTGAGGAGGTGGCCGGCACCACCGAAATCGCAGGTCGCTCCGTTTTGGCGGTTGAGGTGCCAGTACTGGTTGAAGGCCCAGTCGCACTGCTCCTCCAGAGTGAGGAAGCGCTTCTTGATGTCCGAGCAGTCGATCTCCGGGAAGTTGCACGCGAACGCGAGGCCGCTCTTGAGCTCGAACTCCTTGACTCCACGCTTGGCACGGCAGACGAACTCGCCTCTGTCTTCCTTCACACACGCTCTCTCCACTCCATCGCTCTCGTGGTAGTCCGACACGTTCTTGGGGAAGGCGCCCATACGCCATAGGTCCAGGAAGCTCCACTTGGTCGCAAACTCCGTCTTGAAGTTCCAGAAGTACCAGCCGTGGCCATTAGCGAAGCCATTGAGCTTCTTCAGAGTCAGCGACTTGGTCAACGCCGCGTCGTCGTCTTGGTGGAACGAGTCCTGACTGGTAACGGGACACTTACCGAAGGACGGACCAGACATGCCAGTGCCGTATGGACCCTGGATCGGCTTGGTCTTGTCCAAAGGAGTGCCCGGGAAGCCGTCGCCGAGGTACGTACTGTTGACCGGGCAGTCTATCATGTGGCACTGCACCTTAGGGAAGCCAGGCAAGTTGTCGTTGAAGCCGTTGAGCCACATGGCGCAATTGTCCGTGCCAATAGACCACTCGCCGACAATCACCGGCATCATGGCGTTCTCCATGTCACTGATGACATATTTCTGCTGACAAGCGTTGGAGAAGAAGTCTGCAACCGTTCCAGGAGGGTTCCAGGCCTGGTAGATGTGCGTGTCCAGAGCGATATCGGGGCAGCCCTTGAGGAACTTGGCCCAGAACTGCAGACCGAAGCGGAACGAGTCGTGGATGACGAATTTCCACGAGGGAGCCAACACCTTCACACGTTTGTAGGACTTCCAGTAGTACCGCTTCAGCACCTTAATAGGAGTGAGTTCCCATGGCTCGTTCACCGGCTCGAGACCCATGATAGCCTTGTGGCCCTTGTAGCGGTTGATAATAGCCTCCACGGCCACAATGGAGTGGTTCAGGTTGGCGTAGTTGATGCTCGAGTAGTTGTGGTTCTCCACGTCAAAAGTACCAGCCCATTCAGCTTGACGGATAGGCCAGTGCTCGAACGTCGTGGTGCCCACAGGCTGCGTGCTGGCAATGGACGTCCACTTGACATTCGACGATTTGCCACTGTTGTCGAAGCCGTTCTGCGAGCCAATCAAGCCGTGGATATCCAGAAGGATTTCGAGGTCGTACTTGAGAGCCAAGTCGGCCACGCGGTCCAGCGCCTCGACGGCACCGTCCGTGCAGCCAGCAAAGGGCTCGTACGGGTTGAACATCCAGTCACCGACCGGCACACGCAGCGAGTTGACGCCTGCAGCAGCCAGCTCGGCGATGTCCTTCTCCGTGACCCAGTTGTCATAGTGGATACGCAGTTGACGGTTGGCTTCCTCCTTGTCCAGTGCCGTGCAGAACGTGTGCATGTCCATGGCTGTCTTCCCCGGAGCCTTGTCACCGAATCTCTGCTGGGTGTTGAGGAACTGGTAGAAGAGCGTGGGCGTGATCCACGGCTCCAGTACGAGCCAGCCGCCCAGGTTGACACCGCGCACTTGCTTGTTGAAGGGCGTGGCGTGCGTGTCCAACGAGCACGTCATGTCCGTGTCGTTGGGCTTGAAGGACTTGAAAATGCCGCTGTCCTGCGAGAACATGGAGGCCTCGCTGTGTTTCCAGTACCACTCGTAGTCAGGCAGGTCTTCCGTGTCGTGAGGACCCGAATCGGACTTCGGCTTGGACGTCGGTGCATCCGTTGGTGCCTCAGGGGCGGGCGGAGCATCGGTGAGCTCGTCGTGCGAGTCGTCCTGAGGCACGTCCATGGAGATGATGGACTGGCGGAAATTGGGCTCGCCCAGGGCGGACTTGCTGGAAACGCTCGGCTGCAGCGACAGCGCCAGAAGCGCACAGAGCGCTGCCGCTGTCTTCAGGCTGGACCCGACCAACATTCTGCCTACAGATTCGAAGCTGGCAACTGGATACAGAGTCTAGTGCGCACCTCGGAGCAAATGCGGAAATGAGAGAGGATCTTGCGACTGATTCGACTGCACCCTTTAACGAAGATACGATGGCTGAAAATTGCAAAACTAGACGGTATGGTGGACTTAATTTTTGTAAGGCACACAGCCCAGAAATGAGATAGGGATAAGAAAAATTACGTGATAGCCTATCATGTTGCGATCTTCCGTGTTGAAGTACTTCATGGTGTGGCAGCCAACCAAATGAGCATGGCATATCTTTAGCAGCTTGCTAGCCAAATGATAATAGGCAACGCATGCGCGCTTAGTCTGAGCGTCACCATACACGCGTCTGGTCTCGTTGCGGCAGGCCAGCGCCGCTTTGGCCCGTAGCGGTGCTCGTAGATGGTGAAGTAGAGTGGCGTGCGCTCCAGACACCAAAGTTTGTAGAGTCTACTGTAGACGGGTCGGAAAAGAGAAGGGGGCCCGAATCTGATCATGAGACACATTCGATGGTGATCGATAGCTGGCGCCATCGACCGACTTGGTAACGGCGTCTTTTCGAAAATGAGAATCAGGTTCATTGTCCAGCGCTATAATAAAACAAGGCAACCAAGGCAGTTATGAGCTTCGTTTACGTGAGTTCTCACTTTGTTCAAGCTATCCATACTTGCTCAGGACCTCAGATCGAGAAACTCGCCTAGCAGCTAGGCTAGCTAACGCGTACGTGTTGTCCAACTTGGCCCACCATGTTGAGCGATATTGCACCCAGCAATCGGCGTCCATGATCGTGGTCAGAGTTCCAACCGTCAACGCTGTTGCCAAGAACTCTCCAGGTATCAGTCATCCGACACCCGGATTGTTTCCAACCGTTCGTTGCCATTGCGATTCTGAATTCTGCAAGGGCGTCAATTGCTTCGCGATGCTTCTACCATCGATTTTCAATCTTGCACAATTTGTTTAAAGATGTGGTCATTAGGGATCAAACGTTCACGACGTGGCCGATCAAAGGAGAGTATTCTTGCCGTCTTCTGTGGCGCGTGACAGCCATGACGACAGCCAGTCCACTTAAGCCCACTGCAGCACACACGAGGGTCCAGACAAGGATTTCCTTACTAACGGAGGCGGTCAGGAATTCCTGACGCTCGACGCTAGACGGACTGGGGATCGTCATAAGGTGTGCTGCGCCGCCAAAGTCACATGTAGCGCCTTCCTCACGGTGAGCATGCCAGTACTCGTTGAACGCCCAGTCACAGCGCTCCTCGATCGTAGTAAAGCGCTTGTCAATGTCGGTGCAGTCCACCTTGCCATCGTCGCCACCACAGGCAAAATCCAAGCCGCTCTCGAGGTCCGATCGATGAACTCCACGCTTTGCCGCACAGACGAATGCGCCCTTGTCCTCAGCCAGGCAAGCCGAGAAGACTTCCTCGTCGGAGCGATAATTCGACACATTCTTGGGAAAAGCGCCCTTACGAACCAGCTCCAGGAAGTTCCAACGCGAGCCAAACTCCGTCTTGAAGTTCCAGAAGTACCAGCCGTGACCAACGGCGAATGCATTCAGCTTCTTCATGTTCAAGTTACGCGTGAACTCGCGCTCGTCGGTGTCGTCTTGCTGGCCAAACGACGTGTTGCTGGTGATCGGGCACTTGCCGAACGACGGACCGGATTGGCCAGTGCCGTACGGACCTTGAATTGGCCTTGTAATATCCAACGGAGTGCCGGGGAATCCCTGGCCGAGGTAGGTGCTGTGCACGGGGCACTGTGTCATGCGGCACTGAATGTTAGGGAAACCCGGCAGATTGTCATTGAAGCCATTTAGCCACATGGCGCAGTTGTCTGTGCCCAGCGACCATTCACCAACAATTACAGGCATCATAGCGTTCTCCATGTCGGCAATCATATACTTTTGCTGACAGGCATTAGAGAAGTAGTCTGATCGGGTACCGGGGGCGTTCCAAGCCTGGTAGATGTGGGTGTCCAGGGCGATATCGGGGCAACCGCGCATGAACTGCGACCAATACTGGACACCGAACCGGAACGAGTCGTGCAGCACAAATTTCCAGTGCGGCGCACGGGCCTTAACGCGCTTGTAGGACTTCCAGTAGTAATCTTTTAAGAGGTCAATGGGCGTGAGTTCCCACGGCTCGTTGACGGGCTCTAGACCGATGATGGCTGGGTGCTTGGCATATCGCTCGACTATGACCGCCACTGTTGTAAGTGAATGGTTTAAATGCTCGTAGTTAATGGATTTGTACGTGTTCGTAGCAAGGTCGAACTCGCCAGCCCACCCGGCGGAGCGTAGCGGCCAGTGCTCGAACGTGGTGGTTCCGATTGGACGAGTGCTGGCAATCGATGTCCACTTGACAGACGAGGACATCCCACTGTTGTCGAAGCCATTTTGCGAACCGACGAGTCCGTGGATGTCCAGCAGCAAGTCGATGTTGTACTTGTAGGCGAGGTTAGCAACACGGTCCAGTTCATTGACAGCGCCGTCCGTGCAGCCGATGTAGGGCTCATACGGATTGAACATCCAGTCGCCCACCGGTACACGGAGCGAGTTCACGCCGGCTTCAGCCATCTCTTTCAGGTCAGCTTCGGTCACCCAGGTAGCCCAGTGAATACGCAGTTGGCGATTGGCTTCTTCCTTGCCTAGTGCCGTGCAGAAGGTGTACATATCCATTGCCGTCTTCTCGGGGGCCTTGTCGCCGAACCGCTCTTGTGTACTTAGAAATTGGTAAAAGAGCGTGGGGGTGATCCACGGCTCCAGCACCAACCAACCACCGAGATTGGCACCGCGGACCTGCTTGTTGAATGGAGTAGCGTGTCGGTCACTGGAACACGTCTGGTTCTCGTCGTGGGGCTTGAAGTTTTCGAAGAATTCGAGATTCTCGGAGGTGAATTCGTGGTCGTTTTCCCAATACCACTTGGCGTCCTTGATCCCCGGTAAGCTGTCGTTGTTGCCACGCAACGTGGTGTCCAGGACGTGCTCGACGGGCTTAATGGCCGTTGCTGCCATCGACAACGTCGAGAGTGCTGCAGCCACTTGTAGCAAAACCTTCATGGCGACTACGGAAACGTCGGAAGCTTGTGCAGGAGCGGAGTGAGGTGTGCGCTGCTTGTGTCTGAATTGGAAATGAGCCAGAGAGGGCTATGGACAAGGAAATCGCTCGTCGAGACGAGCAATGCTCATGAGCCATGGCCTGGCCATTTGGGCGATACCTAGTACATGTACTCGATCGTATCGCTTGCTCGACTCAAGGTGCTGTGCACTGACACAGAAAAGGCAACAAGTCACCACTGAAAACTTCAACGCGGCATAAACGGACACGACGGTAAAGCGCTTGCACAGAGGCTCAAACTTTTTGCCGTTTTTTCAGGTAAGCAATGCTAACTTAGCATTGAAGTTGGAAATGGTCTCGGAGAAAATGGCGGTGTCTTCGCGGCTGAGAAAGCGAAAGACCTGCAGCAAAAGGCATCTTGAAAGTGATTGGCGTAGACACTCGAAATCCGAGTGTCTACGACGGTCACTTTTAATTTGGGCGGGTGGTCAGTAGGATACCAATACATGTATTATACTTGTACCGTGCTAAGCACGGCGTGCTTGCCTGCATGTTCTTCTCTCTCGACTGTACGTGTACACAAACACTACACCTTGACAATTCACCGGAAATGCTCGCGCTTGCACTCCAACCAAGACAGACTGCCAGTCTTCATCATCGAACTCCGCGCCGCGCTCGTCACCTGCCCACGCGGCAGTGCCCCACCCAATGTTCCGACGTACGTACAGTATCTCTTATAATACAGTCTTTGTATACTGTATTGAAAAAGAACACACGGCCTCATAACGGCGGAAGTTCGCGCCAACTTGGTCGGCTGCATCAAAATGCGATGCTGCCCGGAACAAGTCGATCTTCGTTAGCTCGCGTGTTGAAGTTCAGAACAGATGGCGCACATTTGAAGTGGCTTTTGCCAAGTGGCCTGTCCATCGCGACAGCCAAAGCTCGCGTCCTCAGCCTGACGCGCGCAACGCGTGGTTGTGCGAACCTGACACCACGCCGGAGGAACGACAACATAGCCTTGGAGCTTGCTTTGCACGAGCCGTACATGGATTCAGAGAGGATAGAACTCTCCACGCCGGACAAGAAGCGAGACGAGAAGCGAGATAATACGCATATCCTCGTCGATCATGCACATGTAGTGCCCACCTTTCATTCCCGCGGCAGAAGCTCTGCATGGATCACGCAGTGAGGAACACTGTGGACTAGCAATTGCTTGTGAATCAGCAGGATGTCACGGCATTCTCTGCTAGGCTTCACGTCATCGAGACACTCTCTTGGAGAGAATGGCAGCACCGCCGGCTGAGCGGTGAATTTTTGTCGGGAAGGCACTCAACATTATTGCTGTACCGGTAGTGCTCTATTTCCCCCTGATGAAGAGGCACATTTTTTTTGTAAGAAAATGGGCAGGCGTTATTGTGACCGGTTCCACCATTTGAGACAAAACATCGATAAAACAAAATGTAACCAACGGATGACTTTTTGGGCTCGCACCAGTTCGACAAAACACGGACTAAATTTGCCCATCGACCATCCTCCGGTCATCCTTCGACAAGATATAACACACCGATGATCGCTGACAAAACACTACCTTATGCGACCCTTCAGCGCTCAGTGTACGAACGAAATCTTCTCGAAGATGCCAGCACGAGAGAAGATCGCGCGAGGGCGTAACTATGCTGTAGCTGAAGAGTTGGAGCTAGCGCGAGCATGCGTACAGGTGTCTACCGACGCATTAGTCGGAATTAACCAGACCGCCAAGGACTTTTGGTGTCGAGTAAAGATATTATGAAGAGTTCGGAGCTCATATCGGTTGCTCTAGTCAGGAAAGATGCCAAGTCGTACGTGGTCAAGCCTCCAGGCGCATTTTGGTCAAATTCAAAAGTCAATTGCAAAGTATGCTGGCTGTTCGACTCACATTGAGTCTCTGAGAACGTCTGGATCAACTGAGAGGGTTATGATGAAACAGGCGTTGGCGTTGTATAAAGAGCGCTACAACCAGCATTTTGCTTATGTAGAGTGCTACGACTTGCTGTCCAGGTGCCCAAAGTTTGCGAAGGAGCTTGATAGAGATTCAGGTCGCGGGCAATCTTTATGCTCTGGGAAGCGTTCTGTGTCTGACGAGGAAACTGAGACTACAAACATTGGGCAAACACTGTCCGGTCCTCCTACCAGCGATAACACAGACAACGAGCGTCCCAACGTCGGGGTTAAAGCTGCAAAACGAGCTAAAGTAGAGAGGTTGATTCCACTTCGAGCAGTAAAAGCCCAGGAAACACTAGCACCGTCGATGACCCTAAAGGTGAAAGTACTAAAGGATCCGCTTCACATCAATCAAGCCCAACAGCGCCTCCAAGAAGAGCAAGTGCTACACACAATGCTCAACGAGCTTTTTAGTACTGTGCCAGCAAGTCGTGAGCACGCTACGTACCTAGAAAACCGTCGTGCCAACTTGCTGCGTCGCCTTGATACTGTGAGCACGATCTCACCTCAAAGGCCTCCATTAGACTCCGCCACCGCCGCCTCGCATGATTTAGCTGCTCTGCTATCTTCGGATGCAAGCTCAACACCATCCTCACCAGAAAACGCGGATGCTACAGCTCAAGATCGACTATTTCCGAGAGATGAGTCTTCGACACCACCAAGCACATCATCGACCGGTGACAATTCATCTCTTGCAACTTTCGCTTCACAGGACTACAACCTACCATCGTCATCGGACATTTCATCCACGCTATCGTCTTCGTTCACGACGGCAAGTTTTCCACCACTAACTCAATTATCTGATACTCCAGCTTCGTCGATCGAGTTCACTGACTAGGATGTTTTTCACGTGACTACTTTGTTTTTTTAACAGAAAGCTAGCAAATTCATTCAAGAATTAACGTTAATAAAAAAGTCTTGTCAGCTCACGATCTTTATTCTATTTTAATCGTCTGCTTCACCAAAACACTTCCATACATGTTCAACTAAGTCGACCTGCAGCTGAGCGTGACGTGAAGCGTTCTTGATCGTATTAATGCGTGCTGTGAGCTCACCGAGCGATCTAGGTCGATATCCAACTGGTCGTGAAACGCGAAGCTTGTACAGAGGATTTTATTGCTCGTCGTCAAACAAATATCCGTGCTCATCGACTGAAGAGAAACGATTCTCTTCACATATCATGTTGTGCAGGATAATGCAGGCTCGCATAACGTTATTCATGTTCAGCCGTGAATGTAGTTTGCACGGTAAGGCTAAAATCCCCCATCGGGCCTGCAGGACGCCAAATGCGCGTTCGACATCTTTTCTGAGCGCTTCCTGTGTTTTTGCATAGCACTTTTGCTTGTTACCACGTGGTTCTGGTAATGTGTTAACAAATGCAGCCCAGTCAGGATATATTCCATCTGCTAGGCAATACGCCATGTCATACGAATGTCCATTAACTTCGAAATTCACTTGAGGTGCGTTTCCTTTCATTAATTCATCGAGCACGGGAGATCTATCGAGAATATTAAGATCGTTTAGCGCTCCAGGCCAGCCAAAGCTAGCGTGCCAAATCCAAAGCTCTTCATCTGCGCACGCCTCCAGAACAACCGTAGTTTTTTTTTCTCCTTGCCTTTAAACTGCCCAGCCCAACCGGTCGGGCAGTTTTGCCACTCCAAGTGCATGCAGTCGATGCTGCACCACATTCCGACAAATCCACGCCGCGCATTTAATTCGAGTAGCCGCTTCATATCTGATTCCGTAGGAGATCGTAGATACTCGTCACCAAACTGCTTGTCCACGGCATCCACAAAATGACATACGTTACTGTAGATAACCGTCTTGGACATCTCCAGATTCTCGTCTATAGAATCAGCGGACATTGCGTAAGCTAGAACCCTTAAAGCAGATGTCACCTTCATAAGAGGGTGAATGCCCATTTTCTTTGCTGCATTCGGTCGCTGCTCAAAATACGCGGAATCTACATCAAGTACACCGTTCAAAACGCGATAAAACATAGTCTTGCTCATGCGATTTCGAATTCTAAAGTCATAATCATCATATACTGGAATCGGCGCAAAATACTGCTCTACAAAGCGCTGGTAACGCGTCTGAAAGTCTCGTTTCTTGTGGCACGTTTGCCGGGGCGTGACCCTCCGCGTCGCTGGGCGACAGCATGAGGATCAGGATATAGGAGCTGCTGAATGACAAGATCCTCCTCCTCGTCTTCGTCTTCAATGTCGAGATAAGCCTGGGGGCATCTCGACGCTGCGCTAAACGGATTCACCGACATGGGCTTCTTTTTGTGAGATCTGGGGTGGATTGTCTTCGTTTTGTCCGAGCTGGTGTGGAGTCACAGGTCGATCAAATTTGAGTATGAACATTATTGACCAATTATAGCTTTTGTATTGTCGCAACTGGTGAAAATGCTCTGAGTGTCGCAATAAAACATAATCGACGATTAGAGGGCACAACATAAAAGGGACCAGCCGCGCTTCGCTTGGTTGGGCGCCCCTTCGGCGCCCTCGCGGTTCGCTGCGCTCGCAATATGGAGATAGAATGTACTGGAAAGTGTAGTGCTCGGCTCGCTGGTGAGCTCAGCGCTGGGCCCGCCTCGCACCCGCTCACCTTAGTTGACGCTGCGGCTATGGCACCCATGTCGCCCAGCCCCGTGTGTGTTATCCCAGCGATGGGCGTGTTTTTCTCCTATGCTCTCGAAATTCACCAATTCTTGTTTAGGTTGTATAATCCGGATACGCATACAGTGCTAGCGGTTAGTATACTGCCATCCTTGTTATTTTTTTACGGATTTTATCCCATAGGAGGTTTTGTTGCACGCAGTTGGGACCAATGAAAAGCGCGCAGTAAGCCGAAGCGGACGCCACTCGGTTTAGATTAATCGGCCATGTAGTCTTGCTGCAATCGTGAAAAAGGTGAAGTTGAAGTTGGCCTCGTTGGCATATACTGCCAATTCGACTAAAGCGAGATCTACAGCTAGTTAGACGCCAGTATTTCGCTCAGTACTCCGTCCTAGCTCCGTGACGCTCTAGCGTAGCGATGGAGCGCCTTGGCATCGACTAAATCAGCTTTTTAATGAGGTCGTTTCCGATCGTCGCCCAAGATGCCTGAATTGTTTCAATGAGGTCTTCTCTCGTCTGAAATTGCCGTCTTTGAGCGTAGACGGCACGCGCGAGTACTCCTCACATGTTTTTGATGGGATTTAGGTCCGGTGACCTGGCTGGCCAGTCCATCACATCGACTTTTTCCTCCTTCAAAAACGCCTTCGTGGTGGCCGAGGAGTGAATGGACGCATTGTCCTGCTGAAAAACGCAGTCCCGACCGTTCACTCGGTCGATGAAAGGTAGCAAATGCTCAGAGAGCGTGTAAATGTACCACTGGCTGTCTTGATTGCCATCCAAAATCACCAGCTCAGACTTACCACTAGCACAAAATGCAGCCCAGACCATAACGCTCCTACCATCACTTTGGCGAGTAGAGTAGACTTCAGGTTCGCGGCGCAAATCGTGCCAGTAGTACTGCATACAATCCGGTCCATCGAGATTGAACTTCTTTTCATCTGAAAAGACGCAGGTTCCCCATTTTTCTTCACTCCACGTCACCTTGTCGCGAGCCCACTTAAGACGAGCCTCCTTGTGCTATTCTTGGGTGAGCTTGGATCCTTTAGGCATGCTGGTAGTACCTATCCATGCACACACACATATGTTAGTACACTTGTAGGATGCTGGACATCATTATATTAAAAGAACACGCCAAAACAACGCGTCCTTGGCTGTAAAATAAGCACCGGCAGTATACTAACCGCCAGCCTCCTCAAGCAAGGGAGGCGTTTTTTCTGTGGTGGGGGGAGGAAATGGCCGATTGATCCTGAATCGAGTGGCGTCCGCTTTGGTTTAATGTGCGCTTTTTGTTGGTCTGTTATTAGAGCGAAGTCATCTCAAAAGCGAAGTCATCCTCAAGGCCGAGGCTAGCCTCAAGAACGAAATCAGCCTTTTTGTGGTGTTTCCAACGCAATGTGTTCGACAGCAACTGTATAATTCAAGTTAATCAAAGTATATCGCTTCATATGCACATCTGCAAGTAGCGATAACGCTGGTACTGCAGTGCCTTCTTACGTAATTCACCTGTGCTTTGTCCACTACAGAACGTTTCGAATGCAAGCAGAACGTACACTCCAAAGTAGCTGTCTAGCTGAGCTCCAGCATCCGCAACATAGGGATCACTCTGTAACTTTAAGTAGCTGGCCTGTTGTAACGGGGTACGTAGTCCCAAGAGTACCCCTACTTACATGAAGTGTGACACGTCACACTTCATGATATCTGGTACATGTCACTAGTGACATATAGTATGTAAATTTAACTCAAGCTTAGCCTACCTATAAATATTTGCAGCTTACGACTTACCTTAAATTGGTCACCTCGCTCCCTTAAGCAAAAAGGAGCCTGTGAACTACTGTTCACTGAGAGTTTGTATGCTCTCTGAAGCCAACTTCCTCTAGCGCAAGGTGCTGTGTGACCCCGTCACATTTGGTAGCACTTGTAGTCAATCCACGCCAACGCGGTAGACTACCTGAACCTCTCTGAAGCTCGTCGTCATGGATAGGAACGACTTCTTCCATCTGAACGACTCACAGCTCGAGTCGTCTCGGAAGATGGCTATCATCTTCGAGATGAAGGATATGCAGAGCCTGGTGGCGTCAACACCGGCTGAGCAGCTCGATCGTGTCAGTGCGCTTGACGCTTACGAGCGAGGGCTCATCGCACATGTGCCAGAAACCCTGCAAGCTCCGGCGGCGGAAACAAGTCCACCACACCCGAAGCCAATACGGCTGACGGTGAAGCTAAATGAAGGGAAGGAAAGTGAGAACCTTCACTTCTGGGTTCGAGAGGTAGAGGTCGCGATGGACGCGGATCTGATCTCGACCGAGCAACTTCGCGTTGCTTTTGCCATCTCCCATCTTAGCGGCCGAGCTAAGAGCTGGGTGTACACGCGGGAGGCGACATCGCCTGGATGTTTCACATCATGGGCTCAGCTGTGCGAACAGCTCCGAGCCGCGTTTCTCCCGGTGAGTTACGAGTACCGGCAGCGTCCGTTCTTCCTCTCATGCAAGCAAGGAAGGCGCGAGCTGCACGAGTACGTCCAAGCGATACGGAAGCTCACGGCGTACCTAATGGCCAGCCCACTTAACGAACACATCAAGGTGACTGTGTTCATGAACGACCTTCGAGTGGGCCCGGCGCGCGCTCAGCTGTTCCGGGCGCAGTCGAGCACCCTCGAAGAGGCGATTCAAGTGGCTCTTCAGGAAGAATACAGTTATCTTCAGGCGCGCACACCGATCTCAGCGTGGCCAGGGAGTTCTGTGTCGAATCCCGGTCGAGCAAACCCCGTTCGCATGGGACTTGGGTCCACCGAGCAGTGCGACATTTGCTGCTTTGGCTTCGGGAAGCTAGTACACTTCAGTCCTGTGGAGGAGAGAAACCGCAGGCGGACTTTCCCTAAGCCTGTCCTCAAGGGTCGCTGGCAGAAGCCAGGACCCCGGGGAGAGGGGAACGCCGGAAACCGGTAACGAAGTTCCCCGTCACGGCCGGTAAAAGAGTGTTATCACATCTTCGATGGCGAGACCGGTTTGCCCGTCAAGGCATCTGGTTTTCATATGAAACCGTTCCAAGAGATTGCAGAGATACAGAACCTCGAGGAAATGACGGCCGAGGCTTTCCTGGCCAGCCTCGAGGCTGGGGAGATTGCCGAGATGGTGCTCATAAGACCAGAGGCCACTTGGGAGGCCCTTAACTCCTCCTCTGTCCTGGACGAGGACGTCCTAGGCGAGCTGAGCAAGCAGCGTCAGACGGGTTCTAATATCCTTAGAGCTCCAAGGATCCGGTGTATCCTTTGGTGACGAAGTATGCGGACATGGTGAACAAACATCCACCGACCCAGCTCCCTCCGGATCGAGGCGTACGGCATGACATTGATCTCGTGCCTGGCACAAAGTACTGTGTCCCGAGACAATGGCCTCTTCACACGAACGGCGCGATGTCATCGATGCCTTTTTCGCTGCGAAAACGAAGGCAGGCATGGTGCGGGAGTCAAAGTCTCCGCACTCGACGCCAACGTTCTGCGTTCGGAAGTCGAACGGGAAGTGACGTCTAGTTTACGCTTATAACAACCTGAGAAACGCGACGATGCCGGCCTAGACACCAATTCCAATTCCACGAAAGGATGTGTTGTTTAACAACATGGCCGGAAGCGTACTGTACTGTGCGCTGGATTTGGTAGACGGATACTACCAGATCCTGATGCGCGAGAGCGATATCCCGCTCACCGCGGTGAGAGCTCCAATCGGCATGCTTTGAAAATGGCTCGTCACGCCGCAGGGCTTGTCTAATACCCCGGCGACATTCAACCGCCTGGTGACGCAGCTGTTCAGGCCAATGCGCGCCTTCGTACAAACGTATTTCGACGACATCTTCGTCCATAGCCGTACCGAGGGAGGCAAGACGACCATGGAGCTGCATTTGGGACACATCTGTCGAGTGCTGGACGTGATGCGAGCGAACAAGCCCTAGACCAACATGTCACCCGAGATCAAGGCTATCGGTTACTTCGTCAGCAACGTGGGCGTTCGGGCTGACCCAGATAAGGTCCAGGCCATTGCAGCATGGCCAACGCCCCGATCCCAGAAGGATCTTCGAACGTGGTTGAGTTTGGCCAACAGCCTTCATAAGTACAGCGCAGGGTACACTGGCCTCGCTAAGCCCGGGTCGGGCCTCCTTCAGAAGGACGCCGACTGGCGCTAGGAGCAAGAGCACCATAATGCCTTTGACAGCATCAAGGCCAGCCTCCAAGAGGCTACTGCCCTGGTCCTGCCGGACGAGACGAGGCCGTTCAGCGTCGTCTGCGATGCCTCTGATAATGCCATCGGTTGTGCATTGCTGCAGGCCAACACGGCTGGTCTCGAACGAGTCATCTCGTTCCAGTCCAAACAGCTCAAAGCCGCCGAGCGAAACTACCCTGTCCACGACAAGGGGCTCCTGGCAATGAAGTATGCCCTTGTGAAGTTTCGGGTTCACCTTCCGGGCTCCCGGCCCTTCGTGATCTACACAGACCACGCCCTTGAGGACGGCGACAAATTCGCCTCACCTCGCCCAAAGGATGGCGAGGTGGCTGTTCTTCTTCGCGGAGTACAGCTTCCGCGTCGGGTACAGCCGGGCAAGCTCAGCGTGCTTGTGGACGCCCTCTCTCGGCGTCCAGACTACGAGTTGGCCCACAACACACGGGTGACAACGGATCTATATGATCGGATACGCATGGCGTATCGGGACGATGAGGCTGTCGCGCCTAGCGTCAAGTTCCTCACGGCAGGAACGAGCGCGAAGTCCGACTGGCTTTTGTCGCGACAGCGCTCCCGTCTCCACCAATATGAGTTGAAGGATGGCCTCCTCTATTACTGGGTGGAGCCCAATGAACCTCCACGGGTGGTCGTACCCAACGACGAGAATCTGAAGTTTGGTATTATCGCGGGTGCGCACGGTGCGCCCTCCAGCGGCCACTTGGGTCGCGAGAAGACCTTCCTGTCGGTCTCTCAGGCCTTTTGGTGGACCCGCATGTACAAGTGGGTCACCCGAAGATATGCGAAACATGTCAGCGAGTAGAGTCCGCAGGGCACGCTTCGGCTCCGCTACAGAGCCTACCCGCTCCAGCTGACTGTTGGAGGTAGATGAGTCTTGACTTCATCTTGGGGACGGACATGGCAACACTGGGATTTTGGTGTTCGTGTGTCGGCTGAGCAAGATGGTACATCGGAGACGATTGTCTCGGACCGAAACCCGCGATTCACGGCCGCGTTTTGAGAAACACTATTTCCTTTACTGGGAACTCGTCTGCAGATCTCAACTGCGGATCATCCGCAGACAAACGGCCAGACAGCGCGTCAATCGAGCGCTCGATTACTCTTTGCGCAGTGTGCGCGCGGGAGCCCCACGTACGTGGTCGGCACAGCCTCCAGCTGTTGTGTTTGCGCTCAACAACGCGGTGCACGCGTCCACGGGGCTCACGTCTTTCTTCTTGAATGGCTTCCGTCGCTCCGAAGTGCCTCTCACTCTTCGAGGAGACAATGCATCCTTGATTCTAAGTGCGGGAGAGGCTCGGAAAGCTCTTTCCTCCCAGGTCCAGAAGTGAGACCGGTTTTGCTGCGGAAATAAGTGGAATCCTTTGTGGATATCAAGCTGAGCGTGATCAGCGGGGTCCGAGATGCCGTGGCAGCGGCCCAGGAGAGCCAGAAGGAGTACTCTGACAAACATGGAAGATGAAACTTAACTGTGTTTCAGGTGGGTGAATTAGTGCTATTAGATACGAGGAACCTACCGCTAGACACTGTAAGCTCTGTCGGCAGCAACAAGCTGAAGCACCGCTTCATTGGACCGTTCGCAGTCCTGACCAGGTATGGTGCGTCGTACACCATCGACCTGTTCAAGCCAATGACGACGCACCCGACATTCTACGTTGGACGTCTTAAGCGGTATCATGATCCGCAGGGGTTGCTGACTCGCAGACCGATACAAGGAGTCGAGATAATTGTCTCCAATTTCAGCTGCTGCCGTACGTAGAAAACATGTCTGCATGGCAATAGTCGCGTACTCGCAAATACATATGAGCACTCCCAGGTTGTGTAATGGGCTCTCCCAAGCTACATATGTAGGTAGTTTTATAGGTTCTTTGTAGTGGTTCACACCATTACATAAGTAGGTAGATTTGCATTACAAAAGTAGGTGCAGCAGCACACGAGTAGCGTGTGCTGAGCTTCCGTCACCTTATTGGTTGAAATATGGGGAGCCAGACCCATAATCAACCAATAAGGAGTTGACGTGTATTTGAGTGGTCAGGGCAAGCTGCCCTGGACCTAAAAAAAAACAGAGTTGATTTTCCTTCAGACTAAGTACTTGGTTTCAGTATCACTGGACTATTACGCTTCCTCATCACTACGTGTAAGCAAGTAACGGACACCCCAGGCCCGCTACACCTGGTAGCACTTTGTAGTCCTTCCCACGACCAAGTTCACGATGAGCCAAGGCATGACGTCTGAAACGCCAGGGCCGACCCTGGAACATGCTGCTTTCCCTCATCTCACTATGTCGAGTGGGAAGCCCTTCACGCCTCGCGGCGGTGTCTGGTGAGGCTGTAATCGCGTCGCTGCTGAGCTCAGCGACGTCCGACCAACAACGCCAAGCAGCCCAAGAGTTCATGGAACGCGAGCTAGCCGATGCGAATCGGCGAGCAACAACTCCCGCGCGTTCCTCGAAAAATGATGTCGTGAAGCTAGAGACGTCTACCTACTCCGGTGAAGGAGCGAATCGCCTCCTGCTGAACCGGTGGTTTCGCGAGGTCGACATCGCGATTGCTTCGAGAATGATCGAAGCGCAAGAGTCAAAGGTCAATTTCTTATTGTCCCGGTTGTCCGGGAAGGCCAAGGAATGGGCCCTCGGTAAACTTGTCGTTGATCACGACGCATTCCCCACTCTGGAGTCTCTCCAGAAAGATCTTAGGCTCGCGTTCGAGCCCCCTCAAGACGAGTCCCGCGTGCGTTCCGAGTTCTTCGCCCTTCGTCAAGGTAAAATGACTATGCGCGACTACGTCCAAAAGACTCGCCACCTCGCGTCATGCATCGTGACAAATCCGATTGACACAGCATCGCAGGTCCATGTATTCGTATTCGGCATGCGTGAAGGCATGACACGGTACTGCCTGACCCGAGCGGAACCTTCCTCTCTCGAGGAAGCATTCGCCCTCGCATTACGCGAAGACTACGTAGTGGCGGCGTCTTATGCGCGCGCGATGTCTACGGCAGCTCGTGAGTCAGCCCCCGAGCCCATGGAGATCGACGCGATTGACGCGTCGAATAGTCACCGTCAGTCGACTTCTCGTGGGCCCAACAGCCGTCCTAATCGCCCGCTCACTTGCTTCCGCTGCCGGAAGATCAGTCATCGCGCGGCGGAATGCCGCGCGCCAGCGCCGGTATTCGCGCACACCGCCGAAGTCTCACCTGCCGTTCAGTCAAAAAACGGTCAGGGCCAGTAGGTGCGGGGCGCCCTACTGGCTGGAACGGAGGTCTGGGTCCCCCGGTGGCTACCCAACCTTCTAGCCCTCCCGTGCTCCACGCACACTTTAATGCCACCACCACGTCGGGCGACTCGAGGCTGATCATCGTCAGTCTTCATGTCGCCGGCGCCCGGCGACCACTTCGCGCACTCCTGGACTCAGGAGCGTCGAATAACGTCTTTCGTGAATCGTGCTTATCGATGCTTCCAAGAGAGATCGCAGTCCGTAATGGTCGAGGTCAGGTCGTCGTCAAACTTGCTGACGGAAAGCCACGCCGCGTTGCGCGGCGCGAGATCACGTTGCCGTACACATTCGACGGCTTCCGCAGCAACAACGACTTCCTCGTGATTACGCGTTCGACTTCATCTTGGGTATCCCGTGGTTGTCACGATATCAACCAGAGATTGACTGGTTGGCTCGGTCGGTTAAACACCGCTCTGGCTTCGATGTGAGTGAGGTGTTCACACACCTCCTGGTTGCCCAGAAGGACTGGCCCCATGTCAGGGTCGTGGACCGGTTGTCCACAATGCAGGTTGAGCAGAGAGCGAGCGATGGCCCTCTCTGTATGTCTTGCACAGCGCTGTTGCGCGAAAACCCCTCGCTGCGAAGCGAGGTTGTTAACACTTTGGCGGTAGGGCAGGGGCTCCCGCAATCCGAGCAGGCGGTCGAGCATGAGTTCCCGTCACGCAACACGGCGGTCGAGCATGGGTTCCCGTCACGCAACACGGCGGTCGAGCATGAGTTCCCGTCACGCAACACGGCGGTCGAGCATGGGTTCCCGTCACGCAACACGGCGGTCGAGCATGGGTTCCCGCAACACAACAAGGCGGTTGAGCATGGGTTCCCGCAAAACACTCTAACGGTTGAGCAGAGGTTCCCGCAACACAACAAGGCGGTTGAGCATGGGTTCCCGCAAAACACTCTAGCGGTTGAGCAGAGGTTCCCGCAACGCGATTCGGCGGTCGAGCAGTTGGAGCTCCCGTCATCCACAGCGGTGGTCGAGCAGTTGACACTCCCACCGGCTACGACGGCGATCGAGCAGGGGCTCTCGCCTGTCGATGGCGCGGTCGAGCATCGAGAGCTCCCGCGCACTACCGACACGGTTGATGGTGCCCCTCCGTGTCTAGAGGGGGGTGATCCCTCGTCCAGCGATAGCGAGTCTTCTGCCTCGAGCAGCGGTTCGAGACGCCGCAAGAAGAAATCCAAGCGACGCCGCCTTAGGCGACGTGGTCGGCCCACCGCCGATATCGCAGTGAATGAGTCCATACACGTCCTGGAACACGTGGAAGGAGGCGTCGTTCGCTTACGCACACTTGACATTGAGAGCCCACCTCGCGAAGCTTCTTCCATCACACGCCTTCCGGGTCTTTCCTGGAAGCATTTTCTGCGCGATCTGAAGTCAGGAGACATCGAGCAGGTCTGCTTGATCACCGAGTCTGCCTCGGCGGAAGAGATCCACACGGTCGCTACCGACAATCTTCCACTTCGTCCACAGAACGCTGAGCCGAAGTCGTCGCGCGGAGAGCGCTTCGCTGCCCAGTCGTGGGAGTCACTCCGCGACTCGGGCAATCCAGTATACGACACCGTCCGCGAGTTCGCGGATGTTTTTCCCGACAAGATTCCAGCTGAGCTCCCTGCTGACAGAGGCATTCGCCATGAGATTGATCTCACGCCGGGCTCCAAGTACTGTGTGACGCGACAGTGGCCCCTCCCACGCGATCAGGTTAAAGCCATTGACGACTTCTTCGAGAGCCGCCTCAAAGCGGGTCACGTGCGCGAGAGTACCTCGCCACACTCGAGTCCGACGTTCTGCGTGAAGAAGGCCACGGGTGGTTGGCGCATTGTTCACGCTTTTAACAAGCTAAACGACGCCACCATTCCAGCACAAACGCCGATCCCTCGGAAGGATATGGTACTTGACACCATGGGCCGCAGTGTTATTTTCAGCACCATCGACCTGACCGATGGCTTCTATCAGATCTTGATGCGACTCAGCGGCGTCCTGCTCACAGCGGTGAGCACTCCCAGCGGGATGCTGTGGGAGTGGCTTGTCATGCCGCAGGGCCTGAAAAACGCACCAGCCACGTTCAATCGCATGGTTTCCCACGTTCTGCGCCCACTTCGCGACTTCGCTCCGAGCTACTTCGATGACATCTTCGTTCACAGCCGCGCTGAGGGCGATCTCAGCGCCACAGAAGTTCACATAAATCACTTACGACAAGTGTTCCAAGTCATGCGCGAAAACAAACTGTACGCGAACTTGAAGAAGTGCATCTTCTGTGCCCCGGAGATTCCGGTGCTTGGCTGTTATGTGAGCAAAAATGGTGTCCGAGCGGATCCTGAGAAGGTCTCGTCCCTTTGTGCGTGGCCCACGCCGCAGAATCAGACTGAATTGCGTCAGTGGCTTGGCCTCGCAAATTATCTCCACAAGTACACGAAAAATTATGCTGGTCTGATCCAGCCATTGTCTTCATTGCTGAAGAAAGACATCACGTGGTCGTGAACTCCCGAACATCAGTCAGCCTTTAATGCAGTGAAGAAAAGCTTGGCGGGGGCCCCAATCCTGGCGCTTCTAGATGACTCAAAGCCATTCCACGTTGTTTGCGACGCGAGCGACTTCGCCATCGGCTGTGCACTGATGCAGTTCGACGACGAAGGGCGCAAACGCGTCGTGAGCTACCAATCCAGACAGATGAAGCCCGCTGAGAAGAATTATCCGGTTCACGACAAGGAACTCCTTGCGATGCGCTACGCACTGATCAAATTCAGAGTGTACTTACTCGGTGAGCAGACATTCGCGATCTACGCAGATCACGCGTCGCTGCGAACAGCGACGAAGAGCCCTCATCTCTCTCAGCGCATGGCACGATGGCTGTCATTCTTCTCCATGTACAAAATCGTCGTTCACTACAAGCCAGGCAAGAATAACATCCTTGCGGATGCCCTATCTCGGCGCCCCGATTACGATCCACGCCGAGATTTGGGTCGTCAGTCACTTGAAGACGCGGACGACGACGAATTGGACTGCGCCACATGTGTGGCTGCAGGTGTGAACCTGATGACGGCGGTATCTCCAATACTTCCCCTGCGGGAAGAGATCTCTGCCGCGTATCGAGATGACCCGATATATGCCGGTATCCTGGAACACCTTAGCACACCAAGTGATGCCACGCTAAAGACACTGAGCCGCTCCACGCGCGACCAGATTCACAGATACCAACTTGACGGTGATCTACTGATGTACAGTATCGATCGATTCGATGCTCCTCGCGTCGTTGTCCTCAACGACCCCGATCTACGCGCAAGAATTATACACGAATTCCATGACGCTCCAGTGGGTGGCCACTTGGGCCGTGAGAAGACTTTCGCAGCGGTATCCCGCGACTTCTACTGGCCTCACCTATACAAGTGGGTGCGCAAGTGGGTCCGCTCCTGCGAAACTTGTCAACGCGTTAAGCCGTCACCCTCATCGCAAGCTCCGCTGCGTTCTCTCCCTCTGGCAACAGTGGCGTGGCGCTCTGTGTCAATGGACTTCATATTCGGTCTCCTACCCGATACTGACGGTCGTACTGGTGTTCTGGTCTTCGTGGATCGCTTTAGCAAGATGTGCCATCTCGTTCCGGTTCCGGACTCAATCACCGCGGCCGATACCGCGGTGCTCTTCGTCGACGCTGTCTTTCGACATCACGGCCTTCCTGAATCAATCGTCTCTGACCGCGATCCCCGATTCACATCGGCGTTCTGGACGAAACTCTTCGACCTCCTGGGCACCAAACTCCTCATGTCGACGGCGGCGCACCCGGAGACTGACGGGCAAACGGAACGCGTCAACCGCGTGCTAGAAGATGTTCTGCGCAGTTATGCCCCGTCCTTCGAGAACTGGAGTTCCTTCCTGCCTCTTGCGGAGTTTGCACTCAACAATGCCGAGCACGCGTCGACGGGATTGACTCCGTTTTTCGTCAACAACGCGCGTCATCCACGTGTCCCCGCACAACTTGCTGTGGGCCAACCCACGGCGACCGATGGCTTCACTCTGGAGGGGGAGGAATGTGATAACCCTGCCCAACCGGTTCCGATACTGGTTCAACCACCGGTTTCCGGTGAGACAACGGTTCTGCCGTCTACGAGTTCAGCTACTCCTGCAGTAGACATCAACGCGGTGACGCGTTTACAGTCGAAGAAGATCCTCGCACCCGCGCAATCCACGTCGTCGCCGTTAGTTGACTGGACACACCGAACGCTGATCGCTCCAGCACAGCCACACTCGACTGTGGCTAACTACGCGCCGAAACCCCCAGCGCAACCCGCTGACAAGGCAGCGGTATCCGACTTTGTCCTTCATCGCCAATCGGCTACCCGATTCGTCCGTGACGCGCTACAACTCGCGGTTGACAAGCAGAAGGAAAACGCTGACAAACGTGGCCGCAAGAACACAAGTGCATTCAAGATTGGTGAGCGGGTATTACTCTCAACGGATGGAATTCGTACCTCTGCTATTACGAACCTAGGCGCGAGCAAACTCGCGCCGCGCTACATTGGGCCATTCAAAGTACTACGAGTTATGGGTGATGCCTACACGCTAGACATTCCTACGTCGCTACGACTAGACCCGACGTTCTACGTCAGGCGACTTAAGAAGTATCTTCCCGCGATAATTCGGAGGCGGGACAGGAGCATGCGTTGAGCGGCCCTCACGACGAGCCTGTCGAGCCAGCGTCCCATCTGTCCCAGTTCCCCGCTCGCGCGGAAAAGCTCCACTCCTCGGTCCGCCAAACACCTGCGCCTCCAGACTACGCAGTCGCTGCAAGAGTTCACGATTCGACTGCCGCAGACTACTCGCCGTCGCCTCGGCGTTCCGAGAGCTCTCAGCCGCCCGCTCGGCCTCCTCCTGTGCGTCCCGAGAAGTGTTCAGCGCCTGCTCAACGTCGTCCTGGTCAACCAGGTCGCGTCGAATTCCACCGCGACGGTCCTCCGCCTATCGCTGACTCGAATGGAGATACGTGCTGGATTGTGGACCGTATTGTTGATCACGAAGATCATCCCCGCGTGCGTCACTCGACCAAGTCGTCGGCTCAACACGCGGCTCCCGCCGCGCGGAAGTATAAGGTACGATGGCTCGGGTTTCAACCTGCTGATGATACGTGGGAGCCTCGCGCCAACTTGCTTCGTGACGTTCCTGATGTCGTCCACGACTACGACTCCAGCCTTGAGTCAAACGCGGCCGCGAGCGACCTCGCGGCGATCGAGAACGCGATCGACTACGTGCCCTTCGAGACGTCGAATGCGCAGGAGACGGGCTCCGTCGCGAACGCTGTCGGCGCGAGCCGCCGCGAATAGCCGCTTGGGTGAACTTGGAGAGTGAGCGCTTATACTTCTCGATCCAAGCGTGTTCGGTCGGCATGAGCGGATACTCGACAATATGCTGATCCCACTCAGCTTGCGTCGGGCGTCGCCCAATTTCACACGAACTGCAACCTTCGCGTACGTTGACATAGCACAAACGGTCTTCGGTCCAAGCGTCGTCGCAGACTTTCAGGCGCAGATCACCGGGTGAATGCTCGGCTTGTAGGGCTTCGCGATCACCGAGCCAGCCGACGACACTTTCTCCAGCCTCATGCATCTGATTCCACCGTTGGATGAATGCGCACCATGATCTCTGCAAAGCTTCGTACGTCGCGCCGTCGAGTGTTTTGTTCCGGAGACGCCTGAAGCGCCGAAAGTGGTCCTGCATGGTGTCCAACGCGTCCGGGGTCACCGCCCCGGACAAGTCGTACAGCGCCCACGGCTTCATATCCTCGTTCATTACGCCGGGCCGAACCCCAAGTCGACTCACGCTCTCAGGTGCGATATCAGCGGTCCACCCACTGTTCAGCGTCGTCGCCGACGCTGGAGCCGTCCGCGTTGTTCCGCTTCCTGCCTGGTTCGCCGCCCCCGTCTGCTGCGCCATGTTGTTCTCGCCCGCGCAAGCTGTATTGTACTGCTCCTAACTTTCGCAGGAGCTCCCGCCCGTCAAGTTCTCAAGCGTTCTCTTCTCCGCCATTTCCCAGTTTTTTCCGATTGTTCTCCGAAGCGCACCCCCGTTATGTGATTGCTGTCTTAAGAGGGGGGTGATGTAATGGGCTCTCCCAAGTTACATATGTAGGTAGTTTTATAGGTTCTTTGTAGTGGTTCACACCATTACATAAGTAGGTAGATTTGCATTACAAAAGTAGGTGCAGCAGCACACGAGTAGCGTGTGCTGAACTGCCGTCACCTTATTGGTTGAAATATGGGGAGCCAGACCCATAATCAACCAATAAGGAGTTGACGTGTATTTGAGTGGTCAGGGCAAGCTGCCCTGGACCTAAATAAAAACAGAGTTGATTTTCCTTCAGACTAAGTACTTGGTTTCAGTATCACTGGACTTGTACGCTTCCTCATCACTACGTGTAAGCAAGTAACGGACACCCCAGGCCCGTTACAGGTTGACTTATTAATTGTTGTACTTTGCTCGTGGTTCGTCCAGACTTCCTTCTGCATCGTTCTCATTCTTGAATCCTGACATCGCCTCGTGAAATGAATAGGAAGCCGGTCCAGTTGCGTACGTGCTTGCTAACCAAGTTTGCCACGACATTCATCTCTTTATCATATCTCTCGTGATGGACGTGAGAAATCTTGGTTGCATGGCTGTACAGAAGTTATTCAGATCGAGTCTGATTAAAAATAATTGAAGCCAAACACTCATCCAAGACCATTGGAGAATCTTCAATCTCCTTCATGTGCTTCCAGGACGCCTCAAGTCTGTTGTTGGTGTTGTTGCCCAACGTCACCTCACTTTGTCTCGTGAAAGAACACCACATGACCCTGCATCCGTCCCAATTTTTCGCAAAGTAAGTCTCAAACGGGTGATTGGAGGTAGGCTGCTTTGTGCTCACAACCGCTCCCAATGCTGCAACCAACTTCACACTTCCACCGACTGTAACAGATTCCGTATCCGTTTCCACATCTGCACCAGATCTAGCCGTGGTCGTGCCAAGGCGGGTAGCAATAGAGGTCAAACGTGTCATGTAGCGTCGATGCTTCCCATACTCACGCTCGGTTTTTACGTACACCAACAGATTTACAACTGCGCGAAGCTGTTTTTTTTTTTTCTCGCCGAGAAGCCATAGTCGGCGCATGCAATCTCCTCCCGCAATTATTTCACGACGTGAAACTGACAGAGAAGGATACGAACTTCTGGAAAAGCAGTTTGAAACTCCAATTTCGGCAAAGTCTTTGTCCACGATCACACACTGCAGCTTAATCCAGAAATGATTATGCTTTATAACCTTTTCACACGCCGAAAACAGCGTTTCACTTCGCTCATTTCGTAGGATAGCGTGTTGTACGTACTGGTCTTTCCCGAAAATGTCATGAGTCATGAAAGACAACTCTTTTACTTTGAGACGTTGGTACCATGCGTTGCGTCGATCATTAAAACCTCAGGGAATCTGATAAAAATGTCAATCATGTGCTTCGTTTGTAGAGTAATACGCGTAGCGATCTTCTACAAAACGAAACATACACATTCAGAATTCAACTGACCCATTCACAATAATTGAGACCCAAAACGAGCCTTCCTGCCTGATGAGTCCACAAAAATATGCCTTAAGTTCCCGGGAACAGCACAAAGTCCACCATCCATGTATTGATGCGTTAAGAGCGAGATGACACGCCCTGGTCTTGGTTCTGTAGCTTCCGAGCTAGGTCTCGTACATCTTGAGGAGTTGGATCGCTGCTGGCGTTCTCCACACTAAATTTTAGAATTTTTGCGTCTTTGTACCTGACTTTCTGAGTGAGATGACCGCCACCAAAACATCTTCTTCTATAGCCAGTCGATTAGCGGAATAATGACGGTACGTACGCAACCCCAAGCCGTGGCTGTGAGATGATGCAGTCTTAGTCTCACAAACAGCAAAATCAAGAGGGAATGTGCTCACCACTTAAACGCAAGCGTACCGATCCGTAACCGACTGTGACCGACTGTGTCAGACTACACCCGACTGTGACCGACAGTCAACGCCTCGCACCTGGGTCTTGCACTCGATTGGGCGTATATTCTGGCGTGACCTCTCCCCTTTGCCACGGTATCTGTACTTGCCGCCATGCGTGCAAATGAGCGTCTTCGCGTACGTAGACCATGTTTCTGGGATGAGAGTTGAAGACGGCTTCTGGGCCTTCTGGATTAGATTGCTCCGATCTGCCACGCTTTTAGTTGATCGCACTCTAAAACCCTACAGTAAATTGCTCAAAGCCGTTGAATACCTCAAAATGTCATATATAGTGTCAGCAATTCCCTTACCTGGTAAGTCTGCTTCTAGTACTCGTTCAGATACGAGTGAAAGGCTTCCCAGGACTAAAACTGCGTTTCAACTTAGTCTGCACAGACCTCTGTGCATCCATCCCCGCTTGCACCTCCACTTGTTCTCTCACCCGGCGTATCACTCACGCTTGAAACCTCAACACTCCAAGTCGCCGCACTGGAACTACTGGATACGGTGGAGTCGTCCTCCCAGCTCGCGTCCGAGCCGTCCTTCTCACTGCCGTCGCTGTAGTCTTTCTGAGAGTCCCTTCTTCGACGCGCGCGCAGGCTGGCACCGATCCACTGCTAGCGCTGCTAATCTCCAAATGGAGTACCCCCTGAACGAGTGGCGCGAAAGCTCCGTATACGGGTACACAAATTAAACCGTACGGGGGACTCAAAATTCCCATCGACAATTTTTTTATTTGCATTTTTGTCACAATAACGCCTCTCATATAAATGTGGACAAGTCAATAGCCACTTTTAGCTGCTATTAATAGATCCAAAATGCAAAGTACTTCCTCCAGTACTGTTCATTAAGGTAATTTACGTTGTTCACCTGTCATTTATACTCCCGAATTATTAGGTATTAATAGAACCGCGCACTGTACCATATTGCGAGTTCCGGCCAAATTTGCCGTTTTGGCCCTATTCAGTGATTCACTTAAATACAAATTTCCTGTTGTATCAAAACGGCCCAGATCGTCGTTTTTCATACTTAAGTAAATTTTCTCTCAAGGTAAGTAGAACATAGATTTGCGCTATTAGTCGTGTTCATTCAAAGAACTGCGCACGGAGCTTTTGAGTAGAATTAAAAACCGCTCAGAATGCTTATGGGAATTAGGTTCAAAAACGGCTGATAAACCGGAGATGTAAATAGTGATACAAGTGAATACAACTCGTTCTGATGAGAAATGAATTTACTGGCTCGCTGCCATCTAGTGACTGGGCCCATGGAGGAGTAAGAGCATGTGCTTCTCAGACTACAGGCGGCGCACGGTCGAGCTTCACTTCGCTTATTCTGTAGCATGTGAGGTGGTAGGTCGCGTGTTGGGAGTGTCAAGGCGGGCTGTTCGTCGATATTTCGCTGGGTCCAAACACTGGGCACGTACTAGCAAAAAAGAGAGATTCGCGTTATGTATACCACCCTACAGTTACTCCCCAATTGCATAAGTAGGTAGGTTCTTTTACGAAAATAGGTAGAAAAGCACGGGGTTAGCGCGTGCTGCATTGTCTCTCTCTAATTGGCTAAAAAGTAAAACATTTAAGCCAGTCAGGTGTCGACCTGCCTTTGAGTGGTTCTCAGATGTCTACGGCTCCCGCCCTGTTCCTAAAGTTAATCAGAGTCTATTTTACTACGAGTTAAGTCTATCTTGCTTGTGAGCTTCCTCACCACTACGTGTACGCTAGTGCCGGTAGAAACATAGCCCGCTACACTTGGTAGCACTTCGTAGTCTTCCAACGACCACGACCAAGACCAAGATGCAGCACGGCTTGACTTCCGGTTCCATCGGAGCAACTATGGAGCACGACAACTTCCCCCACCTTACCCGCGCTGAGTGAGAGACTCTTATCCGCCTCGCGGCGGTGTCCGGACAAGCTGTCGTGGTGTCGTTGCTCAGCGCGGCGTCCTCCGAACAGCAACGTCAAGCCGCTCAAGGTTTCATGGAACGAGAGCTCGCTGAAGCCAAACAGCGAGGACAGGCTCCTTCACGCTCCAGGAACGACGACGTCAAGATGGGAACCTCGACGTACTCAGGCACCGGTCCAGACCGACTGCCGCTAAATCGGTTTTGGGAAATAGACATCGCCATCGCCTCGAGATTGGTCGAGGCGCCGTCGACAAAGGTGAATTTCCTCCTCCCCGGTTGTCCGGGAAAGCCAAAGAGTGGGACCTCGGCAAGTTTGTCGTAGATGCGCAGGCGTTCCCCACTCTGGAGGCTCTCCAGAGAGACCTACGTCTGGCTTTCGAGCCCCCGCAAGATGAATCCGTGTTGAGGCCAAATTCTTCGCCCTCAAACAGGGTAAGATATCGATGCGGGACTATGTTCAGAAGACTCGACAACTCGCTTCGTGCATCACCACGAGCCCCATCGACATGGCCTCACAGGTTCATGTCTTCGTGTTCGGGATACGAGAAGGTATGACGCATTATAGCCTCTCGCGCGGAGTCCGACACCCTGGAGAAGGCATTCGCCCTCGCACTTCGCGAGGACTATGTGGTGACGTCGGCATACGCCCGCACGATGCCAGCGGCCGACTCGGCAAACGCTTCCGAGCCAATGAAGATAGATGCCATGGAGGTATCGACTAACCGACGCACTTCGCGGGGAGGAAGATCCCCGCGTTCGATGACGTGCTACCGCTGCCAGGGGATTGGTCACTGTGCGGCCGTTTGCCGCGCGCTTGCCCCTGTTGCAGCGAATCCACGGTATATGACGTCTACAATCCGAACCAGGTCGCCCAGTCAAAAACCGTCCTGGGTAAGTAGGTGCAGGGTGCCCTACTGGCTGGAATGGAGGTCCGGGCCCACCGGCGGCGACCCGACCTCTTAGCCCTTGAGTGCTTCAGGCTAATCTCAACGCCACCACTGCCAGTGACGACTTCAGACTAATCATCCCTAATCTCCACGTCGCTGGCGCCCAGCGTCCACCGCGCGCGCTCTTGAGCTCAGGAGCGAAGAACACCTTCTTTCGCTTCGTGTTTGTCGGTGTTGCCCTCAGCGATCCCTGTTGCTGTCGACATCCCCGGCGAGGTTGTTGTGAAACTCGCTGACGGTATGTCGCACCGCGTCCAGCGGTGCGAGGTACACCTCCCGTAGAAATTCGACGGCTTCTCCAGTCGAGACGACCTCCTGGTGATCTTGATAGACTACGCCTTCGACTGTATTCTCAAGATGCCGTGGCTCGTGCGCTACCAGCCTGAGACCAACCGGCTGACGCGGTCGGTCCAGCGTCGACACAACTTCGACGTCAGCGAGTTGTTCATCCACCTCCTTGTGTTACCGCGAGATTGGCCACACGTTACCGTCGTGGATCGATTATTCACGACGCGACCCTACACAGAGTGAGTGATTGCCCTCTATGTACGACATGCGCAGTACTGAAGGATACACCAGCTAGGAACCCCTCGCGTACACGCGAGGCGAACGAGATTGTGGTCGAGCATGGGCTCCCACTAACGGGTGAGCCATCTCCCACGACGGGTGACAATGAGCTCCCGTCGATGAACGAGACGACAGTCGAGCCTGAGTTTCCGTCAATGAATGAGACGACGGTTGAGCATGGGCTCCTGTTAACGAACGTAACTACGGCCAAGCATGGGTTTCCGTCAGCAATCGATTTGGCGGTCGAGCATGGGCTCCCTGATGCGCGAGGAAATGGTAGTCGAGCATGGGCTCCCATCCCAGCAAGTGTCTACGGTTGAGCATGCGTCGCTCCCGCTTCCCGATGTCGTACGCGTTTGCGCTGCTCACTCGCGCGATGTCGGTGCCGATGGACATGGCCTCTCGCACCTGGAGAAGAAGGAGGAGAGGGGGGGGGGGTGATTCATCGTCCGAAGCATCGTCCGGCGATAGCTCCATACCTCCGCGCCCACGCGCGGTGAGCGCAAGCCGAAGATGTCTAAACATCGCCGTCGTCTGAAAGCACGGTGTCCGATCCCGGACGCTCCATTTACTACGGAGGCACTTTCCGTGCTGAAATATGTAGATGGCACCCCTCATCGCCAACACGTCGTCGAAGTCGCTAGCCCAAACTACGCATCCTCCTCAATAATAATAGGTGTCTCCAATGCATCTCCTGCAAGAACTTTCTCCGCGATCTCGAACGTGGCGAGGTCGCGCAAGTTTGTCTCATCACAACACATGACGAGGAGCTTCACCCAGTCAGCGACTACGAAGTCGTAGTGGTCGTTCCTCTCAGATTATAACTGTATAGTCCACAACAAGCCCGGCAAGAGCAATATCCTCGCCGACGCTCTATTGCGTCGTCCCGATTACGACCCTCGGGGCGCTGCCGTCTGAAGATACCATCGACGACGAAGAACAGTGTGCCACATGCGTGACGCTGGGTTTGAACTTGACGAGCGTCGCTCCAGTGCTGTCGCTTCGAGACGAGATGGCCGCTGTCTATGAACATGATTCCATCTACTCGAAGATCAAGCAGTACCTCCAATCTCATAGTGACGTCACACTGGGAGCCTTGTCTCAGGCATCTCGCAATCAGGTTCATCGATACCAACTCGACAACGAGCTGTTGACGTACAGCATTGACCAGTCTGATGTTCCCCGAATAGTCATCCCCAATGACCCCGACTTGCGCTCGCGGATCATACACTACTTCCACGACGCCCCCATCGGCGGCCACCTCAGCCGTGAGACGACATTCCCGGCCGTGTCACGTGAGTTCTACTGGCCCCACATGTACAAATTGGTACGCAAATGGGTGCGCTCCTGCGAGATTGTTCAACGTGTCAAGTCTTCCCCGTTGTTGCAGGCACCTTTACGCCCGCTCCCAATTGCCACGGAGCCGTGGACATCAGTCTCAATGCACTTTGTCTTCGGTCTACGGCCCGACCCCGAAGGCCGGACGGGTGTCCACATCTTCGTCGATCGATTCAGCAAGATAATTCACTTCGTGCCCGTTCACCTTGCGATCACCGCGGAAGAATCCGCGGCGCACTTCGTCGACCATGTATTCCGTCACCACGGATTGCCCAAATCCATCCTTTCCGACCGTAATTCTCGCTTCACGGCCCGCTTCTGTAACAAACACTTCGATCTGCTAGGCACGAAACAGATGATGTTTACTGCTGCGCGCCTGGAGACGGACGGTCAGATCGAGCGGGTGAACCGGGGCTTCAAAGCCATACTTCGAAGCTACGCCGCGTCATTTGCCAACTGGAACTCCTTAACTTACTTTGGCTGAATTTGCACTGAATAACGCCGAACACACATCCACTGGACCTACTCCTTTCTTCGTCTACACCGCGCGGCACGCACGCGTTTCGGCTCTCTTCGTCGTGGACCATTCCGCAGCGCTGCGTCACTCTACTTTGGTGGTGGTGGTGGTGGTGGGGGGGGGGAGTCGAAAAGCCGAGTGCAGCTCCTAAGTCAGCAACGCTCAACACGATCACACGCGCGCAAGCGAAGATACCTCTTACGACGCCGCCCAACACGGCATCAGATATCTCGCCATCGACCACACGCACGCTGATTACCCCGGGAGCTAGTCCAACGCCCGCTGCTAGCGACGTAGCAGCGAACTACGCGCCGAAAGAGTCGGCGCGACCCATCGACGAGTCCAAGGTGTCCGAGTTCGTCCTCAACTGCCAAGCCCTGACGCGATTCGTTCGTGATGCCCTTCAGTCCGCCGTCGATAAGCAGAAAGAGAGCGCCGACAAGCGTGGCAGGAAGAGCTCCGCCTCCTTCGCGACAGGAGAGTAAGTTCTCCTTTCGACAAACGGCATAAAGAACTCTGCGGTCACTAACCTCGGCGCGAATAAACTCGCGCCGCGCTTTATTGACCCATTCAAGATTACGAAAGTGCTGCGTGATGCCTACACGCTAGATATTCCAGCAACACTACGTCTACACATGACATTCTACGTCGGGTGGCTCAAGAAATGCCATCCCTCTACGATCCCTATCCCTAAGACGGATCAGACGACTGATCCGGTGCAGCTACGAACATCGAAC
>NW_003303744.1:3019998-3037931 GCF_000142945.1 Phytophthora infestans T30-4
CGACCTGTATATGAGTGGTGCTCAGAGGTATAGTGCTCCTGCTCTGCTTTTAAAATAAATCAGAGTCTATTTTACTACTTCCTCTCGTTGGTAATAATTGCAACAGTCTCCTAGTCAAGAACGTGGTTTTTCCTACAGACTCGCTTTAGAAGCGCTGATTGGCGGAATCGTCGCGGTGTGATCTCCTCTTTCCAACGCTGGTTTGCGCGCGAAAAACGCTGCTCAGACGCCAGAGTTATCGACGGAAATGTACCGCAGGCAGCTTGCCATTTCACATTTTCAGCATCTTTAACACCAGACACTCCCCATTTCCAAGCCGCATGACCAACGCAGCCGACTCAGCTGGGGCCACTTCGAGGCCAAACCTAACGAACCGAGAACGCCAGGATGTCGTCCTCTTCATCCTCATGCACAGCGTGCGGGGGTGAACCTGACTGGGGTTGCTTGACCCGTGCATCTGACCATTTTGGCGTCGACACGAGCACAATCAGCCGTGTTTGGTCCGCTCCGCACTGCTGGAGCAGATAGCCGACGTCCCTTTCAGACGCTGCATGACCCAAGACAGTTTAGCAAAAGAGGTGGGTGTGTCTCGTTCGGTCATTCGCGACGCGCTAAAGGAAGGTAAGCTGCTGCGGCACTTAAAGGTGTGGATAGTACAATGTTGCACTTATTTCGTCCCGGAGGAAGTAAGAGTTAAGTCTTTCTTTCATGTGAGCTTTCTCACCGCTACATGTACGCTAGTGACAGAAGAAAGATAGCCCGTTACAACAGTCGTGTCATTCGTGGCTACGTACGCTAAAGAGCAACCTTGTTTCTACGTAGAGAAACTATTGGTAGAAGGGAAGAGGTGTTTTCCTGACCAAAGACGAGGACTTTCATCGACGTGCGTCGTTCGTCTACAACGTTTCGAGCTGAACCTGTCGCGGAAGGTGTTGGAGCATCGGGCAAGAGAGGCGGTATCATTCGAGATGGACACGTACCTGGCCAAGGTGCGATGCTTCTATAAGTACCCAGATCAGTTAATATCCCTGGCCGAGATGCTCAAGAACCAGCTGGATTATATGAGAAGGCACGCGTGGTCTGCTAGAGTCGAAAGGGCTGTGGTCCGGGTGCAGCTCACGAGGGGATATACGGTGGGATAGACTGTGTTCACTTTGGCCGCCTGCGATGTCCGCGGATTTGTTGCCTGGGAAACAACTACTGGGACTTTCACGGCAGCGCTTCCACCGAGCCTTTGCGAGACAGGTGGTAAAGCATCTAAATCTTTGGCCGCTGTCAAGGTTTATCGTGGGAACGGACAACGCTCTTATACACATGTACAAGGAAGTCGAGAACGTACAACATCGCTGGGGAGCGATGCTCCTTTACCTGTCTTCCTATTGCTTACATCTCAACCCCATCGAGGTGATGTCTAGTCACCTCAAGAGCTGGAAACAGCGGCACACCAACTTGGTTTTTCTTCAGTACCCCGATCTGGTGCTGCAGGTTGCGATGAGGTTGTATCTGCGAAGCGAAGAACACGGGGGGAATCTTTTTCACCACTGCGCCAGGGGGAGTGAATAGTGCCGCTATTACTACTGAATAGTACCGCGGGGAAGCGTAAGGGAGGATGATGGTGTCGGTGGGAGTGGTGAGTTCGACGACCGGAGCGAGAGTAAATGGAGGATTATACGCAATTTGTTTTACCTAAAACTAAGTCGTTCAGGCGCAAATTGGTCACGTGATTGACATCTTCAACATCTTCGCTGGGCCCTAAGGGAGGCACAAACGACGCAAACACGCCACTTGTCAGGCAGTTGATGCTGGACAAACCTACAAGGCGCCGAAAATCTGCAATGTTGAATGTCAATGGTAAGGGTCGAGACACATTAATTTGCACATTTAGATTGCCCTTGTCGCTGTCCTCTTCAATATTCTCTTCGGGTCGAGGTGCTGGACCTGAGAGAATGTTGCAGTATTGGGTACCGGGACAGATGCCGCCTCAGGTTGCCGGGCGTGCGAGGTGG
Organism: Phytophthora infestans T30-4; assembly: GCF_000142945.1. Lineage (NCBI taxonomy): Eukaryota > Oomycota > Peronosporomycetes > Peronosporales > Peronosporaceae > Phytophthora > Phytophthora infestans. The sequence goes on from NW_003303744.1 coordinate 3,022,005, forward strand.
ACCATTGTGTCCGGGCAATCTGACCCACTTGTAGCTTTGGGCGCTTGCCAAAATAGCAGTCGGTAGTAGATGCAGCTTGTTGGACCCTGGAGGCTGTCGCTCGTCTAGTCTTGGCTAGGGTACGTCACTGTTTCTTGGCTACTAATGCTAATACCTATATCTTGAAAGGACCAGAGTCCTTCGTCTTCTTCTAATAGTTACTGTAGGCTGCGGCTACCCACCACAATCGAATGCTCCTCAAAGAACAGGTGGCTGACTCAAGAACTGCACATAGATCGACTGCTGCATAATTTTCAAACGTTTATGAGAATCCTTACCTTTGCAACGATCGTGGACAATTTCTCGATGCGCTCGACGCTGCGTTGCGGATGGTGGAAATGCGTTTTTTGCTCTGACTTTTCGTGGCTCATCATCACTGTTTTCTTGTCCACACGTACATACATTTATTTTTCTCGTCCAGCTCGCTCGACCCGCGGGGGCATTTCCCTAGCACTCAATATTTATGGCAAACCTTGTTGATATAGGTCCTCATCACCAAAATTTAAGGTCGTTGAAGCTTGACGGATCACGTCCCGGAGCCGGTGGCTCAGCGCCCGTCACCAAGCGCTTGGAGGCGAAACCCGCCTTGGAATCGCGGTACAGGTTTCCCTCTTTCTGCTGCTGAGTTTCATTGCAACGTCGATGTCATGCCGCCGACGAACATACATCACTTCCACGTCCTGAGGCGGGACCAATGAGACAATGGCGTGTGGCTGTATTATCCCGGCCACCAAACCTTGGAGTAACCCTTCCCTTCACAAAACCCATAACGATAGTTAGATATAAGGGGTAAAATCGGGCGTAGATTCCGATTTTGAGGTCTATTTTTGCGTATCTGCAAGCATTGGCCTCCCAATCGGCCGTTAAAAAAAGGCTCTATATCTTGCATAAATTGTTTGCAACTGTGGGCTTGTCACGTACTAACATGCATACATATTCATTGGCACAGCCGGGATAACAGGTGGGGGTTTTCAGAACTGGATGGATAAATTCCAAATATTACCGCAATTTGACGATTGCTAGAAAAATATAAACTTGTTAAAAAGAACCCGTCAAAAGAATATCTAGAGTGTAAAGTACATACAACGGGTCACCCGTTCATATTCCTAATCGGCTACAGCTTCATTGTCATCGACGGCGTCATCCTCTTCCGTGCTCAGATTCGTGAACCACTTCTCAAACTGCTCGGTGTTGAAGTTGCCATGATAATCGTCATCGTTCTTACGTTTTAAGCTGTATTGCCACACCTCTTTCGATTCTTTAACCAAATCACCAACTAATCCATTCTTTTCTCGCCGAAGTATACCAGCGGCTATAATGCAAAACCTTTAAAAACAAAATATAAAATAATTATTATAGATTCTTAATACAAATAACGTTTAGGGTTTTAATTTACAAAAACAAAATAAAACACTCACCGTGGACCTCGACCACGCATCGTATACCGCAGCTTGTCCTTATCAACCCACGATAAATTGGCGACATGGTGCAGGTTACAAAAAGTCTCGTCGAGATAAACTTCGGGGCGCACTGGGAAATTTCGTCTGTTAAGGTTTAAAACTTTTTTTTCTCAAATATTGCGCCGTGAACGCAACATTTGCCGTCGTTTCTACCATAATATTGCGAGACTTTCCTTTTATAAATCGCATTCCCATCCTCCTAAGCACGCGGCGTAGTGAGCGCATTGATACCACAATGTTGTGCTCTTCTTTAAGACGCTGTGCTAACAGTGGTGCTGCAACAGGTTTTCCGCTCTTGTTCATTCTCGACACCAGCTCCCGCATGAGAGGCTGTATGCTTTCTCCATGTTTCGGAGGCCTCCCAGATGGGTTTGGACCTTCCATCTGTCATAATTAATTTATCGACCACTGAAATGTTGAATATCAATAATAACTGAAATGATATGAAGTACAGCCTACCGAGGTGAAATTCTTGTCGTGGTGCTGCTCCCAGTGCGCCCATATAGCTGTAATGGTGCCCGTAGCAAAGCCTAAACACTCTTTGACATGATAACGAACTCCCCCTTTCCATAGATGCGGTGCAGAGGCCTTCTTTTGGCGGAGGAACTCGTAGGTCTTCACAACCAAGTACTTCTCAGCAGCAGTCAATTTCTTACCGGCGACCATTGAAAAGTAGTGAACATTGTTAGATGCTGTGAAGTTCTTACGAGAATAAATAGACATCAAGCTATCTATTAAGGGGACACACAACGAAATCGGTTCTACGGTTGCGGAGTTACATTCCTCTAGTTTAAGATAAAATATATTACCATTTTTGTCCAAGCCTTTTTGGCCGGGATAATAGGGGCACAGTGTGCATGGATTGGATACTTGTGGCATGGATCTGCGGTGCTTCGTACAGAGAGTGCACACCTCGTCTTGTTGCTGTAATAATTCTCGTGGTCATGTCGGATGTACCAGCGCTCACCTGGAGAGCGTAATTATTCGGGCCCACCTTGGTGATGCGAGAAGCTTCGGTTAACTACACGGCGAACACTTGATGCCGGACAGAACTGCCACTTGCAATTTATCAGCGACAGCGTCGTACCTAGCTGCCACACCGTATTATCACTGGTCAGCACCCGGACCGTCCGGTTTCACAAAGGCCACCAGTCGGAAGACGTATTGCACCTGGCCACAACGTAGGCTCGAAAGGATCAACGACGAGCCGGGCCAGCGTCTCTCTCAAAAAAAAAAAAAAAAATGGAGACGTCGGTGCCGTCTTTAGCTTCGTCCGAATCTGGGCCCGCGTCATTGGATACCGCTGAGTCACCGGCAATACTGCGAATTCGGACGCAGCAGAGCTGAAAGAGCGTGGAGGCATGCACAGGCTAAACGAAGGCGAGGTCATCAGTGAATGGGCAAATGGGCAGTATGACCATGGTTGACGCTCGAATAAAGCTTGGAAGCTCTTGGTCGTTTTCGGTCCGCGGATTAAATGCGAAAGTGATTTAGCTAGCTTCTACGCCTTGATCTAATCTAAAATTGGAGGCAATTGTCGTCAAACCCCCAGTCTTATCAGAAAACGGATAATTCTAAGAGACTGATCTCCATTTCTTCTTTACTGAAACCTAGTCTAAGCAAGCAGTTAAGGTGACTCTACCCCGTGGGGCTGCCACCGCTGAGGTAGCCAAGGCAAGCCTCAGGAAGTAATGACAGCTTCGTCAAGCACCGGGTATCCAGCTTGTGTTGTTCTGCTGCATACGCAAAGTGAGAGATGGGCTGTGCGTTTTGCCCTCGATGTCATTCAATGGTCGAGCGCCGCCACATTGTACGAGTCCGCGCTTCGCGGAAATTGAAAAGATCAAGAGGTTAAGCTGTGCTTTGGGTTAAGTTTGGGCCCCATGATGATAGAAATTACTGTCCGTCGAAAACTGTCTCAGCGTTTGCATCAACGATCATTGTACTAATATTGGTAAAGGGCCCCGAGCGCCATAACCATATTTGCTAAACCAAACCAACTTTATCCGACCGGATGACCTTATCGGGCCTGCATATTGTACAAAGATTATCTAAGATAGGTACGAAAACAAAACGTGGTCAAACAGACTGTTTATTGACGGCAGGAAATGGCCTGAAACGCCGGGCTGAGAAACGGCTTTGTTGCTTCTCTATGCATTTTTGGCGTGAGAGTCACGTGCTCATGAGTTTGCAAATTTAATCATCAGGCAGGATCGCCTAGATTGTCAGGATAATTTGCATATGTCTGGTAAACAAAATACAGCGACAATTAGTCATCGAGCCACTATTGCTCATTGGAAACTATCTGCCAGTAAAATCGTGCAACTTGTCTTTGCGTTAGTATATATGAATCAAATGGTTCGCAGCCTCTCACTGTCAGTCAATTCGTCTTCGACAGCTCACATTCGCCGTCAGGCGTACGGTTTCTAACGCTACTACCCTGATACCCCCACGCGATCTTCCAAGCCCCCAGGTTGCCCCCCTTCCTTCCACTTCCTTCCAACCGTGTAACTCAACTGGGAGAGCGCAAGGCTTCAGTCTTGGGGATGCGTGCTGAAAATAGGCCACCGTTAATGCTCATGAAGTTGGAGGGCACGCTCACGAAAATAAGTATTTCGATTAGCCCTTTTGCTCCCCATACATTTCCTATTTGTAACGTTCGTTACTTTACCCAAGCCACTTTGTAAAACGGTGCATATTGCCACGTTCTAGTAGCCATTTCTGGCGACCCAAATATTAAATAAATGAAATAACGAATATTATTTTTAAGGTTCTTTCTAAAACGTGGCATAGTGTATCGTTTTGCAAAGTCTTCCCGTAAGTGCCTATTTGGCTAAAATTATGAATTCGCCTTCCTATCAGGCTTATTTTGTGAAACGATGCACTATGCAACGTTTTCAAGTTTTGATAGCAAAAGGGTTTAAGCGGCGTACAGTTTGTAGCTTTGCGTGTGTTTCTGTAGACCAAGCGCGATGGCGTCCGTGCAATAGGTTCAAGGCAAGAGCGAAAAACAAACAAGGAAGTGCAAGGTAAAGCTGTAAAGTGTTATATTTTTAATGGAGCTGCTTTGTTTTTTTTATATTATTTTTGCTATAATTGAAAAGCTCTTTTATTTACCTCTTTCGGAACATTTTTGTGTTGAGCGTTAGTGACCTAGACCGTGTACAGAACTTTGAAATATCCGGTAAAAGGCATTGTCTCTTATGAAGGCATCCGCAGTTTAATGAAAAACATCACGAATAGCCCACAGTCGTCTGCATTGCTTGCGCAGGACTTGTTCGAAATCCTTTGATGGCAAAGTCCGCACAACGCCCAGCTCCCGCCTCGTATTTGTGTTACAGCTCGTGAGCAAAGAGCCTACTCAAACCCTCTTAACTGTTTTCACCTTGGTATTGCCGTACGAATCCACATGCGCCATGACGCGTTTGCGCATCGCGTCGAGAGCCATAGGGCTACGAATATTCGCGAACATGCAAATCAATGCACACAGGAACAATTAGATAATCGTACTTATCATACAGAAACGTAGCGGTCACTCCGCATCAAATCTCAAACGTTCGAATGATATTCCATTTAGTACCCTTGGATACCAAATAAATATGTCCTAATACATTCGCATCCATTATGAAAACTCGTCCATAGATCAGAATAAAAGCTCTTATGTAGTAGGTGAATACAGCATCATTTAGGCACTCGCCATCCTCCAATTTAGCCATGTCATGCTTGTGAATTAAAAGAAGAATACTTCCTTTGTTAGGAGCAGAAGAAGGTGTTCTTGTTTCACATACAATATTCCAAATATTCACAAATTCGTTTGTATCGTCGTACTCTTGATCGGCGTTAACCAACGATATTACTGTCGACGTAGGCTGCGCCATCTCTAGATTGTGATCGGAAGCATTCAGCACCTTCTTTGGAACTTTCAACAGAGCCCTAAAACCTCCCGAACCAGCGGTTTCGCTTCAGTATTGAGGAGCAAATAACCATCCGTCTCGTCCGAAATACCGAACGAGCCAACCGTTTTAGCCGCATCATCACCAGTCTTTAGTTTTTTTCTTGCGAGCGTGCATGAAAATCATGAGGAACAATAAATTCTGCAAGTGAATCTCTCTTGATCAATCTCATAGACGCTGAGCTTCCTTCCTGAGAACAACAAACCGGGGATGCGATTCCTACAGTCTTCTAGAATTCCGCTGCGAGTCATTCAGTGTCTATGTCACTCGAGAGCTTGACCGTATTCACGACGTCTTGTTCGTAGCTCATAATTACAGGCTGCGGCTTGTATTTCTCGTCTACTCGTGTGTAAGGCTTAACGTTCTGCCTCCGCCATCCCAGCAACGTGGATCGGTTCACATTCAGCTCGCGCGACGCTTGCGTAGTCTTTCCATCACAGCTCAAGCGCCTCGACCTTGTGCACATCCGAGAACGCGTTCATATTTGCAGGAAAACGATAAATTTAACCCCTTGGTTCCCGGAATTTATGACAGCTAACGTATAAGTCACGGTACTGTTATGTCGTAACTTACGACGTGCGTAGTTACTTTGGTTCTGTATGATGTGCATAGACGTCTGCGGGAAGCGATATTAAATCTGAACAGGTTTACTGAGGAATGTCGTAAGTTATACTCCTTTCTTGTGTTCATCACTAGCTCAATGTCGTAACTGACACCGATGGATGAAAGAAAGGGCGCGAGAGCCGGCACCTAGAAGGAAAAAGACGCAGCAACCCGTGCATCAAATCTGCGAAAACTGCATTACAACTCATAAGTTACCACAAATCAAATCTGACACCTGGCATTTCATCACTTCTCTTGTGCACAAACTGGTCTCACTGGTTTTTGTCATTATCATTTCCAGACCCCTCGTCGTCTGCTTCCCCGTTGTGAAGCTGTAATTCTCGGCGAGTCTTCTCCCGCAGTCCAGCTTTCTTCCCGGGACGCCGCAGCACAACTCGTTTCCCTAAGGTGACAGGGATCGCCTGACCGCAGTCAAAATCGGCATGCCAGATTGCAAAGCAGGTCTTTGCTTCACCCCTGTAGGTATGCCGGATCTTGTTACAAAGCCAGCATTTGGCGTTGTCCAGCGAGCAGCGCTCACAGAAGAAAGTCGTAGCGTAAGATTTCTTTTTTTTGTCGGTCCTGAGTAATGCGCAGACTTTACAGGACCGCTGGCGTCGCTTTTGCACACCGCTGACAGTCACCCAATCTTCCGACTGTTCCACTTCATGGGTAAGCCGCACTGGAGCACGTTGGCGCTTTTGGCGTAGCGGTGGTGGAGTCGCCACGACACCATCAAAGTCTTCAGCCTTGAGCTGGAGAAGCTGATTCTGAAGGATGCAATACCAGTCTCCACGCCTCGTCGCCGGCGTTCCAGCAATTCGTGCGGTTTCCTTATGTGAAATGTATGCGTTCACTAACGCTAGGTCGACGAGCCCCAAGAACAAACTCATGTAGTATTTCTTGAACTTGGTCGACGTCTGTAACGAGAACTTCTGGAGGCGGAGTTGATCATGAATATCAACTCCTCCCATCCAGCGCTGATAATCCGTCACAGCTGCAGGACATGGCACAGTAACTGGTCCCACGCGCTTCACATTCCTATTGATTGACGAAGCCGTCATCACAGAGCCCGTGCACAAGTAATGCACGGGTTTGCTGTCCCACCATTGGTATGCCACCATACTTGGGACAGCAATAGAACGGGAGAATGTGAACGCCCCTCGAGGAATGCTTGCCGGTCGTGTCTTCCTAGTCGCTTTGACATTATTGTCAAAGCCAAGTCTGTCCGTCATTATAGTGCCCAACACGTAAACACTTATACCAAGGAGCTCGATCGCAAGAAGGACTGACGAGTAGAATCGATCAATCACGACTAAGTGCCACAGATGGCGACGATTTTCGTGAAGCACGCTCTTCAGGTTACGAACAACCGCCGCAGCACCTGTCTTATGGTCGAATGAAGAGTCGCCAGTGTCTCCAGCATTTCGTTTTCCAGCGTACATTTCGAATCTAGTACGTTACAACATAGATGTTAGACAGAAACTCAAAAGGCGTAAGTTACGACATAAGTTAAAAATACAGTACCTGTGGCAGTATGCTGTTATTGCATCACACAACATAAATATTTTCGTGCCATACCGGTGAGGTTTGTCCGGCATAAACATCCGGGTTGAATTGCGCTTAGAAGTGGAAGGAAGAACGCCTTCATCGAATGAGAACACTGCCGGAAGAGACCATCCAGCCAGAAACCGGTCCTGGAGCTTGGTGACAACGGGCCGAAGTTTCCACAGCTTGTCACGTGCACGCTCACCCTCGTTGTCCACAAAGTGAAGGTCTCGTAAGATGTCTTGGAAGCGGTTGCGACCCATGAACCGGCCAAATGTTCCAGCCGGAACTGCCCCGTCCTCCGTCATCGACCAGTGTGCCGCAAGGCGGCGGTTCTGTGGGCATAACATCCGTGCAATGAGAAGTCCTAGGACCTGGAGGATTTCGTGCGTCTGGTACGCTGGTTTTGCTTTTAAACGCCGGCGGATTTGTGTGAGGGTTTCTCGTTTAGGCTCCAGCTGCTTGACGTGTATTGCTTGTGCCCGCTTTTCGATCTGTTGCATACTGTACCGGTTTGTTTCAACGTTTATCATCACCCACAGTGATTTTGGCATATAGTAGAAGAGAGTCAGAAGCGGTGAATGACAGACGCTGCGTAGCTCCGGTACAGGCTTGCCCACTTCTGCGTTGAGTCCCGGGTACGCGGGCGACGCTTCCTCAAACTCCGACGATACGGGAGACCATTCCGTTGCTCGTAATGCGTTAGCTCTTGCCTCCGCGGCTTTTTTGTTGACACCATCTTGCCCTAAAAGAAGTGATTCGACGAATGCCTCGTCCATGTGTGGAGCGTCAGCGTCCGATACGACATCATCATCGCTTGGAGTATCCACTAAGGGGGAATCTTCGTCGCCGTCGTCCACGCCGTCGCTGACGCTCTGGCCAGAGCTGAGACTTTCATAGGCGCTCATATTTTCATCCTCTGGGACAAAGTTAACATCCGGCTTGACGTTGGAGAGTGAACGAAGCCTCGAGCCTGAGGGTGCAGCTGGCCAAAGTTAACATCCGGCTTGACGTTGGAGAGTGAACGAAGCCTCGAGCCTGAGGGTGCAGCGCCAAAGTCATCTCTTTCAGCCTCACTATCAATGCCAGAAGCTTCCGACATTAAGTGAAGGCTTGTTGCTGCATTTAGATGTGATTCAGCAGCTTCGAGCTCTCCCGATGATAGTCCAAACGCTCGTGGCACTGCGGCCTGCGAAAGTTCGACGTCTGAGTCACTCGAGGAGCCAAAGAGATCATCAAGTGTGTGTTGTGACAGCTGTGCTCCTGTGTCGATCTGCGATACTCGAATATCACTTTCCTCAACGTTTTTGCCATTGGGGCTGGCGTTGTCTTCGGTCTTCTCTTCTTCATCCTCGCTATTCGCCAGCAAACCGGACTCTATCGCATGCATCACGACCGCATCTTCTCCAACAAATACCTCGACGCCATTCGGAGTCACGTACCTCCACTCCGTCTCGATGCCGCTTGGTCTCTTCGATGACCATCCAACTGCTCGCAGCTGTCTCCACAAGTGCTTGAAGTCGATGTCCCTGGCAGCAGCAGCAACAGCATCTGTCTTGCCACGCGTACTGGACCGGATGCGCACCATTGCGCAAATTCTGGAATGGCACGGTTACACCTTCCTATCCTATCCTTATCCACGTGTCTCTTTCCCGTTCCCTCCGTCTCCCTTCCCGCCTGGCCTGTTTCTGATGCAATTTTGATTTACCTCTCCCATCTTATTTTCCTGAATTGACTTGAATAAAGTATGGTTTGAGCCATTTTCTGTTGTTGCTTTCTCTATGTCGTAAGTTACGACATACTAAATTTGCTATGGCGTAAGTTACGACGTTGGGAACCAGGGGGTTAAACCACTGAAGTGAGAACAAGGGTTATAGCACAAAATGTACCGGCTACTCGACACATGTACGAGATACTCGACACCTATACAAACTAACACGTACGGGCTATTGACCCAAACACATAGTAATCCGTACGGGTTACTCGACACACGGTGTCCGCTCCCAGCGGCATGCCCCATTTAGCATTCATTAGTGGGCTGGATAAGTTTTGGAGATTCAGGTAATAGGTATGATGATTGATTGGATTGTTCCCGTACCTAAACTACCTGTTCATCGTCTCTAAGGCCCTGTTCCGCAGGTACAAATTCCAGCGGATTGAGGCCATTTCAGCGGAATTTTACCATCCAGCGGATCACTCAAAACTCTGCGTGCTCCGAATGCGGATTCGAGAGCAAATCGATTCGAAATCTTCTATCCTCTATCCGCCCGAATTCGGTCAGATAGAGTTTTATTTTAGCGAGTGGACTGACAAAGCCCTGTAATAGCAAATATGATCTGCGTGGAATAGCCTCGCAGACTTTTATACATTGTGCACGTGCTGGGCATTACTGTAAATTGTTCAGTGGTGTAAAACTAGCTACACTACGACCTCACCGTATCTTCCAGCAAGAGTCACAAGGTAGTTCTGCCACATCATCGATGCTATTTCATCTCGAAGCTTCTTCATATCGCTGTCGTCCGTAGCGTCCGTATGTGTGTCCCCTGCGTCTTCTACTTCGTCGCTTACGTTTTCGGTTTCCCTGGTGGACCCGTCTGAGTCTGAACATTCATCGCCATGGCGACGAATGAAGTTGAAAATTGCGAACGCGGCCTGTATTAGACCTATCTGGTCTGCAAGCGCATATGAAGTCATGTGTAGCAGAATTGGAAACTTGAATTTGATAGCTCCGTACGCTCTTTCGATAACGTTTCTCAGCGATGAATGACGCAGATTATACAACTCCTCTTTTGTCTGTGGTTTCTGCTGACCATCGCCGAACTCTTTAAGATGATAACGTGTTCCTCTATAAGGAGTCATTGTGTAGCTGGTTAACGCGTAGCCAGCATCTCCTAAGTAGTATTTACCTACACAGGCCGCATCAATAGGAAAATTATGTAAAGTTTTTTTCATGACAAGTGAGGTTACGTACCTTTCGGGATATGAAAATTGTGACTAACAGCATCTTTTAGTACTCGACCGTCATGTGCAGAACCTTCCCAGCCAGGGAGGATATACACAAATTCCATTGCAAAGTTACACGCCCCAAGCACGTTACTGGAGTGAAAACCTTTTCTGTTTCTGAACCGCGGCGCAATTGAAGCGGGAGGAACCACTGGGATGTGAGTTCCATCTACAGCTCCCAAGCAGTTTTTGAAGTAGGGGAAGAACTTTGCAGATTGCTGAATCTCGACGGGGGTTGTACTGTTGGGGAGACAAACGAATTTATCCCATCGAGCCTTAATTGCTGCTAAACATTGCCGAACAATCCTGCCTATTGTCGCCGGCCCATGTTGAAATCGATCTTGTGCTGCTCGATTACTTTTTCCGGTAAGTATGAACAGGAAAATTAGTAAGCGCTCTCCGCTGTGAATTCTGGACGTTGATGGTAGCAATCGGGTAGTTTCTAATTCACGAAGTAGCAAATGAAAAGTTTGTACACTCATACGAGCGACATTCGAGAAGCGTATCGGACTTCGACTGTTTAACAGCTCCTCGTAGTACATAGCGCCGCTTAGTATCGATGTACAGCAACCCTCTTTTGCAAAATGAGCTCGAATATACGACCAGTACGACGTTAGTCCTGTCATAACGAGCACAATCTGATCTTCTTCTCCGTCATCCGATATGTTGCCTTCCTCATTGGATGCGTCCATAGCACAATTAGGGAATGGTTCGATGAGCATTCTGGATGAAATTGTCGGCATCATAAGCCAATAATAGAATATAAAAACAGGTATTGCACCCACAGTAATATCTTTGCGCTAAAACTAAAAATATCCAAACTCTCAACCAAGGTTTCTTTTTGGAGAGTCTGTTTTTTTGGGAGGGCCTACGAATCATTGCTGGACCCGTTTCAGTTGTCGAAAGCCAACACAGCTCCGGCATCATCAGCTTTGTGAGCTATGACATTTGGCTGGACTGAAGACCTTACAGCTCGCTTCATCAACGCTGTCTTAGATGAAGTCGTGCGGCTTGGTGATTCATACAATGGAAACTTCAAGAAAGCGAATTGGAATCGCATTGTCAGAGCATTCAACGACGGGCTATTGACCGGCCAGACACGAGATCGAAAGCAACTGCAGAGCAAGATTGCAGAGCTGAAAAAGAAATACAGGACATACGCTGCAATGAAGGCAAACAGTGGGTTTGGGTGGGACCCTACCACAGGGATGCCTACGGCTCCAGATTCTGTGTGGGACGACTTAATCGCTGTGTACCCTCAAGCAAAAGAATTCAAAAGCAGACCTCTCTTTATGTACCACGAACTGGACATAATTATGTCTCGCACCGCTGCAACCGGTGCATTCGCTGTTTACGATGAGCATATTATAAGCCTTGCACGACCGGCACCGTCGTCTCTGAGTGGACTAAGCAACGACTCCGGCGATGAAGGTTCGACTGACGATAGAAGTGCAGCAGAACGAGAGGCATGCAATGTCGAGCAACAATACAGATCTCAGAACATATCAGGGCTCAATCGCAATATCGATAACGACAGTGGAGGGTCAGAAACAACTGATAGAAGTCGATCCTCTCGCCGTCAAAGTACAGATTACGTGTCAATTGTTGGACCTTCACCTAAACGACTTAAGACCACTGGGGAAAAAATGAGCGATTCGATGAGAGCTATGGCTGACGCGCAGAAGGTGATTGCGGCCTCTATCAGTACTCGACACATCAAAAGCCGACAGCTTACCTGCGCGGACGAAGCAATTAAAATCTAAGGATATGTTTACGGACGAAGTCCCAGTTCACCAGCGCTTCAGGTTCATTAAGCTACTAGCAACTCAACCGAACGCGGCAACCATGTTTTATGGGATGGACGACGAAAGCCGCCGATATATGGTAGAGCAGTACCTGCTGACGGACAATTCAGACTCAGATTGAATCTGAGATCTTTTTGCTCATCTCTTTTTCTAATAAACTTTATTTTCTTTTATAATTTCACGTATCATATTGCAGAGTTTCGTTACACGGCAAATAGATTGAAATCTGGGTGTTCCGCATGCGGTTCCAGCGGATTCTCCGAAACAGCGGAATGTCTCAACCCAGAGGAAAAGCAAATCCGCTGTTCACCTCTAGAGGTTTTGCGGAACAGGGCCTAAGACGATCTGCGTGTAGCCAGGCGCGGAATCGCTTATCGCGGCTGCTTGTAGCAGACACTGATGACGCCGGATTCTGGCGTCCAAAGCTCCCAAGTTATACAGACGCTGCAAGTGCTTCAGTACAGCAATTGCTCAACGGAAACTGACGTTGTGTTCGTTGATTTAAAGGCAAACGCACTTTTTCCGTGCGCTTTCCTAGCTCAAGCACTTGATCCCGGTAATCATCCGCTTTTTGCTCCAGAATGAAGCCATCACGGAGAGAGAGTTTCATGAACACGACAAGCAACTTCGCTTTCGACCGTTGCTTTTTAGGCGCTTGTGTCTGTCACAGCGGCTTCACGCTACCCATGTTGCATGTAGGTGAGGCAAAGATCCTCGCCGTTGTTTCTTCTTCGGCGTATTGATATTCTGTATGCGCTCGTCCGAACAGCTTCGGTTACGTGTTATAGGCCGGTGATTCGCTACAAACGCATCCATGCGTGGATCCTGCTGATTGACAAGCTCAGTTCATTGCTTAACCCCCCCCCGCACTTACGGCTATTTTCGGTCCCTGTCTACGACCCCACATGTTGTATATACAACATGTTAAACATAGGCTAAACTTGAATTTTGTATTGACCTCCGTTAGTACGAATAGGTTTGCTGCACTGCGGGAAGATCAGACGCTCGGTGATACATTGATTGCGAGCTTCTTCGCAGCGCTATGTAGCCACATGCTGTCTAAGACACCCACGCTGCACCAACAAACCTGAAGATGACGTATATCCAGCATATTAGAAGTGTCCCTTTTACAGGGCTCGAACATGCCATGTACGAAGCGCAATGGCTATGAGTACAGTCATCAATGATTGCAACACATTTATATTGAATCAGGTTAGGTATTTATCGACAAGCCCACTCTTACTCGCTATCGTCCTCTCCAGCACATCCCTCCCCATTACTTCTCTCTTCAGCGCCGACATCAGTGTCGGAATCAGCGCCCCCCTCCACAGAACCGCTGCCAGCGCCTCCCTCCTCCGCGCCGCTGCCTTCGGAACCAGCGCCCCCCTCCACAGTACCGCTGCCAGCGCCTCCCTCCTCCGCGCCGCTGCCTTCTTCCCTATCACTAGCGGCGCGTCGGCGCTTCTTTGCCGGGCTGCGCATCTGGATTCCACGACCAACACGAGGGTGAGGCCGCTCCTCTCCGTTCTTCCACATGACGTGCCAGATTTGGTGGCATGTCATGGTGTTTCCTGGGTAGTGGCCCGGCCGGAGTCGGTCACAGAGGTAGACACTGTGCATGAAGAAGTACAATTAGTCGAAGTACCATTGCATAAGTCACTCTCACGTTTACTACTTGTTGCCGTCGCTGCATGCCTCGCCATAGAACCTCGTTGCACTGCGCTGGCCGACCTTCGGCTTGCGAATCGAGCAGACCTTGCACTATTGCTGTGGCCTCTTCCGAACACCTTCCCAGATCTGGGTCCACTCTGGAAACTCGGTCAATTTGTGGGCAGCCGATATCGAGGCCACAGTTTGGTCGGAAGGTGCTGGTGAAAATGTCTGCATGATAATAAACGAGTCAGATACGATACAACATCTACCACATGATCGCCGGCAAACATATAGTATATACCTCATCAATGAAGTCAGCCGAAGTGACCTGCAAAAGCTGCGTCTGTAACTCTGCTAGAAACTCGGCATGATCAGCACCTTCACCAACTATTTTCCGAGCCTCACGGAAAATGATATAGGCATTCACGAATGCCATGTCGACTAGGCCTAAGAAGCCCGTCTTGTAGTACTTTCGAAAGCGCACCGAGAGTTGCAGCGAATAGCGCTGTAGCCTTAGCTGGTCGTGGAAATCAACCCCGCCCATCCAGCGATGATAGTCGCGCATCGCTGATGGGCAGGGTATGATTTCCTTTCTGCCGCCACGTAGATGCCGCCCTTCGATGGTAAAACAACAACAGCATAAGTTAGGAAGCCGTCGTCACTAAGACACGGCCCAAAAGTAACTTACCGCAGGTTTCAATAGATGTACTGCTGCCAGTCGAGAGAAGGTAGACAGGAAGGTGGACTCACCAAAGCATTACCTGTAGAAGATCGCAGCCCTTTGCGACGGCGATCGTGCTGGTCCCGCGGGGGATATGAGTTGGACGAGTTGCTGCTTTGGTCACGAGGGCTGGCGGAAACCCTTTCTTGTTTGGCTGTATAGTGCCAGCCGTGTATACATTCCGAGCCAGGAGCTGCAAAGCTAGCTGGATCGACGTATAGAATCGATCCGTCACCACAGCGTGGTACACACCTTCTTCTGGGGCAGGAAGAACTTCATGCAGATTACGGATAACCGCTGCAGGGCCAGAGTTCGGGTTTGCTGAAAATCGGGTCGTCGATTGACCTCCGAGCTCGTCTGAGTGCTGGTTAGTTCCACAAAATACTTCCAGACTTCGATACAGCACAATACAACATTCCAAACAATACAGAGGTAGACAAATACAACATGTGAGACTTAGCCAAAAAAAACTCCACGATGGAGGCCGTCAAGCTACGTACCGTAGACAATACGCTGTGTCAGCACAGCATGTCATAAACAGTTTTGTGCCCCATTTGTGGGGCTTGGCCTTCATAAATTGTCTGGTCACGTTGTGACGACTTCTTGATGGAATCATGACCTCGTCGAACGACACAACGGGAGAAACGTTGTATCCCCTTGCAATCGTCTGCTGTAGCGTATCCACTACGGAGCGGACTTTTCAGGCGCGGTCCGTTTCAGCTCTCGGGTCTGTGTTGTCGGTAAAATGCAGGTTTTGCATGATGCGCTCAAAGCGCGACTTCCCCACGAAGTCGCCAAGTGTGCCTTTTGGGACAGCGCCTACCCGGGTCGTTCCCCAGTGATCCGCAAAACGATGCTTGTGAGGGACCAACATCCTCGCGATAAGGAGCCCGATACAATGCACAATGTCCTTTGGCTTTATGTCCTTGTGTTTCTTGGTCTCCCCGCAACATCACAGCTTCCCTAGTCAAACTCTGCATCATCAGCCACTCGCTTCGCATGTATTCTGTCGACCCGTCCATTGCGATGCTGATGATAGTATCGATTACTCTTAGTAGCTATCCGGTGCCAAAGCCGTTGCAGCATGAAAAAGAAGAAAAAGAGTTGTAACGGGGACTCAGCTACTTCAATCGCTGCCTACG
>NW_003303744.1:3038031-3046903 GCF_000142945.1 Phytophthora infestans T30-4
CAGGATGCTATGCGGTATCTAAACATCATACAACATATACCACATTAGTTTCATGTTGTATATACATCATCTCACAAACCTTACCAAACTCCCAGCCGCCTACTCGCATCTTCTTCAGAGCAACATCATCCTGCGCGAGCGCCTGCATCTCGTCTTTTGTCAGCGTGTTCCAATTGTTTGTGGTTGTGTTCCAGTCACGTCGCAGCTTGCCGATAGCTGCCTGCAGACGTCGCTTCTCCAGCTCTCTTTGGGCTTTCCTCTTGTCACGATTGAGGAGCGCTGCACCGTCCAAACTACCATCACTATCACTTGAGAGAATTTCATCTGCATCTTCGCTGAGATGGTCGTCGTCCGTGTGCTTTGCAGACAAGTCCTGCTCCTCAATATACCAGTCATCCGAATCTTCGCCTTCGCCATCCAAGTCCGAGCTGAGAGCTCCATTATCATAACCTTCAACGGATGCATTCATAGCTGGAGCGGAAGACGTGAGTGGCTTAGTTGTATTCATAATCAAAACCCTGTCCCAAAGTACTTCACATCACGCGTCAATATACATCTTCTATGCGTTCACACATGCAGTATATATATCATCGCAGAAGCTACCTGGCCGTTTGATGTCTGGTTGGAGGCAGGGCTGTGGCTTCGAGTGGTATTGGTGGTGATCTGAAACAACATAACATCAGATACAGCTGAACACAATTAGTTAATGTAGTATGTTCAGCATGTCGAGAATCACGTACTTTGATGCAGACAGCATACTCTCGTCGTCTGCATCTGAATCCTCAACTGGTTCAGCAAGGTGCGGACTGCCGGTTTTCTTCTGCTTCTTCGCTGCGGGAGACTTTGACGATTCCTTCCTCCTTGCAGCTGCTTGTGCTTTCAGCGCTGCTTGGCGCGCTTCAGCCCCGCTGCGTTCTTCGTCGACCACGTGCGCACGTTCTCTTGCTTTCTCGGCATCACGTCGTGCAGATATAGACTCCACACGGGCTACAGCTTCCATTTCTTTGAACGCGTTCCTTTTCTTCGCCAAAGCTTCGCGCTGGGCCTTGGTTATCTTCTTCTTCCCCTTTCCAGTTTTTTTTCTCCGCTTTGGCCTTAGCTGCGAGACGAGCTGCCCGCAGCTTCTTTGCCGCTGTAATGTACGACGCCGTCTTTCCAATAGGTGGTCGGCTCGGAAGCGCCGGAATGGATTGCCCACGAGTCATAGCCGTCGTCGTCTGCCTTACCTTCGTCGCGGCCACCGTGGTCCTCTGTGTTGCCCCCGCGGTCTCGTTCCCGAAGTCAGCATTCGTCTCCCTCTCTCCGTTCAGGTATGCTGTGTGTTGGGCAGTCAAGCGCACCCGATCCTCCGAGCTTTTGCCTTCCAGGCGGGCGAGGAAGGCTTCTGACTCGCGACGCGTTTTGCGTCGGCCAGCCATCTCTGGTCCCCGTTGCTTTTTCTCGAATGTGTGAAATCAGTGGATTACACGAGGCGAGAGTCAGCAACCTTTGTGACAAATCTGAGGAGTTTTGTGTGCGTGTTCTGTGCATTTTTCAGCCTAACCCTGTGCATTTCACTGTCTTTAACATGTTGTATATACAACATGTGGAAAAACAGGACCTGGCGCACCTTTTGGTCACATGTCGTCAAATACAACCTATAAGTGCGGGGGGGGGGTTAATAAAGGACGCCGGATAGCCGATTGGTTTCGGCTCCTGGCTGGATTCTGCTGCTTCTATTCTTCGTCGCTGGCGTTGAAGCGGTGCAACTGTGTTTCGTTTCCGCTAGACATAGACCAAGCAAGATATGACGACCACGCGAGGATCGCTGCCGAAGAGCAACCAGCATGAGTAACCGCCAATTGGATACGTCTTACGACAGGACTTTCTGGATCTAAATCCTTAAGAAGCGGAAACAAGCGGATGGCGATCGCGGTGAGTGCATCCAGTACCTTCTTGCTGACGCGAAGATTTCCGTCGAGAGCGTGCAGCAGGCTGCAAATATGATATGCTGCATTACTTCGATTCACACCAAAGTCTGAGTGTCGAAGCTTGGACAACTAATGGAGAGCTTGCCTTGATTATTATTCCGCTGGGTATCTTAGCTATCGTGTGGCCTTCTTGATTGTTGCTGAAGATGTAATTGAGCCCTTTATTTGCTATACTCTATCCGGGGCGTCTCTGTCGAAGCTCCACCGAGCTGTCTTCTTGTTGCACCAATTCGCATGCTGTGCTCCTTCACGCCGAAAGTAATGTGATGTTAGGTCAATGTTTACACCAGCTGATTGCGCAACACGATCGATCACGCGGCTAGCATGAGCAAATACGGTGGTAGTGAAATCGACTCGAAGGTTTGTTGCGGCAAAACGAGACCCGTAGGCTCTGAGGGCGCTTCCAGCAGGTCAACCAAAGGCACATCCAGCGATAGCGCTCCAATCGTGTGTACGACTTTGGCGGGGAGATCGCGAGCTAGGCCCGGGCATGGTGTATCTTGAGCGAGTATGGCTAACGCAATGGCAAGCAAAGGGCACGTTGCAAAGCCGACCTCTGGGAAGAGCGATAACGCTTGCTCCCCCCCACGTCTTAACTCGAGCCAAAGAAAGGCAAATACGTTGCCTGCTGAATGTTTTGCTTGCGGACCTACGTTTAATCAGACGCCCAATAAAACGAGTACCAAAGTTGGCATGGCGGCGCAGCACAGCATCCCAGCTGTCGCTCCCGGAACTGGCCAAACTATACAGATACATCATCAGCTCTTTAGCCCTTTCGTGTGCCTCCTTCATAAACTATAGTACATCAATCAAAGCCATTTGCTACTAAAAGGACGCTTTTCTCGACCTTTAGCAAAATCACGGTAATCGTTATGGAATATCGCTTGTAGCAAATCGTTGAAGATAGCATGATGATGCAACCTGATGCATGATTCTGACTTGAGTAAAGTATGCTTTGATGATTGCGAGTCCTACGGTATATGCTATGAGCCACAAGATCAGTTGAACTTCGGTGAAAAGTCGCTATTTTATTAATAGAGGCTGGGTCGTACAGTTCTTTACACAACCCCCTAAAAAGGCGATTTGTGTGCCCTTTAACCACGAAAGTATAAATCAGACTTATTGTATGGAGGGGCTTTAGCTACGAGACAGCCACCACCATGCTTCAGCAAAAGCTGTCGAGTGTCTTTTCCATTTTAAGCACCGGGCTTCTAGAGATGCTCGGTGATTGGGGAACTTGTCAAGCAGCCGAAGTTTGGCTTGTCGATAGTACTGCATGGCCGCGTTGTGAGCTAACGGTTTACCTCTGTAACGGGCCAATTATCTCGTCCGGCCGTGGGGCGGGTCGTCGCTCCACAGTGCTGCACTACGGCGTTCTCTAGACCAAGTAGTACACAGTACTGGCCGACAGGACCCACTTGATCCTGCGCCGGAGCGTCCACCACTTGTCCGCTCCTACTTAATTATCAGAAGGTAGACTGCCTTAGCCACCTGCTAGTGCAGCCTACACTTCCCTCCAGTCACACACACGCCAGATTCCCCGTCAGCACGCGTACGACCTTCACGCTCGTCCACTCGACTCGCTACTCACTGAGTATAATCGAACCCACCTGTTCCCAACAGAGCAGATTCTCAGCTGAGCGACCCTCACCACTTCTCCGCATCCGATCACTGGATTCATCGGGATGTGCAGGGCGCACGTGCTGCACGATGATGGCCCTTGCATCATTCGCGCCACTTGCCGCCTCATACAACCCAATATCTTTCCATACTTCGCTTGTGATCGCCCGGCACGGCACGTGCCACTCATGCATCTCATCCTCGTCTAAAAGGGATACATTGTGGTCCACATGAGCTGCCAGCCTGTCACACTGCAACTGCAACTGCAACTGCATGTCCATCCTCTCGTCGTCCTGATCGGCTTCGTTACGGTCCATTTGACCGTCCGATCCATAGACCTCGTTAAATGCAAGGTACATACCAAATTTATCCATGACAGACACAAACAACTATCCACTCTCGTCATTATCAACACATCTCCTTACGTACTCTTCCTCAACATCTTCTTCTTCTTTGAGGAATAAAAAACGATCCGACGGCAGTTGCTTTTTCCCGCAATGTGTTTTCAGGTTGCAGCTCGTCTAAATCCCATGGCGGACCAATAACAGGGAGTTTTTGAGTGATTTGGTATACATATGTCTTTTACACATAGATCGAACTTGATACGTCCGATCGAGTGGCTTAGACGCTCGCCTAGCCCTATCTGTTTTTTTTGTTAACATGACGATATTTCACTCACTAACATTGGCTTTAACCCCTTCGCTTTGTAACGGGGTACGTAGCCCTAAGTGTACCCCTAGTTACATGAAGTGTGACACGTCATACTTCGGGATATTTGGTACAAGGTAGCAAGGTCGTCCAAAGCCAACCATTGGCTGATGACATTGCTTTTCTGTAGGTGGCTTATAGTTTGTATTTAGCTCAAGCTTAGCCTACCTTTAAATATACTCAGTTTACAATCTACCTTAAATGGGTCACTTCGCTCCCTTTTGATAAAGAGGGGACCTGTGAACTGCCGTTCACTGAGAGTTTGTATACTCTCGGAAGCCAACTTCCTCTAGCGCAAGGTGCTGTGTGACCCCGTCACACTTGGTAGCACTCGTAGTCAATCCACGCCACCGCGGGTAGACTACCTGAACCTCTCCGAAGTTTGTTGCCATGCATAGGAACAATTTTCCCATCTGAACGACACACAGTTCGAGTCGGTTCGGAAGATGGCAGGCATCTTCGGGATTGAGGCTCGCAGAGCCTGGTGGTGTCAACACCGACCGATCAGCTCGATTGCGTCAGCACGTCTGACGCTTACGAGCAGGGGCTCATCGCGCATGTGCGGGACCCTGCAGGCTCCAGCGGCGGAGACAAACGCGCCACACCCGAAGCCAATACGGCTAAAAGTTAAGCCGTATGTAAGGGAAGAAAGGTGATAACATTCACTTCTGGGCTTGAGAAGTAGAGCTTGCGATGGACGCGGCTCTGATCTCGACCGAGCAGCTCCGTGTTGCTTTTGCACTCTCCAACATTAGCGGTCATGCTAAGAGCTGGGTGTACACGCGGGAGGCGACATCCCCTGGATGTTTCACATCCTGGCTCAGCTGTGCGAACAGCTCCGAGCCGCGTTCCTCCCGGCGAGCTACGAGTACCGCCAGCACTCGCGCTTTCTATCGTGCAAGCAAGGGAGGCGTGAGATGCACGAGTACGTCCAAGCGATACGGGAGCTCACGGCGTACCTAATGGCCAGTTTACTTAACGAACACATCAAGGTGACTGTGTTCATGAACGGCCTTCGCGTGGGCCCGACGCGCGCTCAGCTGTTCCGGGCGCAGTCAAGCATCCTCGAAGAGGCGAATTAAGTGGCTCTTCAGGAAGAATACAGTTATCTTCAGGCGCGCACGCCGGTCTCAGCGTGACCAGGGAGTTCTGTGTCCAATCCCGGTCAAGCAAACCCCGTTCCCATGGGACTTGGGTCCGCCGAGCAGTGCGACATTCGCTGCTTCGGCTGCGGGGAGACTTCAAGCGCGACTGCCCCGCGGAAAGATTCCACAGACAGACTTTCTTTAAGCCTGTCCTCAAGGGTCGCTCACAGAAGCTAGGACCTCCGGGGACGGGGGAACGCCGGAAACCAGAAGCGCCCTACTGGGGAAGAACTAAGTCTTCGTGGAGGGTGCGCGGGTGGCGTGTTCCCGGCGAAGAGCAGCGGCGGGTTGCTCGTAGTACGCGGATGTGGACAGGGATACGATCACCCCTTCAGAATCTTGATCAATTCTGGTGCGTCGATAAATTTTGCACGCCGCCAGACGGTTGCTCGTAATAGCAACAAGTTGTCCGATGCTTTGAGAGAAAGCAAGGGCAATGGGACGGTGTCAGTACGACTGGCGAGGCGAGGCAATTGGTACCAGCCGCCCTGCGAAGTCCGACAGAGCATTGGTGAGTCATGCTCCCTACTCTGTCAGGACTCGGGGCGCCCGCAAGGGTTGCCAGGGTACCGAAGCATTCAGCAGATGCTTGGGAGTCGTCGACATATATGACGACTCCGAGGATGTTTTGATGGTGGTGGCGCCCAGGGGAGGCGCTGGCCAAGTGGGTAACTTAGGTCCACAAGCGGGTAACATAGTTCCGCAGACAGCCGCAGCTGTCACGAACGATTGCAAAAGCGTGTTCAAGGTGGTTAATAAAGTTCCACACACGGTCGCCCAGATCTTAACTGAAGAGGAAGACGTCGGATACGCTTCCTGTTTGGGTAACATAGTGCCACACGCGGTCGTCCAAACTTTCAGTATTCACTGAAGAGGAAGACGTCGGCCATGCTTTCTGTGTGGGTAACACAGTACCAAACGAGGCCTCGAGTGCCTCGGATGTCGGCGCTCCGGCATTTCCAGACGTGGGTAACAAAGTTCCACATCACGGTCGCCGTCGACGACGACGTCGCTTCAAGCGAGGGCCCGGGCTCCTTCGACAAGGCCGGTGGAAGAGTGTTATCACAACTTCGATGGCGAGACCTATTTACCCGTCAAGGCTTCTGGTGTCCACTTGGAACCGTCGCCAGAGGTTGCAGAGATACTTTACCTCGAGGAAATGACGGTCGAGTCTTTCCCGGCTAACCTCAAGGCCGGAAAGGTTGCCGAGGTGGTGCTCATAAGACCTGAGACCATTCGGGGGGAGCTGAAATCCTCCTCTGGCTTGGACGAGAACGTCCTGGAAGACCGGAACTAGCAGCGTCAGACGCGCTTGGGCTCTGAGATCCTTACAAACACCATGGATTCGGTGTATCCTTTGGTGACGGAGTATGCAGACGTGATGAACAAACACCCACCAACCCAGCTCCCACCAGATCGAGGCGTACGGCATGAGATTGAACTCGTTCCTGGCACAAAATACTGTGTCACGAGGCAATGGCCTCTTCCGCGCGAACAGTGCGAGGTCATTGACGCCTTCTTCGCCGCGAAAGCGAAGGCAGGCAAGGTGCGGGCGTCGAAGTCCCCGCACTCGACGCCCGCTTTCTGCGTTCGGAAGCCGAACGGAAAGTGGCATCTAGTTCATGCTTATAACAAGCTGAACAACGCGACGGTGTCGGCCCAAACACCAATCCCACGAAAGGATGTGCTGTTAAACAACATGGCCGGAAGCGTACTGTACACTGCGCTGGATTTGGTAGACGGATACTACCAGCTCCTGATGCGCGAGAGCGACATCCCGCTCACCGTGGTGAGCACTCCAAGCGGCATGCTTTGAGAGTGGATCGTCATATTGCAGGGCTTTGCTAATGCCCCGGTGACGTCCAACCGCATGGTGACGCAATTGTTCCGGCCACTACGTGCCTTCGTACAGACGTACTTCGACGACAACTTCGTCCATAGCCGTGCCGAGGAAGGCAAGACGGCCATGGAGGTGCATCTGGAGCACCTCCGTCGATGATGCGAGTGAACAAGATCTACGCCAACATCGACAAGTGTGTCTTCGCGTCACTAGATATTAAGGTTATCGGTTGCTTCGTCAGCAACGTGGGCGTTCGGGCTGACCCAGATAAGGTCCAGGCCATTGCAGCATGGCCAACGCCCCGATCCCAGAAGGATACTCGAACGTGGTTGAGTCTGGCCAACTACCTTCACAAGTACAGAACAGGGTACGCGGGCTTCGCTAAGCCCTTGTTGGGCCTCCTTCAATAGGATATCAGCTGACGCTGTGAGCCAGAGCACCGGAATGCTTTTGACAGCATCAAGGTCATCCTCCAAGATGCTCCTGTACCTGGCCCTGCCGGGCGAGACGTGACCGTTCAGCGTCGTCTGCAATGCCTCCGACTACGCCATCGAGTGTGCACTGCTGCAGGCCGACGCGGCTGGATCATCTCATTCAAGTCCAGGCAGCTCAAAGCCCCCGAACGGAGCTACCCTGTTCACGACAAGGAGCTCCTGGAAATGAAGTATGCCCTTGTTTAGTTTCAGGTTCACCTTCTGGACTCACGACCCTTTATGATCTACACAGACCACGCATCCTTTAGGACGGCGACTAATTCGGCTCACCTCTCCCAACGGATGGCGAGGTGGCTGTCCTTCTTCGCGGAGTACAACTTCCGCGTCGAGTACAAGCCGGGCAAGCTCAACGTGCTTGCGGACGCCCTCTCTCGGCGTCCAGACTACGAGCTGGCCCACATCACACGGGTGACAACGGATTTATATGATAGGATACGCATAGCGTATCGGGACGATGAGGCTGTCGCGCCTATCGTCAAGCTCCTCACGGCAGGAACGAGCGCGAAGTCCGACTGGCTTTCGTCGCGACAGCGCTCCCGTCTCCACCGATATGAATTGAAGGATGTCCTCCTCTATTACCGGGTGGAGCCCAATGAACCTCCACGGGTGGTCGTACCCAACGACGAGAATCTGAAGTTTGATATCCTCGCGGAGGTGCACAACGCGCCCTCCAGCGGCCACTTGGGACGCGAGAAGTCCTTTCTGTCGGTCTCTAAGGCCCTTTGGTGGACCCAAATGTACAAGTGGGATGCCCGATACGTAAAGCCATGTGAAACATGCCAGCGGGTCAAACCCGCAGGGCCCTCTTCGGCTCCACTACACAGCCTGCCCGTACCGGCTGACTGTTGGAAGTCGATGAGTCTTGACTTAATCTTTGGGTTTCCCTCCAACGGACACGGCAACACCGGAATTTTAGTGTTCGTGAGTCTCTGAGCAAGATGGTACATCTTACTCCAGTTCCTGTTACCGTTACGGGCGAACAATCCGCCAGGTTGCTCGTCGATGGCGTGTTTCGTTATCACGGTCCACCGGAGACGATTGTCTCGGACCGAGACCACGTGGCTCACAGCTGCGTTTTGGAAAACGCTGTTCCCT
>NW_003303744.1:3047358-3050117 GCF_000142945.1 Phytophthora infestans T30-4
ATGCCATGACAGCGGCTAGGACAGACAAAAAGAGTACTCAGACAAACATGGAAGAGGAAACTTAAGTGTATTTAGAGTGGGGGGACTTAGTGCTATTAGACACGAGAAGCCTACCGCTAGCCACTGTTCGCTCTGTCGGCAGCAACAAGCTGAACCACCGCTTCATCGGACCATTTGCAGTCCTGGCCAGATATGGTGCGTCGTACACCATCGACCTGCCTAAGTCAATGACGACGCACCCGACGTTCTATGCTGGACGTCTTAAGCGGTACTTTGATCCGCAAGGGGTCGCTGACTCGCAGGGCGCACCTTGGCCCAGCTCCTTGAAGCGAGGGCCGGCCACAGACGCCGACGAAGGCGTCGGAGCAGGCACCCAAGCCTCGGTCTAAACGGCAACGCTGCGGTCAAGACCGTACACAGGAGCGGCTCCGTACGAACGGACCCCGGATTCATACGCCGAGTACGTTGAGTACGCCGGGTACGCACCATACGCGTACGACTGGGAGTGCGCCGAAGGCGGCTCCGGACGTGGCAGCAGAGCCTTGATACGTTTGATCATGCGGAAGGCCTTCTCCAGATCGGACGAAGAGGCCGGCCGGTCCACCCACAGATGCAGGGTCGCGACCTCAGGCTCCAACAGGTCCAGGCGGCCCGCAAAGCGAGCGAGCTCGCCCTGATTCCCGGCCTGGGCGGCAGCATCCCCGCCAGTCCGAAGGCCAAGTGCAATCTCAAGCACGAGGACGCGTTAACGAAGGCGGTCAACCTCAAGGCCCTGAGTCGGACCCGCAGGAGAAGCACTCGGACGAGAGCAGCGTTCGGGAGGCGCCGAGTACTCGTACTCGTACGAGGGAACCTCCGCCCCTGCTTGACCGGAATGGAGAAGTCTACTACCACGTGGAGCGGATTCTCCAGGAGCAACGGCGTCTCGGTAAGCGACACCTTCTCGTGAAGTGGAGGAAATATGCCCACTCCGAGAACTCGTGGGAGCCAATTGAACGGCTCCTGATTGACTGCCCGAAGGCTGTCGCAATCTGGGAACAGAAGCGGCGGCAGCTTCATAAGTAGTCCGAGGATTCTTGCCCGAACGGGGTACGGACGTTGACGACACTCCGTATCCGTGCTCATCGTGAGCGCTAGAAGCTGCGCGCTTCAGAATGTCCCTTGGCAGCATGCGCTTGCTGACCATGTCGGCAAACCAAACTCGAAGATCTCGCTGGTCCAGGATGCGGGACAGCAGCTGATCTTCATGGAGCTTCCTCAACTTCGAGGGTGAGTACTTAAGAGACTCCACCCAAGCCCAGAACACGTCCTCACAAGAACGCCAGTTGGGGCAGCTCTCGAGAAGAACCCAGCGATAGCCCCAAAGAGGGTAGAGACCACCCCGGTTCTCGGGCTTCTTACGACAAATCGTGAATCCCTTAAGAGCGATGCGGTGCGGCGCGAGAAGCACACACCAAGCTGCCTCTAATTTGTCATTAAACAACTGCTCCTTCTGGACAAGGGTGCGCTCGTAAACGCCCCTAGAGGCGTGACCACCAACAAGACCACGAGGAGCGACGAGAAGCTCCAGGAAGAGGTCGGCCCCAGAGCTCTCCTCGGAAGGCCAATACCCTATTAAGTTGATGGCAGCTCCCTGGCTGACGGGTGCCACCACTGAACCCCCACGCACACGCTAGGCAGCTTGGAAGTCCTCCTGCTGCTGGTCGACGTCATTAGTGATCTCCCGGGGCTCAGGAATAGCACCCTCTTCCTCCTTCTTCTTGTCCTCTTCATCCGAGGAATCAAAGAGGCCCCGATGGGAGTACCCAGTCTCCTTCTCCTCACGGAGTGGAGACTTCGAAGCCGTACGCTTCTTAGAGGGCTTGGCGCCTTCGGCTTTAGCCTTAGCACGCGCAAGACCCTCGGCGAGCGAGAGATGTTTGCGAGGTTTCTCCTCCTCCTCGTCGCGAGCTTTGGGAGTGCCCTTAGCCTTGACGGCCGGACTCTCAGTGCGCACCGACGTCCTGGGACTGTGATCCACGTGATCACTAAGCGAGCGACTGCGCGCTGTCTTCTTTGTGCTTGCTGGGCACTGGGCTGTGCCCTTCCGTAGAGTTCACAGGAGCATCGTGCGTGCTCCCGGACTCGGCTTCGTCCTCACTGCCCGAGTCGAACTCACGTTCAGCGAACCGAGGGTACGGTTGTCTGGGGAGGCCGAGGGTGACATACTGCGGCGCTTGCTCGCACACTTGCTCACGGCAGCGTCACTAGTTGAGCCAATCGCCTCGGAGGTCACCTGAGTAGCCTCCTGAAGTGCCGAGCCTTTGCCGTGAGGCTTAGTGCTCTTGGCTTGCTCCTTTCCGGCAGCAGCCTTGGAGTGTGTCCTCGCACCGCTCTTCGCAGTGGCACGGGGCATGGTAAAGGTCGATGTGGAGACCAAGAAGAGGAACGCTCAAGCTGCTGCTCGAGGCTCTAACTGTAAAATGAGCCTCCGTCGTGCTGGCGCGGCCCGGTCGATGTTTTTTTTTTACTTTGAGAATGAAAGTTTGTGACGTACACTACTTCATTCTGATTCGTCGGTAAACCGAACCTAAGTGGGAAAGGATGTAACGGGGTTCGTAGCCCTAAGTGTACCTCTAGTTACATGAAGTGTGACACGTCACACTTGAGAAGTATGACACGTCATACTTCGGGATATTTGGTACAAGGTACCAAGGTAGAACAAAGCCAACCATTGGCTGATGAAATTGCTTTTCCTCAAAAGGGTTATAGTTTGATTA
>NW_003303744.1:3051388-3059442 GCF_000142945.1 Phytophthora infestans T30-4
AGTCCAATCGTCTATTTTACAGCTGACAGCAGCAGCACACACCGCCGACACGAGCCAGTTGTCCGCAGCCGCCGCCATGGCGACGACAGAACCCGTCACCACCATCGTCAAGCGGATTGGAGAACCGCTACATGAGGAC
Source organism: Phytophthora infestans T30-4 (assembly GCF_000142945.1). Lineage (NCBI taxonomy): Eukaryota > Oomycota > Peronosporomycetes > Peronosporales > Peronosporaceae > Phytophthora > Phytophthora infestans. The sequence goes on from NW_003303744.1 coordinate 3,051,528, forward strand.
AACGACGAGGAAATTCGTTCTTTCTTGACGGGGCTTACCGCGAAAGGGCTACGCAGTGCTTGCAGAATCTACCACGTAAAAGCTGGCTCCAATACCGCTAACCTCGACAGCAAAGTCGGCTACGAAAACGTACTTGTGGAGCTAGCTCGAATTCGGCGAGAAAGTGAAGAAGCAACACGTGATGAGCGTGACAAGCGTTAAGGTTCTACTGTGGTTGCAGCTGCTGTAGCTACACGTAAGGCGCGACACTGCTGTTTTCGTTTGCTAAATGTTTTATTTAGTGATCGTTTTGTGGAGCAACTTGGTTTAATGGGCGCTCAACCGGTGCTCGTAAGGGTCTAGGTAGTACAGACGAAAGCAGCAAAGTTAGGCATATCGTGTCTTCACGCAATGGTATTGCGCCGCTGATCCAGTCGATGTTCTTATATAATATATGTTGGCCACACCATAAAAGATTCCTTCTTGTCTATAACACCGGGTTGAAAGTCCTGCGGATTCTCGAAATTGCAGGCATCCCGTCCCGCTATTGTGAGCAGATATAAGACCGAGCCTAAGCGCATAAAGCGCGACGACACGAAATTTAAATGAATTTGATTGGCTGCTGAATTCGTCGTTAATGACCGAGCGTCGTCATTCACATAAGGAGTACGTTAAGCTGATCGATACAAAGCAAACTTCTGAGTAAAATCTGACGAATTCTAAGTTTTTTTTTATTTCTTTGTAGCTCTCGTCGCCTTCTTCAAATGAACTTTGTATTGCGGCGAGTTTTTTTTTTTACTTGGGAGCGCTAGCTTTCGGCCTCTATTTGCGCAGCGAGCGATATCGAAGCGACACCGCGATCGATGGCAACTCCTCTTGCCCTAACTGAATTGACGCCGGGGCTTCGTCGCTAAGTCGGTCGCCGAAGGAGCTGTAGCTCTCGGCGTCGTCCGCTATCGTCTACCCTGGAGGGGGGGGGGCAAAACTTGATTTGGCCGGGGCCATCTGTTATTCGTTTCGTCTCAAAGGTGCTTAGAGATAATAGGACATTTCATGCCAAAAATTGAGACGTATTTTTTGTCATTTTCAAAGTCGATTCCTAAGTGCTCTATTAATAATGGATGCCGAACGGGTCACGAAACGTACCAGCAGATCCATGGAAGAATCTAGGGAGCACCTGTTGCGGTATGTATCTGTGGTGGTATTGCGAATGGCAACACCATGTCCAGAGAGGTGGGCTGGTAGTGCTTAGCGAAAATACAGCTATAGTAATCCACGAGAAAAAGTAGTACTATTGCAAAGGGCAAAGCCATGTTTTGAAATGAGTAAATTAAAGATAGATACTATCACCATCTGCTCACAACTCTTGACAGCAGTTTAATGAAATCTTTAAAGTCCGTGGTGTGCAGTGCAAAAGATCGCGCTGCCCGTACGAGTTCACGTAGGTGTGACGCTGTACTATTAAAAAAAGATTGGGTTGCCCGTACGAGTCCACGCTGGCGTGACGCTGCACTATCACTTCTGGATGCGTATCAGCCACTCCGCCGTCTCCCCAGATTGCGGCATATGCCGGTGCCGAGATGTTATAGCTGCATCTACAGCGCACTTCCAAATGTGTACCCCGTGCCCGACTAATAGTGGACACTTAACGATAATGCTCGCTAAGATCTGGACTGTCGCGCGAAGAAAGAATTAATGTTGCGTGTGCGGCTTGGGTAAATACTTTCTGGCAGGCTACAATACAGTATCACCACATACAAGTTTAGCAAGGTAAAATGTCGACATTTTTCCCCCCTCTTTGTCGGAAGGTGTTCAACCCACGTGTTTTAATCTTTGGACGCGACGGCCTGTATTAGACACGATATCAGAAAAAGCTTATCCTGGACCATACACGATAAGGAATTTTGACTTGACGTTTGTATAGAGGTATACAAACTTTAAATGAAATAGGAGACGGGGTGCCGGGTTGTCTCACCTACTTTTTTCCGGCTCGAAGTGCGTCTTTCCATTTTCTAAAAATTAAGTCTAAGAGGTTTTAGTGTGGTGTGGACAACGTACGACAAATTCTTACAGTCAATAGCTCACACGCCACTCATTTCACTCATTAAAAAATTTGCGCCGAGTCCAAGAGATGTCAGGTTTTCGCGCCCGCTGGGCTGAGCTGAAGAAGGAAGGCTGGTCTTCGAAGAGGCCGGCTGGCCTCTCGGTTGACTTCACATACTTGAAGCCTGGTAAGACCAAGAAGGACACCCGTGGCGTCGATTTTTTCGTCGGAGAAGAGGAATTAATGCGCTACTTAGACCGCATTGATCTTGGTAAGACCTTGAATTATTTTGCATCGCATAATGACAGTCTAACGTGTTATATTGAAACAGAGAAAGCTGCCAAAGAAGCACAGCAGCCTACACTACCAGAAGCAGCCTCTTCTACGACTGCTGAATGCGTTGAGCCTCAGGAAGACGTCGATGCCACGTCTAGCGGTATTGTGATGCTTGGTCTTGAATATACACGATATTCTGCCGGCTAATGATGTATAATACAAACGTGGTACTTACAGCAGTTACGTTACGCGAGGAGAGCAATACAGAAGGTGGTGATCAGCAAAATGAAGACAGCAGAGACACGAATGATGTTGTTGCCCAAAAAACAACGCCAGTCAATGGTATGATGCTGTGTTTACCTGTATTATACCGTTTAGCGTGCGAGCTAACATGTATATTGCTGCTGTGTTGTAGATGGAGTTAATGGCGTCTCGCGCAGTGATAGTGATGGCAGCCAGCCTTCACCGACGTTGCGCTGCACATCGCCTCATCTCTCTCCAACCCCACGAGTCAAGTACCCCGACGTGTCAGCTCGTATGACTTATAGCCTCCAGTCTGACGATGAGCCAAGCTCGGAAGATGATCCCGAGATTCAACGCAATCTGGACCCGGCGTTTGACGAGGTTGATGAGACCGTACGACAAGAAGAGATTACGGGTCCTCGCCGGTCGGCAAGGATTGCTGCATTTTGTGATGGTGCGTTTTAGATCGTATGTACACGTTTGTGATACAGGATACTGATCGTAGATTGTATACCTGTGCTGTAGCAGATATCAACATTACTGTAGACGCAGACGATCCTGAGGAGTACCAAGCCATGGTGTCCGATGCTGAAAACGATGACGGGTGTTCTGACGGCGCTGACAGTGCACTCGGAGATGAAACTGAAGGCGGAGACGAAGACGAGCTGGAAGAAAATGATGAAGATCCAGCAGAAGCATTGTTTGACGACGATCTTTTAACTGCGGTTGGTGGTATGGCTAGTATTACAAGCGGCACGATTAGCGCTGATATCCTGAAGGATATGGCAAGCAAAGGATGGTCTAATCCTGTATCATACAGTCCATTTCCATATCTCGACCAGCCTTATGAGCCTCGCACGGCGAATATGCAAGAGGATTACCCGCAGTTGTTCCTGAGAACACTACGGACCTACACCGAGAAGTCTAGAAGCGGCCACGACGGTTTCTGGGGTGCTATTGTACTTCATGCAGCCTCGCTTGTTGGAAGACATCGCGGAGGCAAGCAACGAATACTTTGATGAAAAGATCGACGAACGGGTTGAAGGGCAGTATACGAAGCAGGAACAAAGAGAGAAGAAGATTTCGGGATTCAAGAAGAGCACGCGCGATGCGATCAAGGCTGCATTACTCTCTACGCCACCTATCACTGCTCGAGAGCTGTGCGTATTCGTTGGGCTTCTATTTGCTTGAACAATTGCTCCCAACAAGGAAAAGCTGGAGAATCACTGGAAGACGACAGACGAAGGAGGAATTCCTCGTGGACGCTTCGGGATTTGCATGTCGCGGGATCGCTTCATGCACATCTCTCGAAATCTCCACTTCAGCAGCAACAACGACCCCCGCGCCGCAACAGATCGTGCCTGGAAGCTGCGTCCTGTGGTCGACGCGCTCCAACAACAGTTCAAAGCGGGTTACATACCGCCTCCAGTGATGGCATTTGATGAGGCAATGTTGCCGTCAAGATCAACGTTCAACCGGATGAGAGTCTACATGAAGGACAAGCCCCATAAATGGGGGACCAAGCTCTTCATGTTGTGCTGCTCTACGTCAGCATACTGTCTCAGGTGAGTTGAGAGCGTGCCTCACGGCACGCTCCCTTTTTTTTGGTTGTAAAGTTCTCTTAAGCTGTAGGATACAAGTATGTAACAATGCAAATGTGTATGATACAGGTTTGAAGTCTACTGTGGTAAGCGGCAAACGGACAGGTCATTCTCTTCGAAGGACACCAACTGTGGACCAGCTGCCGTTATTCCCAACCTGAGGCAAGTTTTTGGAGCAAGAGGGACCATCGAAAAACGTCTAGTGGTCACTGACCGATTTTACGCGTCACCGACACTCTCCATGCAGCTCCTAGCAATGGGGTTCTACAGTTTAGGCACAGTGATGACCAACCGGCGTGGGTTTTGCAAAGAGATTATCGTGAAGAAGAAGAAGCGGCCTGCTGATGTACACCGCGGTACCTACGCTGTTGCCGAGTCAACATTAGTGCCGAGTATGAAAGCAGTGTGTTGGTGTGTGCGGGTGGAAGTACTGAGCAAGATCGCGTAGTTCGACGAGCGAAGTCTGGCGAGCAAGTCGAGGTGGCATGTCCAAGAGTGCTGAAACATTACCCAAACTTTTCATGGGCGGAAGTTGATGTACACGATCAACTTCGCCTTCCAAAGGGAGTACAATTTCTGCTGGTATGTACAAGATAGTGTTGATGCTTACCCTGTATAATTCATGTTGTATCAGGTACTCTCTTCAATTGGCTCTAAAGTATAAGGAATACTACAAGTCGCTTTTCTGGGCTCATCGACCTGGCAACAGTCAATGCTTTAATTGTGTACAATCGACGGCGTGCTATCGATGGAAAACCCAAGCTCAGCCATGTCAAGTTTCTGAAGCAACTACATTTGGAGCTGACGCCGTTGCAGGAGACGGATTGGGATGCTCTCCGCGCGGTGGAGCGTACCCCGAAGAAGTCACGCGCTCCGCCAATGCAGCGAACCCACGTACCGGTGCAGGTGGATGAGTGGAGGGATGGAAACAACGGGAAAGGTCGAAAGCGACGTCAACGAGCATGCAAAGTATGCTCGGTGCTTAAGGGCTCCGACGAGTCGCGAGGGGGCGAGACTACATTCTACTGTAGCACCTGCAAGCTACACACAAGCTCAAAGCAACCACTGGCGTCGCGTGTGTACCTGTGCAACAAGGTCAAGCATGTAAACAACGGTGAGTCCGTTTCGTGCTTCGAGATTTGGCACAAGCATTGGCATAACGGCAGCCTGTTGCCGCCGTCACAGAGAAAGCGAAAGATCCGCGCGCGCAGGCCAGCCGCCGGTAGTGTCGAAGAAGCAAAGTCTGCGAGTGGTGACAGCGGGGATGATGACACCAGTAGGCCGTCAAAGAGACGTCACGACGACGCTGCGACACCTTAAGCAGATGATTTTGCAATCTTAAATGTCTTGATAAAAGTATGAAATCTGTATCTCCCTTTTTACCTGAACTTGAAGTCTATATTTAGGAGAAAAGTGCGCTGGGCTGTGAGCAGTTTTTGTACGTTCCTGGACACGATATCTTGATATAGTGTATTTCAAAGTCAAATATTCTTGTAGGATACACGATATCAAATTTTCACCATCCTAGGTGTTGGGTTTCAATGCGTTTAACCATCCTACAGGATTAATTTGATACCAGTCTAACGATTAAAACCCTTCCCCGACATACACGTTAACGTCGAAAGGGTTTCGGTAAATGGGTGCACTGGAAAACCTTCGCGTTCAAGGGGTTAATTTTGTATGTGCAAAGGAAGATTTTTTATAAGGCTGTTTATGCTGAGCACTCAAAGCTTACAAAACTGTCATGACAGGGTATACGAAATCGCTGGATCGCCGAATGGACTGGATAAAATCCAGAGAATTAGAAATAGTGAAAGTGACGATTTTGATGACATGGTGTTTATTTTTGTGGAGTAGCCCTTTTTCGTGTGTGTGTTGGGATCAGGGGCTAATGGTAACCAAATATCAAATGATATTTTTATTTGTAATAGTACTATTTTCAAAATAAAAAGTCAATAGTAGGTTCATTTTTTAAAAGTTAACATAATAGGTAAAATTACCTCGGAGATCTGAAAAATATTAGATAAGGGTTAATTTGTTTTTCACTTAAGTACGTTTCTTGCAACACGGTTGAGTAGTAATACTTGAGCTGGTCAAACTCTAACGACATCTAGTTGGTGAATTTGATAAAATAACGCAATCTTTGGAAAAATAAAATATTGAGTTAACTCATTTTTAATTGATATTTATTAATGTCATTTTGTCTCAGAAGAAAATATTAGGTAATTTTTTTTAAATTAGCTGGTCTACAGGTGATATTTTCACAATATTAACCTCACCGATTTTGGAGTTACCATTAACCCCTGGTTGGGATACTTCTTATTAGTGCTACCGTACCATTTACCCCTGGTTGGGGTACTTCTTATTAGTGCTACCGTTCCGGAATTAACGTATTTCTTGAAACAACTATATTTCATGCAACGACGCGTAAAAAGCTTGGAAGACGACAATTTCTTCATATTTTCACCCCTTCTTCCAACCGACTTCCATATTATAGATGCAAAAACTTTTTGTTATAGTATTGAGTAGAATATGAGACATTCAAACCGCCAAAAAAACAGTTTATTGGGCTGGTTTAGCTACCCATTACTCTCCCGTGGTCCAAACGGAACAATACCCGCACGAATAAAACCCCTCTGAATGGTCTTAGCGGGAACTTTATTCCAAGCTTGGAAAACGATGCGAGTTATGAGATCGCGGCGGGCGGCTGGGTCGGGAGAGAAGCCGTTGTCGATGTGGTGGGCTACATAGAGCTCACGGCATCGCTTCTTAAACACTCGCATGACAGAAACATCCATTGGTTGCGCCACGCCCGTAATTCCAGGCGGGATGAGCTCGACCTCAGTACTGCATTCACCTTCTAACTTCAGTCTTACAGAGTCCATCTTGTGTGTTTTTAGGCTGTCTAAAAGTAGAAATCAAGTACCAGATACGGTGGGCTTCCAGACCTAGACTTATAAAAAAAGAACATTCAACTTAGAACTTCAGCAACAGCAAAAATGAAACTGTGGCTCACCTCGTCAATCCAATAGAGCATGCGTGACTCGTCACAATAAGCTTTTTTCTGAACTGTCAGCATAGCTTGGTGACGATGCAAGGATTTTGCTGCACTTCCTCCTCGACAGTAGCACCAACAACTCCAGCGAAGATAATCATCGGTGGGAGCTTATCCCCGGTGGCGGACGCACAGAGAGAAACCGAAGCTCTAAAAGCATTTTCCATCTTCCCTAAACATAATAAAATATTTAAAAAAAGGTTAAAATAATAAAATAAAATAAAAATTTACCTTGGACGACGTCGACGTGTTTGGCACCCACGAAGTCGGTGTAGGATAATGCGTCCTAAGACACGTCCTAAAGTGTCCTATTTGTCCTAAATTTTACGGGGAGATTTTGGAGATGTGTCCTAAAAAGCGACTAATCCTTCGCTACAGAATATTATAATTTGTGTCCTCCATATTGTCCTAAAACTCAAATATTAACTTTCTTCTGGACCTTCTACTTAAAATTACATAAGCATTACTTAATACACACATTAGCGTTACTTACTGTCCTAAGGCACACTACCAACCATTTATCAATCTCCACCACGGCAGCTAAGCACCATGGACCATCGCGGCTACTCCTTCTGCATCAAGCGCTCGTGTCCTGAAACAAGCACGGTTTACTACGTCTGCAAGCGGTTCCGCAAAGGATGCAAGGCTAAGATAACTGTCCGATCAGGTGCAGTTGTAGCAGACGGGGTTCTACATACGTGCGACGAGGCGGTGCCA
>NW_003303744.1:3061060-3062308 GCF_000142945.1 Phytophthora infestans T30-4
GTCGGCGAGTGTTTGGCTGATTCCTTGAGTTTTTGCCGCTTGCACCGCTTCGTGCTTCTTGCGATTCTTGTTGGGTGATGTCCTGCCCATTTAGAAAATGAATATTTAAGCAATCTAGCTCGCCAGTGATGCTGCCCGCCACCAGTACTTCTGGCGGGAAAATTAGTGCAGGGTTATGAGTATTTACGTTTGTTTTAGCTCTTACGACTATACTTCAAAAGCGTTTTTACGATGTTGCAAGAAATACGTTAATTCCGGTATCTACCCGTACTTCAGAAAACGTTTTAATTTTTATGTCTAAATCACTCTAGAACCTTTCCTACTAGAAAAGGCTCTAAAGTGATCTAGACAATTTGTTTCAAAACATAAACAAGGTTACGTATTAGTGTAGCAAAAAAATTGTGGCAGTTCTCACCTAGCGGCTCGCTTTATGGCCGGGGTGCCCGGCGTGTCCCACTAGCGATATACATATATGTGCTGGTTAGCGTGATGCAAATTGAGTGTCACATTAAAGTTTGTCGGACCATCCGACGCTAATCCTGCATTCCCTCCTTACCGTTACGAAAAACAAGTCAGCATGGCTAAGGTGTTGGTCGTTTGTTGCGAAGACGTTGTGCTACTACTTGTTGTTCAATTGTGTTTTCGGTGTCTCGAGCGGTGTTTGCTCGCTTGTGTGGTGACGTTTTGTCGGTGGAGAAGCCATTGTAGCGTTGTCTTGCGGCGTTGCGGAGAGTTTGCGCTTAAGCTTGTTGGTACCAAGTGTTTCAGTAGTCATTGCGTCGCCGTGGTCATCGGTTGTACTGTCTGTGGTGTAAGGTGCCGTACACACCACTCTGTCCGCAGCGCAAATTTGCGTCACCCATGCTTGGGCATTTTTTTATACATGCTGAATTTGAAAAGGTGGCGGATCTCGTACACGGTGCCTGTTGCATTCACCAAGTGTAAGTAAAAGCGTGCTTTTTTTTAATGTTATTGCCATTTATTAATTCATGAGGAGAACGTACCGGGGACAAAGAGTGAGAGGTCGATTGGCTCCCACATAGTAAGGCGACGGGTTTCGCCGTTTGTTATGTTGGTTGGGACCGAAAGGATCATCTTGCGCACCTTAACGAAAGACTGGGCGGACTCGGCGTCGACGAATTCTAGATGCGTTCCGTTGGAGCGATCTGCCAGAGTACCAAGTCATGAAGTAAGTGTGATGCATATGCAAGCGGACAGTACTTACCGGTTGTGAAGTGGTCGCCGCGA
>NW_003303744.1:3064772-3067858 GCF_000142945.1 Phytophthora infestans T30-4
AACAACTTCAACGAGCTCATGCGGCTCGACGACAACGTGAAGTCTGTCCCGTTGAGCACACAGTGATTGGGAAAAGCTGTTGGCGGTCACGATGTTGAAGCGCGTGAGTCTGTACTGCTGTCAAATTCGTCTACATACTACTGCTGGACCTGTGGAGCTCGCAGAACCCGTCAATTGTCTCATTATTGAGCAAAACGATGATGAATTTATCGTCGGTAACGATGTGCTGCTCTCTCTTGGAATCAATGTGGACAGACAACTCGAGCAACTTGCTGGTGGTAAACTCAATGACGATGAGGATCCCATTGCGAGGGATGATGAATTTCGGCCTGGTCATGCAAATGACCTTGATATCCAGGGAGGCCTTGAAAAACTGCTCACTGCTGCACTGGATAACGGTTTTTCAATGAAATTCATGAAGGAATTGCGTCGAATCGCTAAGAAGCACGACATTTGGCGGCTAGTTCTCTGTGACGACCCTCCTGCTAAGGTGCCACCGTACAAGCTTCGCTTGAAGCAGGATGCAAAGCCTTTCCGCTGCAAAGCTCGGCAGTACGGACCCTTACAGAGTGCGTTCCTGAAGGAGTTCAACCAGACTCTAGTGAACCTTGGCTGGGTTTACAAAAACCCTAGCAGTCATTGGGCTTGCGCTGCTCTGCCTCGTAAGAAGCCGAAGGTCAATGAGTTTCGCCAAGCGGTGGATTACAAGCCATTGAATGCGATGACCGAAGCAATTGCAGGCGTCATGCCAAACTTGAAGACAAAGTTGGAGCGATTGAAAGGAAAGAAACACTACGGTCTTTTCGACTTTACCCGCAGCTTTTGGCAACTTGCTGTGGCGATAGAATGCAGAGAGCAGCTCTCGTATATGACGGATGAGGGCGTGTTCACGCCAACCCGTGTGATGCAAGGAAGTTGTGACTCGGCGTTACATTTTCAAGTCTCGATGGAGAACTGTTTCGCTGAGCTACTCGATCCCAATTTACTTATCTGGATTGACGATCTCTTGTTCTACTCTGACACTATAGAGAGTTACCTTGTTGCTCTAGAGAGACTGTTTGACTTGGTGAACGAATTCGGATTGAAGTTGAGTCTGAATAAGTCCTCGTTGTACCAACGCTCAGTTACGTGGTGTGGTAAGGTGATTGATGAGAATGGTGTTCGCCATGACCCAAAACGGATTGATGGGCTCACTTCAATGCCAGTGCCAGTCACAGCGGGACAATTACAGCAGTTTATCTGCGCAACGAACTGGATGCGAGACAGTTTGGTTGACTACGCTCGCACCGTTCGGCCGTTGCAATCGCTGTTGGATCGCGCACTTGCTGGTAAACGAAAGACGAAGCGTGTTGCTTCAGGGATCAGCATCGCGTTGGATGATGATGAGCTCCGCAGTTTCGAGCTGGTCAAGAAGCTCCTGCAGAGCTCGGCCATGATGACACACCCGCGTGAGCAGGCAACCTACTGCTTGTTTACAGATGCGAGTGACTACGGGTTGGGCTTCGGTCCTTACTCAAGTGGGTGAATGGAAACAAGGAGTGGCAATTACTGAACAGGAACATGAGCTACTGGTATGCAAGAGCGGTTCGTTCACTGGCGCTCAGCTACACTGGAGCGTCATTGAGAAAGAGGCACTACCAATCGTGCTCTCCTGTGAAGACCTTGACTACCTGTTGCTGAGGCCCGGTGGTTTCAAGGTGTTTTGTGACCACCGAAACCTCATTCATGTTTTTGCCCCTGGACAAGAAGTAAAGAAGCACGTACGTGGAAAATTACTTCGATGGGCTGTCAAACTCATGGAGTTTCGCTATACTATCGTTCACATCGAGGGTGTCAACAACTTGTGGGCGGATATGCTTAGTCGGTGGGGCGGCGCTGCTACCCCTACGGCATCTACGACTACGAAGCCTAGCTTGAAGCGAGTGACTCGTTCACAGACAAATGTTTCTCGGAAGCCTCTGCTTCGGCCTTTCGACCAAGAGAACTTCACGTGGCCGACGTTGAGTGAAATCGCGGCTACGCAAGCGGCTCACGTAGCCTCTGCTCCTACTGCTAGTGCTGCAGATGGACATGGTGTCTACCGACTTGATGGCTGTATTTGGATACCTACTGCTGCCACGGCTCTCATCCAGCGACTCCTGATCATCGCTCATTGTGGGGCACAGGGTCACCGTGGTGAAGCCGTGGTCTTGAACCACATTCGCCGTGTATTTTCGATTGAGGGAATCTCTGCTCTAGTTCGTCGTTTCCTGCGTTCCTGCTTGCTCTGTCAGCATGTAAAAGGAGGTAGGGTGGTGCCTAGACCATGGGGTGAACTGTACCGCTCTGACATTCGCAATGGAGCTTTACACTGGGATTTCCTTTATTTGGGTGATGGATTTGGCTCATGCAAGTACCTACTACTGCTGAAGGACAACTTTACCCATTTCTGCGAGTTGATTGCGTGTGATACACCAACAAGTGAGGTTGCAGTTGATGGCCTGCTTGGGTGGCACAGTCGGTTCGGTGTACCGCCTGTATGGGTCAGTGACAGTGGCTCGCATTTCAAGAACCAAGTTCTTGCCGAATTATGCAAGCGACTGAAATGTGAACAGCAGTTCGTAGTGGCGTATAGTCCGTGGATCAATGGATCTGTGGAACGTGCAAACAGAGATATACTGCAAGTGCTACGTGCAATGATTATGGAGTACAAGATTTCGCACAGCGACTGGATCTATCTTATACCTTTGTGCAATCTAACATGAATCACTCTCCGGTGGCTTCTCTAGCTAACAAGGCCCTGTTGAGTATTCACTGGCTTGCCATGCCCAGCGCCAGCCTACATCCTGCATGTACCTGAAGAGCAGCCTAGGGAGTCGATATTCGAGTGCAGCCTCGAGATTCTCGGGGGAACTACGTTCAGTTTGGGCATGACTGTCCGTCAGACAAGCTTAGAGGATACGTGCTGACAGAGAAATTCAGAGTCCACAGAATAAATTGTCTCGGGGGATACGTCTACATCCTGTCGTGACCACACACACAGTGCTATCACCGGACGGTCCTAGGAGAACCGGGGATCTATTCTTCGTGTCGGACTCTTCCGCAGA
>NW_003303744.1:3068232-3071400 GCF_000142945.1 Phytophthora infestans T30-4
TAGGAAGATGAATAGTAGTCGAGTCCATCTAAGTGGACCGATTTCCGCAGTATATAAACTCATTCAAGTTATATCACCTTGCGCTTACATGAATACGTACCAGTCGAATTGTTCTCCAGCCACGCAAACTTACATGAGTAATCCGTGCCTACCAAATTACATGTCAGCCACCAGCGTGGACACCGCCAAAACGCTTGCGATATCCATCGTACCATAGTGCTCGAGGGATATCTGAGTCGTGTAAAACTGTAGCGTGGGGCTCAGGTTGAAAGCCTTGCCCTCATTGCACTTCGGAGTGAATGCAAGTTGCATTTACTACCAGCTGGCAGTCCTTGCAGTTGCAGTTGCAACTACTAGGCTCGAGCCTCTGGCAGTGCCAGGAGGCTGTCCTGCTCGCTGTAGCGATAACAGGATTTGGAAACAGAGTAGTCTAGTCACTTTACCTTTTGCTTTCTACTCAGTAAGCAATACAATCGGCTAAACGTTCGGAAGTGCCAGCTTCCCTAACTGTGTCTACTGTTTTCGTCTCGTGGACGTACTACAAAGTCGACTTTAGTGAACCCACGTTCACACGATGAAGAAACCGGACCGTCGCGGCAAGACAGTTGAAGATGATGCTCCATTGGCCAGTGACATCAACACCGTGGGTGTGCCGTTGCTCATTCCGGTGGTCGCGCCCCGACTGTCGTCCATGTCCCACTCTGCATTAATCAAGTGGAAGAAAGCTCGAGCTGAGTATGAAGAGAGCGTGAAAGCTCGCAGCAAGGGTGATGATGAACTCTACGAGCGGCTCAAGGAAACAATTAAGAGTACCGTCGACGAAAGACTGTTGAAGGCTCTCTGTACCTACCGCTGGGGCGGAATTGCGCCCAACGCTGTGACCGATGACCAAATTACGTCAGAAATTCAGGCGATTGTCGAACGTGTTATAAACGACACACTTCCCGACATAGATATGCTTTTTGGTAAGAAGCTGCGTCTTAACATGTCTGAAACAGACGTGAACGAGCGCGTGCTGCAGTACTTCACGCTTTGCAACGAACTGATCGAAGAACACGGTCTAGTGACCTGTTTTGAAGGTCAGCACGGTCAAAAAGAGAAGTGTAAACTGCTTATTGAGTCACTGACGCCCAGTGAGCTCAAAGCAGATGTGCAAACTGCTATTCGTTTCCAATCGACGGAGGCGCGTAGTGACGAGTTAAAACTCCATGACCTGATCTTGGAAAAGGCGTTGGAGCAGGATCGCGACTTTCGCCGTCGCAAACGTTCACGCAACGAGGAGAGGTTCGCTAGGTCTGAGAAGGTGCCCAAGCTCCAGGATCATAAGAGTTTGAGTGACCAGCATGGCCGTCGCCAGCGTGGCACACATGAATCTAAGGGCGGGGATGTCAATCGAGCGACACGATCTGTAGTAAACCAGGACTCAGAGAAGAAGCGACCTCTCGTACCAAAAGACGGATGTCTTAAATGCAGTGGGCCACACTATGTGTCGAATTGCCCAACTGCGTCTCCAGAGGAGAAGAAGGAATTACCGAAGAAGTTTCATACCTCTCGCCATGACAAGAGCAGGATGAAGCGGATTAAGAAGCGTCTGGGTGGAGTGAACACCATCACGCTGAACGACGTGTATGACCTGCAGTACTGTGCGGATACAGGCTCGGACAGGTGCCTGTTGAGTATGGATATTAAAATCCAAATACCGGTAAGTATAAAAACTGCGAAAGTTCTATTAAACACGGTACATTAACAGTAAACACCAAACAACCTACTGTACTACATATCCGCTGCAAATTCTTCGTCAATCTCAGCGCGAAGTAGCTCCTCTGTGCGACGTCCGGCATGTGCAACCACGGAAGGCTCCTTGAGAAAGAGAACACAGCTCGGTAGCGCAAGGATCAGAGCCTGGAGGAGGCTCTCGTTCACAGCCTCAAAGGCTCCGTCGTGTTCGACGATCCAGCACCATGGTACGTCCTTCTTAAGGAGTAATTGGCTAAGCCTAGCCACTTGCGTAAGTCTTTTGGTTCTTGGGAACCGGCCAGTCCACGATGGCCTTGACTTTGGCAGGATCTGCCCGTAAGCCACGCTTCCCAACGAAGCACCCGAGGAAAGGTATCTCCTCCGCGCCAAAGACGCACTTGTCCAAGCTGACATACACCTTATTAGTGCGCATGCACTCGAGCACCGCTCGCAAGTGGTCAATGTGGTTATCCACGTCTGACTTTCCGTGCTCGGCACGACTATGGACGAATATATCGTCAAAGTACGTTTGAGCGTACGCCCGGTGGGGCCTAAACAGCTGCGTCACAAGACGATTGAACGTTGCTGGTGCGTTCGACAGCCCCTGGGGCATCACCAGCCACTCCCAGAGCATACCGCTCGGAGTACTCACCGCTGTCAGCGGAATGTCGCTCGCTCTCATGAGCAATTGGTAGTAGCCATCGACCAAGTCGAGCGCGCTGTACAGCGTACAGCCTACCATGTTGTTCTGCAGAACATCCTTGCGAGGAATCGGCGTTTGCGCCGGGATAGTGGCCGCATTTAGCTTGTTAAAAGCATGAACAATGCGCAGACTACCCTCGGCTAGTGGAAGTACCGTTCAGCTCATCACGTAAGATGATGGTCACAGTGAACGCCCTACCTGTGGTGAATGGCATGGCGATGTTCGATACGTTGGCGCTTCCAGGTGACCAGCCGCCCAAGCTGGTGGCGAACGTGAAGGGCGCACCGAACTACATTTTACGCAACTGCACCCAGTACGGCCGGAAGGATGGCACGTTCGAGACGTTGAACAACGTGCAGCGTCAGGAGATTCTCGAGGCGGTGGACGCGCTATCGTCGCAGGCGCTGCGTGTTCTTGCTGTGGCTATCCAGCCGATGCACGAATTGCCGTTCGGGGAAGACTGCGACGATGTGGACGAGAAGTTTGAAGCCTTGTCCCAACCCCTGGGGTGGTTTTCCCCCAAAGTGGGGGCTTCTATCACCCGGAAGGGGACGGCGTGCCCATGCCATTGCCACTGCACGAGCGCTTCCATCGTAGGTGATGATCACGGTGATACTCGCTACGGTGTTGCCATGCCAGAACATGATTGCTACCAGTGGGCGCGACCCGAGTCAGCAACGATGCACCAGCTCTCCGAATGGAGATGTCACTGCCCCCGTGACTCACAA
>NW_003303744.1:3072101-3074606 GCF_000142945.1 Phytophthora infestans T30-4
ACCACAGCTGAGCATGCTTGCCGGTCTGCTTGGAGCTGTTTGCATTAAGGCTACGTTTTTGACTTCATAGCTCGATACCTACTGCTGCCACGGCTCTCATCCAGCGACTCCTGATCATCGCTCATTGTGGTGCACAGGGTCACCGTGGTGAAGCCGTGGACTTGAACCACATTCGCCGTGTATTTTCGATTGAGTTTACTCTGCTCTAGTTCGTCGTTTCCTGCGCTCCTGCTTGCTCTGTCAGCATGTAAAAGGAGGTAGGGTGGTGCCTAGACCATGGCGTGAACTGTACCGCTCTGACATTCGCAATGGAGCTTTACACTGGGATTTTCTTTCTTTGGGTGATGAATTTGGCTCATGCAAGTACCTACTACTGCTGAAGGACAACTTTACCCATTTCTGCGAGTTGATTGCGTGTGATACACCAACAAGTGAGGTTGCAGTTGATGGCCTGCTTGGGTGGCACAGTCGGTTCGGTGTACCGCCTGTATGGGTCAGTGACAGTGGCTCGCATTTCAAGAACCAAGTTCTTGCCGAATTATGCAAGCGACTGAAATGTGAACAGCAGTTCGTAGTGGCGTATAGTCCGTGGATCAATGGATCTGTGGAACGTGCAAACAGAGATATACTGCAAGTGCTACGTGCAATGATTATGG
The DNA here is from genome assembly GCF_000142945.1 of Phytophthora infestans T30-4. Lineage (NCBI taxonomy): Eukaryota > Oomycota > Peronosporomycetes > Peronosporales > Peronosporaceae > Phytophthora > Phytophthora infestans. The sequence goes on from NW_003303744.1 coordinate 3,072,758, forward strand.
AGTACAAGATTTCGCACAACGACTGGATCTATCTTATACCTTTGGTGCAATCTAACATGAATCACTCTCCGGTGGCTTCTCTAGCTAACAAGGCCCCTGTTGAGGTATTCACTGGCTTGCCATGCCCAGCGCCAGCCTACATCCTGCATGTACCTGAAGAGCAGCCTAAGGCAGTCGATATTTCGAGTGCAGTCATCGATAATTCTCTGGCGAAACTACGTTCCAGTATTGAGGACATGCACTGTGCCGTCAAGGACAAGCGTGAGAAGATCACGTTGCTGAACAAGAGAAAATCCAGAGGTGCACAAGAAGTAAACTTTTCTGCGGGTGATTACGTCCTACGATCACGTGTCGATGAGCGACGACACAACAAGTTGCTAGTCACCTGGATCGGTCCCTACGTAGTTACTCGTGCGGACTCTCATTCGTTTCGTGTTCGGCACCTCGTTACCGGCAAGGAGCAAGATGTGCATGCTTCACGCTTGAAGTTCTACGCGGACAGCGACCTGGAAGTTACGGAGGAGCTACTGGAGCACGTCGCCTCCCAGGGCATTGTGTTGAAGGTTGACCGACTTAACAAGCACCGTTGGAACAAACAGAACCAGGCTTTTGAGCTCCTAGTGAGTTGGTGCGGCTTAGAGCCCATAGAGGACTCATGGGAGCCTTTGAAGTCTCTAGCACAGGATATCCCCGTGCTAATACGTACCTACGTGGAAGCTGCCGAGGATGCTAAGTTGGCGACAGCTTTACAGAAGCTGACCTCGAGCTAGAGATCTTCATGTGCCAAGTTGGCAGTCACAGTGTGAGCAAAGTCATTACTATTTCGGCAGTTGCTTTGAAGTAGTGAGACGCACAAGGTCAGTGGCTTGTGTATCCATGACTCAACCTGTGTGGTTGTAGGCATGCGGGAAAATGAAATTTGGATTATGGTACAGTGTCCCAAAATAGTGGTACAGTGTACCAAACTGACGTTGCAATATAGTAACTTGAAAATACCCATATTGCCTATTTGCAAGTTGTGAGCAAGGCTTGGGAGGGAATTGTAGCGTGGGGCTCAGGTTGAAAGCCTTGCCCTCATTGCACTTTGGAGTGAATGCAAGTTGCATTTACTACCAGCTGGCAGTCCTTGCAGTTGCAGTTGCAACTACTAGGCTCGAGCCTCTGGCAGTGCCAGGAGGCTGTCCTGCTCGCTGTAGCGATAACAGGATTTGGAAACAGAGTAGTCTAGTCACTTTACCTTTTGCTTTCTACTCAGTAAGCAATACAATCGGCTAAACGTTCGGAAGTGCCAGCTTCCCTAACTGTGTCTACTGTTTTCGTCTCGTGGACGTACTACACCGCGTCATCAATCGAAAGTGTTGAATGGCAATTTGCGAGGAAAAGTCTCAGCTCCTGCATACTCACACGTCCTCGACGATACGTGTCCAGCAGCTTCCACTCAATCTCCATGGCCTTTTCACTTTGCAGCGTCCTCTCGACCTCCTCGACGCTGGGATCTGGAATCTGCTGGACTGGTGGGTTTCCTTCTTGTGCTGCAGTCTCCACTACCTCGGGAACTTTGCTTACGAGAGGAGCAGTAACCTGCACATGGCTGTCCACGATCTTAATGAACTCTGCAAAAACACGAAACAGGTTTAACTGACAAAAATGAACTAAGATTTCAGTTGCTCGTTGGGTTACCATTAAGATAAACCTCCCCCAGCTCTCGGACATGGGTAGTGTTGACATCGAGCCCCAGCTGCAAATAGCAGCAATAAACATGTCAATAGTTTAATTAATGCCTAAGCTTTTGGCATGTTGCCACCGCACCAGCGCAAACATGCGGCACGCTTGATCTGCTGAGACAGCG
>NW_003303744.1:3074706-3079065 GCF_000142945.1 Phytophthora infestans T30-4
ACACACTTCCCGACATAGATATGCTTTTTGGTAAGAAGCTGCGTCTTAACATGTCTGAAACAGACGTGAACGAGCGCGTGCTGCAGTACTTCATGCTTTGCAACGAACTGATCGAAGAACACGGTCTAGTGACCTGTTTTGAAGGTCAGCACGGTCAAAAAGAGAAGTGTAAACTGCTTATTGAGTCACTGACGCCCAGTGAGCTCAAAGCAGATGTGCAAACTGCTATTCGTTTCCAATCGACGGAGGCGCGTAGTGACGAGTTAAAACTCCATGACCTGATCTTGGAAAAGGCGTTGGAGCAGGATCGCGACTTTCGCCGTCGCAAACGTTCACGCAACGAGGAGAGGTTCGCTAGGTCTGAGAAGGTGCCCAAGCTCCAGGATCATAAGAGTTTGAGTGACCAGCATGGCCGTCGCCAGCGTGGCACACATGAATCTAAGGGCGGGGATGTCAATCGAGCGACACGATCTGTAGTAAACCAGGACTCAGAGAAGAAGCGACCTCTCGTACCAAAAGACGGATGTCTTAAATGCAGTGGGCCACACTATGTGTCGAATTGCCCAACTGCGTCTCCAGAGGAGAAGAAGGAATTACCGAAGAAGTTTCATACCTCTCGCCATGACAAGAGCAGGATGAAGCGGATTAAGAAGCGTCTGGGTGGAGTGAATACTATCACGCTGAACGACGTGTATGACCTGCAGTACTGTGCGGATACAGGCTCGGACAGGTGCCTGTTGAGTCGGAACAACTTCAACGAGCTCATGCGGCTCGACGACAACGTGAAGTCTGTCCCGTTGAGCACACCAGTGATTGGGAAAGCTGTTGGCGGTCACGATGTTGAAGCGCGTGAGTCTGTACTGCTGGCAATTCGTCTACATACTGCTGCTGGACCTGTGGAGCTCGCAGAACCCGTCAATTGTCTCATTATTGAGCAAAACGATGATGAATTTATCGTCGGCAACGATGTGCTGCTCTCTCTTGGAATCAATGTGGACAGACAACTCGAGCAACTTGCTGGTGGTAAACTCAATGACGATGAGGATCCCATTGCGAGGGATGATGAATTTCGGCCTGGTCATGCAAATGACCTTGATATCCAGGGAGGCCTTGAAAAACTGCTCACTACTGCACTGGATAACGGTTTTCCAATGAAATTCATGAAGGAATTGCGTCGAATCGCTAAGAAGCACGACATTTGGCGGCTAGTTCTCTGTGACGACCCTCCTGCTAAGGTGCCACCGTACAAGCTTCGCTTGAAGCAGGATGCAAAGCCTTTCCGCTGCAAAGCTCGGCAGTACGGACCCTTACAGAGTGCGTTCCTGAAGGAGTTCAACCAGACTCTAGTGAGCCTTGGCTGGGTTTACAAAAACCCTAGCAGTCATTGGGCTTGCGCTGCTCTGCCTCTTAAGAAGCCGAAGGTCAATGAGTTTCGCCAAGCGGTGGATTACAAGCCATTGAATGCGATGACCGAAGCAATTGCAGGCGTTATGCCAAACTTGAAGACAAAGTTGGAGCGATTGAAAGGAAAGAAACACTACGGTCTTTTCGACTTTATCCGCAGCTTTTGGCAACTTGCTGTGGCGATAGAATGCAGAGAGCAGCTCTCGTATATGACGGATGAGGGCGTGTTCACGCCAACCCGTGTGATGCAAGGAAGTTGTGACTCGGCGTTACATTTTCAAGTCTCGATGGAGAACTGTTTCGCTGAGCTACTCGATCACAATTTACTTATCTGGATTGACGATCTCTTGTTCTACTCTGACACTATAGAGAGTTACCTTGTTGCTCTAGAGAGACTGTTTGACTTGGTGAACGAATTCGGATTGAAGTTGAGTCTGAAGAAGTCCTCGTTGTACCAACGCTCAGTTACGTGGTGTGGTAAGGTGATTGATGAGAATGGTGTTCGCCATGACCCAAAACGGATTGATGGGCTCATTTTAATGCCAGTGCCAGTCACAGCGGGACAATTACAGCAGTTTATCTGCGCAACGAACTGGATGCGAGACAGTTTGGTTGACTACGCTCGCACCGTTCGGCCGTTGCAATCGCTGTTGGATCGCGCACTTGCTGGTAAACGAAAGACGAAGCGTGTTGCTTCAGGGATCAGCATCGCCTTGGATGAATGATGAGCTCCGCGAGTTTGGAAACTGGGTCAGAAGGTTCCTGGCAGGAGCTGCGACACAGATGAACACACCGGGCGTGAGCAGGGCAACCTTACTGCTTGTTTACAGATGCGAGTGACTACGGTTGGGCTTCGGTCCTTACTCAAGTGGGTGAATGGAAACAAGGAGTGGCAATTACTGAACAGAAACATGAGCTACTGGTATGCAAGAGCGGTTCGTTCACTGGCGCTCAGCTACACTGGAGCGTCATTGAGAAAGAGGCACTACCAATCGTGCTCTCCTGTGAAGACCTTGACTACCTGTTGCTGAGGCCCGGTGGTTTCAAGGTGTTTTGTGACCACCGAAACCTCATTCATGTTTTTGCCCCTGGACAAGAAGTAAAGAAGCACGTACGTGGAAAATTACTTCGATGGGCTGTCAAACTCATGGAGTTTCGCTATACTATCGTTCACATCGAGGGTGTCAACAACTTGTGGGCGGATATGCTTAGTCGGTGGGGCGGCGCTGCTACCCCTACGGCATCTACGACTACGAAGCCTAGCTTGAAGCGAGTGACTCGTTCACAGACTAATGTTTCTCGGAAGCCTCTGCTTCGGCCTCTCGACCAAGAGAACTTCACGTGGCCGACGTTGAGTGAAATCGCGGCTACGCAAGCGGCTCATGTAGCCTCTGCTCCTACTGCTAGTGCTGCAGATGGACATGGTGTCTACCGACTTGATGGCTATATTTGGATACCTACTGCTGCCACGGCTCTCATCCAGCGACTCCTGATCATCGCTCATTGTGGGGCACAGGGTCACCGTGGTGAAGCCGTGGTCTTGAACCACATTCGCCGTGTATTTTCGATTGAGGGAATCTCTGCTCTAGTTCGTCGTTTCCTGCGCTCCTGCTTGCTCTGTCAGCATGTAAAAGGAGGTAGGGTGGTGCCTAGACCATGGGGTGAGCTGTACCGCTCTGACATTCGCAATGGAGCTTTACACTGGGATTTCCTTTATTTGGGTGATGGATTTGGCTCATGCAAGTACCTACTACTGCTGAAGGACAACTTTACCCATTTCTGCGAGTTGATTGCGTGTGATACACCAACAAGTGAGGTTGCAGTTGATGGCCTGCTTGGGTGGCACAGTCGGTTCGGTGTACCGCCTGTATGGGTCAGTGACAGTGGCTCGCATTTCAAGAACCAAGTTCTTGCCGAATTATGCAAGCGACTGAAATGTGAACAGCAGTTCGTAGTGGCGTATAGTCCGTGGATCAATGGATCTGTGGAACGTGCAAACAGAGATATACTGCAAGTGCTACGTGCAATGATTATGGAGTACAAGATTTCGCACAACGACTGGATCTATCTTATACCTTTGGTGCAATCTAACATGAATCACTCTCCGGTGGCTTCTCTAGCTAACAAGGCCCCTGTTGAGGTATTCACTGGCTTGCCATGCCCAGCGCCAGCCTACATCCTGCATGTACCTGAAGAGCAGCCTAAGGCAGGCGATATTTCGAGTGCAGTCATCGAGAATTCTCTGGCGAAACTACGTTCCAGTATTGAGGACATGCACTGTGCCGTCAAGGACAAGCGTGAGAAAAACACGTTGCTGAACAAGAGAAAATCCAGAGGTGCACAGGGTGATTACGTCCTACGATCACGTGTCGATGAGCGACGACACAACAAGTTGCTAGTCACCTGGATCGGTCCCTACGTAGTTACTCGTGCGGACTCTCATTCGTTTCGTGTTCGGCACCTCGTTACCGGCAAGGAGCAAGATGTGCATGCTTCACGCTTGAAGTTCTACGCGGACAGCGACCTGGAAGTTACGGAGGAGCTACTGGAGCACGTCGCCTCCCAGGGCATTGTGTTGAAGGTTAACCGACTTAACAAGCACCGTTGGAACAAACAGAACCAGGCTTTTGAGCTCCTAGTGAGTTGGTGCGGCTTAGAGCCCATAGAGGACTCATGGGAGCCTTTGAAGTCTCTAGCACAGGATATCCCCGTGCTAATACGTACCTACGTGGAAGCTGCCGAGGATGCCAAGTTGGCGACAGCTTTACAGAAGCTGACCTCGAGCTAGAGATCTTCATGTGCCAAGTTGGCAGTCACAGTGTGAGCAAAGTCATTACTATTTCGGCAGTTGCTTTGAAGTAGTGAGACGCACAAGGTCAGTGGCTTGTGTATCCATGACTCAACCTGTGTGGTTGTAGGCATGCGGAAAAATGAAATTTGGATTATGGTACAGTG
>NW_003303744.1:3082967-3093265 GCF_000142945.1 Phytophthora infestans T30-4
TTCAAGCGCGACTGCCTCGCGGAGAGACTCCGCAGAATGGACTTCCCCCAAGCCCGTTCTCAAGGGTCGCTGGCAGAAGCCAGGATCCCGGGGACAGGGGAACGCCGGAAACCAGTAGGGGTGGGGCGCCCTATTGGGGAAGAACTAAGTCTTCGTGAAGGTGCGCGGGTGGCGCATACCTCAAGGACTTCGCTTCTGAGAGTCTTCGCACTCTCGAATCGGCGAAGAGCAGCGGCGGGTTGCTCATAGTACACGGAAGTGTACGGGGATACGATCACCCCTTTAGAAGCTTGATCGATTCGGGGGCGGCGAAGGATTTCGCACGCCGCCAGACAGCTGCTCGTAATATCAACAAGTTGTCTGATGCTTTAGGAGAAAGCAAGGGCAATGGGACGGTGTCAGTGCATCTGGCCGACGGGAAGGTCGTCACTGTCCCCAATGTCCAAGTGGATCTGGCCGTCAAGTTTGAAGCCTTTGACAGCCTCGAACAGCTACCTGCTTTTGACATGGATCCCTACGATATGAGCCTGAGCATGCCCTGGCTCGAGAAGCACGAGCCCTGGATCGACTGGCGAGGCAAGGCAATCGGTGCCAGCCGCCCTGCAAAGTCCGACAGAGCATTGGTGAGTCATGTCCCCCACCTCTGTCAGGACCCGGGGCGCCCGCAAGGATTGCCAGGGTACCAAAGCATTCGGCAGATGTTTGGGAGTCGTCGATGTATATGACGACTCCGAGGATGCTTTGATGGTGGCAGCGCCCAGAGGAAGCGCTGGCCAAGTGGGTAGCTTAGGTCCACAAGCGGGTAACATAGTTCCGCTGACAGCTGTAGCTGTAGCTGTCACGAACGCTGGCAATAGCGTGTTCAAGGTGGGTAACAGAGTTCGACACACGGTCGCCCAGACCTTAGCTTAAGAGGAAGACGTCGGATACGCTTCCTGTGTGGGTAACATAGCCACACGCGGTCGCCCAGACCTTAATTGAAGAGGAAGACGTCGGGTACGCTTCCTGTGTGGATAACATAGTGCCACTCGCGGTCGCCCAGACCTTAACTGAAGAGGAAAGCGTCGGATACGCTTCCTGTGTGGGTAACACAGTACCAGACGAGGCCACGAGTGCCTCGGATGTCGGCGCTCCGACATCCCCAGACGTGGGTAGCAAAGTCCCACGTCACGGTCGCCGTCGACGACGACGCCGCCGCCGAGAGTCGGATCTGAACCTCGTTTAGATCGACGTCGCTTCAAGCGACTCGGAGTCCAGGGCCCGGGCTCCTCCGACACGGCCGGTGGAAGAGTGTTATCACATCTTCGATGGCGAGACCGGCTTACCCGTCAAGGCATCTCGTGTCGGCTTGGAACCAATTCCAGAGGTTGCAGAGATACTGAACCTCGAGGAATGACGGTCAAGTCTTTCCTGGTCACCCTCAAGGCTGGAAAGGCTGCCGAGATGGTGCTCATAAGACATGAGACCACTCGGGAGGAGCTGAACCCCTCATCTGTCCTGGACGAAGACGTCCTGGAAGAGCTGAACAAGCAGCGTCAGACGCGCTTGGGTTCTGAGATCCTTAATAACTTCAAGGATCCGGTGTATCCTTTGGTGACGGAGTATGCGGACGAGGTGAGCAAACTCCCACCGACTAGATCGAGGCGTACGGCATGAGATTTATCTCGTGCCTGGCACAAAGTACTGTGTCACGAGGCAATGGCCTCTTCCGCGCGAACAGTGCGAGGTCATTGATGCCTTCTTCGCTGAGAAAGCGAAGGCAGGCATATTGCGGGAGTCGAAGTCCCCCACTCGACGCCAACTTTCTGCGTTCGGAAACCGAACGGAAAGTGGCGTCTAGCTCATGCTTATAACAAGCTGAACAACGCGACGGTGCCGGCCCAAACACCAATCCCACGAAAGGATGTATTGTTAAACAACATGGCCGGAAGCGTACTGTCACAGTGCGCTGGATTTGGTAGACGGATACTACCAGATCATGATGCGAGAGAGCGACATCCCGCTCACCGCGGTGAGCACTCCAAGCGGCATGCTTTGGGAGTGGCTCGTCATGCTGCAGGGCTTGTCTAATACCCCGGCGACGTTCAACCACCTGGGGACGCAATTGTTCAGACCACTGCGTGCCTTCGTACAGACGTACTTCGACGACATCTGCGTCCATAGCCGTGCCGAGGGAGGCAAGACGGCCATGGAGGTGCATCTGGGACACCTCCGTCGAGTGTTGGACGTGATGCGAGCGAACAAGCGCTACGCCAACATCGACAAGTGCGTCTTCGCGTCACCAGAGATTAAAGTCCTCGGTTGCTTCGTAAGCAACGTGGGCGTTCGGGCTGACCCAGACAAGGTCAAGGCCATAGCAGCATGGCCATCGCCCCGATTCCAGAAGGATCTTCGAAAGTGGTTGGGCTTGGCCATCTACCTTCACAAGTACAGCGCAGGGTACGCGGGCTTCGCTAAGCCCTTGTCGGGCCTCCTTCAGAAGGACGTCGACTGGCGCTTGGAGCAAGAGCACCAGGATTGACAGCATCAAGGCCAGTCTCCAATAGGCCCCTGTCCTGGCCCTGGCGGACGAGACGAAACTGTTTAGCGTCGTCTGCGATGGCTCCGATTACGCCATCGTTGCTGCAGGCCGACACGGCTGGACATGAACGGGTCATCGCGTTTCATGCCAGGCAGCTCAAAGCCGCCGAACGGAACTACCCTGTCCACGACAAGGAGCTCCTGGCAATAAAATATGCCCTTGTGAAGTTTCGGGTTCATCTTCTGGGCTCCCGGCCCTTCGTGATCTACACAGACCACGCATCCTTGAGGACGGCGACAAATTCGCTCACCTCTCCCAACGGATGGCGAGGTGGCTGTCCTTCTTCGCGGAGTACAACTTCCGCGTCGAGTACAAGCCGGACAAGCTGAACGTGCTTGCGGACGCCCTCTCTCGGCGTCCAGACTACGAGCTGGCCTACAGCACACGGGTGACAGCGGATCTATATGATCGGATACGCATGGCGTATCGGGAAGATGAGGCTGTCACGCGTATCGTCAAGTCCTCACGGCAGGAACGAGCGCGAAGTCCGACTGGCTTTTGTCGCGACAGCGCTCCCGGCTCCACCGATATGAGCTAAAGGATGGACTCCTCTACTACCGGGTGGAGCCCAATGAACCTCCACGGATGGTCGTACCCAACGACGAGGATCGGAAGCTCGACATTCTCGCAGAGGCGCACGACGCGCCCTCCAACGGCCACTTGGGCCGCGAGAAGACCTTCCTGTCGGTCTCTCAGGCCTTCTGGTGGACCCACATGTACAAGTGGGTCGCCCAATACGTGAAAATATGTGAAAGATGTCAGCGGGTCAAACCCGCAGGGCACCCTTCGGCTCCACTACAGAGCCTTCCCGTTCCAGCTGACAGTTGGAAGTCGATGAGTCTTGACTTCATCTTTGGGCTTCCCGCCGACGGACACGGCAACACCGGAATTTTGGTGTTCGTGTGTCGGCTGAGCAAGATAACACATCTCGCTCCAGTACCCGTTACCGTCACAGGCGAACAAACCGCAAGGTTGTTCGTCGATGGCGTGTTCCGCTACCACGGTCTCCGGAGACGATTGTCTCGGACCGAGACCCGCCGTTCACGGCTGCGTTTTATTAAACGCTGTTTCCTTTACTGGTAACTCGTCTGCAGACGTCCACTGTGGACCATCCACAGACAGACGGCCAGACAGAGCGCGTCAATCGAGTGCTCGAGGACATGTGTGTGCGGAAGCACCACGTACGTGGTCGACGCAGCTTCCAGGTGCTGCGTTTACGCTCAACAACGCGGTGCACGCGTCCACGGGGCTCACGCCGCTCTACTTAACGGATTGTGGCACCCCAGAGTGTCTCTCACTCTTCGAAGAGACACTGACCCCTCTAGTCTAAGTGGGGGAGAGGCTCGGAAAGCTCTTTCCTCCCAGGTCTCGGATGAGAGATCAGTTTCGCTGCGGAAACAAGTGACATCTTTTGGGGATACCAAGCTGAGCGTTGTCAGCAGGGTCCGCGATGCCATGACAGCGACCCAGGATAGACAAAATGAGTACTCAGACAAACATGGAAGAGGAAACTTAAGTGTATTTAAAATGGGTGATTTAGTGCTATTAGACACAAGGAACCTACCGCTTGACACTGTCAGCGCTGTCGGTAGCAACAAGCTGAAGCACCGCTTCATCGGACGATTTGCGGTCCTGGCCATACATGGTGCGTCGTACACCATCGACCTGCCTAAGTCAATGACGACGCACCCGACGCTCTATGTTGGACGTCTTAACCCCTTAGCTCCCAGGCTTTATTACGAGGGTATATTTTTTACTCCGTCCGATAAACAGTAATATGAGAATTTGTAAGAGTTCCCTTCTAATTTCGAATTTTGACGTGCGGGTTGGGGCGGTGTATAAAATATACATGAGGGTATAGTGCCGGCATCTCCAACTTAAAGGGAGCTTATGTAAGCGATTGAGATCTGCTTACCAGCTTATGCTTGACAAAAAACATAAGCAGTGACCTTTTTATCTATATCCCGTGTTTTGTGGCATTGCACACGGCCAACAGCAGTGATTTCATTTATTATAGCCAATGAAAGAAATATAAAATGTGGTATCAATTGATTGCATTGGACATAGCCACCCTCCTGGCCACAACCCATTGCTTACACCTCCATGCACCTCTGATCACCTGGACACGCTGCCAGCCTCGATTTCGGCGACGTCGCCTTCACTCCCAGCAGTACTCTCGCCTACTCCGCTGCCGCCGCCATCTCCCCCGCAGCCGCCGCCATATCCCCCGCTGTCGTCGTCGTCACCACCAGCGTTAGCAGTAGTAGAGCCTTGCGCTCGTCGCCTAGGCTTCTTTCCCGGTCGTGTTGCCGGCGGGCGCTCTCGTGTTTTGTGTTCCTCGAGCAGTGTCCTCGGGATGTTGCTCCCATTATTCCACTCTAGGTGCCATATACGAAAGCAGGTATCTCTGCCCTCGCGGCCCACATTGCACAGATATTTACTACAGCCACCACAAGTTGCATTAGCGTAGCAATCCATACCACAAGCAATATCACCCACCATTTGTTCCCGTTTGAACATTCCGGGCAGAAATACTTGGTGAATTTGCGCGGCTTGACCTTGTACACAGCGCACACCTTACAGGAGCGCTGGCGGCGTTTCACCCCCTGTTCACACTGGACTGTATCCGGATTCTCTTCCAGCCTGTGGTCGCCTTCCACTGAATCCGTAGTATTCTCAGTGCGCGGACGCGACCCCTGTTCCCCTTTGGCTGGAGACGCTGCTGTGCGTTCCTGAGCGGTTGCTGCTCTCTAAAGTTGCGGCATCATAAAATAAGTTAGCGTTATGCTGGATAACCAGAACCTTGCTCACCCTTGTGTTGGATGCGATTCGACATAAACTTACCTCGATCACCTCGAACGTTTCGGTCGAGTCGATAGCGAGCAGCTGCTCCATCAACGTTTCCATAAACGCAAAGTGTCGTGGAGGACGTTGGTCGTTTATCTTCCGGAAGTGTCGATACACGATGAAGGCGTTTACGACCGCCATGTCGAACAGCCCGATAAAGAGTGTTTATAGTACTTTCGCGTCTTGTAGGAGAGCTGGACGCTATATCGCTGCATCCTCAGCTGGTCATGGACGTCTACACCGCCCATCCAGCGGTGATAGTCCCGCACCAATTCTGGAGCTGGGGCGGGCTTCATTTCACCGTTGACACGACGCACTACAGTACATAAGCATTAGTATGGATGTTAGAGCCTTCAAAATACTTAGAAACATACTCACTACCCCAGGCCGTCGGCTGCCACCAGAGGACAGCATGTGCACTGGGGTTCGGTCCATCCACATGACGGCTGTCAGCTGCGGAAAGCGCTTGTTTTCGGCCAACTTGGTGGTACCCTGTGCTGGGATGGTAACCTTTTTCTTATTGACGGTCTTCGTTTTTCATCTTCGTGACCACGTCTTTCGCAAATCCAGAGCGATCCACAGAGATCGTTCCGGTCAGGTACATTCGCCGGTGTAGGAGCTCCAGTGCCAGCTTTACAGAGGTATAGAAGCGGTCGGTAATGACCAGTCTCCAAGGCGAAGTAGTGGACGGATGATAGAGGGCGTTCATGTTTCGGAGCAACGCCGCTTCGCCTGTGTTGTTGTCTTTAGGCACTGGGGTTTGTAGATGCGCCTTGGCACCGCAATATGCTTCAATTCTAGTGAAAACCAGGAAAAAAACGGTATGTTAGCTAAATGATGGATGGCCAGCGAGATTTGATGCCTTATGTTTGACATCAGACAACATAAGGACTTTAACCAAAAAAAAATGATGGCGAGTTTGAACTCGCCATCATTTTTTGACGCACCTCATGCAGTACGCGGTTTTGGCACAGGCTGCAACGAACACCTTCATCCCCATTTGTGGGGTTTATCCTTGTTGAGCTGGCGAGTTGGATTGTACCGGGAACGGGACGGCAACGTAGCTTCGTCGAAGCTTATAACAGGGGGCGCTTGGTATCCTCGGGCGAAAGTTCGTTGTAGCACGTCAACAACAGGCCGTATTTTCCATGCTCGGTCGAGCCGTGCCTGGGGTGACTTGTTATTCGAGAAGTGAAGGTAGCCCATTATGTGAAAGAATCGGTTCTTGGTCATGAACTGTCCAAATCGATTCGCTGGCAGTGCGCCAACCCTTTTTAGAGACCAATGAGCCGCAATGCCCTTCCGGATAGGTGCCAGCATCCGTGCAATGAACAGGGCCATCACTCGTAGCACCTCCCAGGCTTCAATGTCCGCTACGCCAGCTATACGCCGCTTGATATCACCAAGCTCTTCTATTTCTCCTCCAGCCCGCCGTTGTTGGGACCGAATCGCCCGTGCACGCTGTGGAATGGATTGGGAATGATATTGATTGCTTTCAATCGCAATCTGACGCCAGAGCTTGGGCGGCATAAAGTAAAACAGCAAAGCCAACGGGTCTTCTGCAACTGCAAGAACACTCGTTGATGGTCCATACGGTCCATCGTACAGGTCCTTGTACGTGGGGTCTGCACCAAACTTAGCAGGATCTGACATCAACAGAGCCATCATTATGTTAGTCCTTCTGTTGGATGTCCCGGTCCGCACACACATTTATGTTGGACTTGGCCACCATAGCGTACCGTACTCCCACCCGGTACTTTTCATTGCCTTGATAGCTTCACTGTCCTTTGCTACTGACGACCACGCAGACGCAGGAAGCTCATCTTGTTCTTCATCGGTATCCTCGTCGGTCAGCTCTCCAATTCCCCAGTCCGCAACCCAGGTGCAGTCATCATCTTCCGCATCGTCTTCATCTTCAGCCTCTTCATGCAGATCTTCATCCTCATCTGAGTTGAGACCGGTGCACGTTTGAGCTCCCGAGTCCATCATGTTGGGGTCTCCGTCGACAAAGCACGTTGGTATCGCCGTTGTCGCCTCTGGGTTATCGTCTTCGGGACCACTGAATTGAGCCTGCATTCAAAACCAGTGACGTCTTATGCTAGTCTTGTGTTGAATAGTTTTCGTCAGCACAATCGTTATGATGGATACATAAACATAACGTACCGAATCGTCTTCTCCTTCCTCGCTCTCATCGTGAAGGATACGTCGGCGGCGCTTCCTTGATGATCTGGTACTAGCGCGCTTTCTCTTCGCGATGGTGGACGATTGGAGTTCTGGGCTTGTCCGGATAGAAGGGGTTGCCTCACTGGTCTGCTCAACCTCGACTTGGGATATAATCCCGGCAACTGCTGCTTCTACGTCCGCAGCTACATGGTCTTGGGACTGTGGGCTGGAAGCTGATGCAGCATGTGTCGATGTATCTCCCCCGGGTGTCGGAAGGGCACTATTCCACATGGCCGGAACCTGCACCGGGGCTCTCTTCTTACCTGATGGCGCCTTCTTCTTGCCCACCCCCTCTTGTCCGCTCGCGGCGCTGGGTTTGTCGATGGTGTCTCCTCTCCGTCCGCAGGCACGGGTATGGCTTCAACTGGGACTTCGATATCTTCTGCCGATGCTTCGGCTCTTTTGGCCTCATCATCCTTCTCCTCCGCCGCAACAACTCCGCTGCCGTAATCGACGCAGGCTTTCGGTTTCGGGGCGCTGAGTGATTTCGCTGCGGCCTTCTTTTGGGGAGCGTGCTGATTGTCAGCTGCTCGTCGAACGCGTCGCTCCCGCCGGAGAGCGTATGCGGATTGCATGCTCCTCGCTTCATCCGGTTTGCTACGGGGTTTCTTGCCAGTGGAAGCCGCCATTGTTCGTGCCAGCTCCTTTTCTCGAATGAGCGAATTCAGTGGCTGTCGGCCAACAATATTTGGTGGGTGACGACACCCTTTTTCTGGTGCTCTGCAGGAATTCCAAACCCTACACCTGTGCATTCGTTCGTTTTACACACACGAAATAAACTTAATCTTTGTATTCAGTCAGACCGATACAAACTATAAGTAAAAAACCTCCTTATGTTGTACGGTCCAACATAACATAGATGCTGCGACAAAAGTGAATTAGGGTATACACACATCTTATGTTGTAGGGTCCAACATAATGGGAACTTAGGGGTTAAGCGGTACTTTGATCCGCAGGGGGTTGATGACTCGCAGACCCACCTTGGCCCAGCTCCTCGAAGCGAGGGCCGGCCACAGACGTCGACGAGAGCGTCGGAGCAGGCACCCAAGCCTCGGTCTGAACAGCAAGGCTTCGGTCAAGGCCGTACGCAGCAGGGCCCCCGTACGAACGGACCCCGGAGCCATACGCCGAGTACGTCGAGTACGCCGGGTACGCACCATACGCGTACGGCTGGGAGTGCGCCGAATGCGGCTCCGGACGTGGCAGCAGAGGCTCGATCCGTCGGATCATGCGGAAGGCCTCGTCTAGATCGGATGAAGAGGCACGCCGGTCCACCCGCAGATGCAGGCTGGCGACCTCACGCTACAGCAGGTCCAGGCGCCCCGCAAGACGAGCGAGCTCGCTCTGATTCTCGGCCTGGGCGGCAGCATCCCCGCCAGTCCCGAGGCCAAGTACAATCTCAAGCACGAGGACACGTTGACGGAGGCGGTCAGCCACAGGGTCCTCTGTCGGTTTTACCCGCAGGAGCAGCACTTGGACGAGAGTGGCGTTCGGGGGACGCCGAGTACTCGTAATCGTACGTGGGCACCTCCGCCTCTGCTTGACCGGAATGGAGAGGTCCACTACCACGTGGAGCGGATTCTTCAGGAGCAACGGCGTCCCGGTAAGCGACAGCTTCTCGTGAAGTGGCGCGAGCGCGGCGGAGGCTCACTTCACAGTTAGAGCCTCGAGAAGCAGTCTGTGTGCTCCTCTTCTTGAACTCCACATCCACCGTTGTCATGCTTCGTGGCACTGCGAAGAGCGGTGCGATGACACGCTCCAAGGCTGCTGTCGGAAAGGCGCAAGCCAAGAGCACTAAGCCTCACGGCAAAGGCTCGGCACTTCAGGAGGCTACTAAGGTGGCCTTCGATGCGATCGGCTCAGCTGGTGACGCGGCTGTGGGAAAGCGTGCGAGCAAGCGCCGCAGTCCATCGCCTTCGGTCTCCCCAGACAACCGTCCGAGCCCTCGGTTCGCTGAGCGTAAGTTCGACTCGGGCAGTGATGAAGAGGCCGAGTCCGGGAGCACTCACGATGCTCCTGTGGGCTCTGCAGCAGGGCACAGTCCAGTGCCCAGCGAGAACAAAGACGACAGCGTGCAGTCGCTCGCTAGTGATCACGGTGGTCACAGGCCTCGAACGTCTGTGCACTCTGAAAGTCCTGTCGCTAAGGCTTAGGGCACTCCCAAAGCTGGCAACGATGAGGAGGAGAAACCTCGCAAACGTCTCTCGCTTGCCGAGGGTCTTGGGCGTGTCAAGACCGCTAAAGCCGAAGGCGCCAAGCCCTCTAAGAAACGTACTGCTTCGAAGTCTCCACCCCTCGACGAGAAGGAGACTAGGTACTCCTATCGGAGCCTCTTCGGTTCCTCGGATGAAGAGGAGGAGGAGGAGGAGGAGGAGGAAGAGGGTGCTATTCCTGAGCCCCGAGAGATCACTAACGACCTCGACCAGCAGCAGGAGGACTTCCAGGCTGCCCAGCTTGCGCGTGGGGATTCGGGGGTGGCATCCGTCAGCCAGGGATCTGCCATCACTCAAGAGGGTATTGGCCTCCCGAGGAGAGCTTTGAGACTGACCTCTTCCTGGAACTTCTCGTCGCTCCTCGTGGCCTTGTGGGTGACCATACCTCTAGGAGCATTTACGAGCGTACCCTTGTCCAGAAGGAACAGCTGTTG
>NW_003303745.1:0-19738 GCF_000142945.1 Phytophthora infestans T30-4
ATGGCGCCGCGAGTTGTGCTGGAGAAACAGACGAGGAGCGTAAGGAGCTGCCAAGTGAGCAACAGCGGAACCAGCAAACGTACCGAAGAATGGGGTGGAGAACCGCGAGACGTCATCAGCCGAGTATGGACCAACGGTGGCAGAGCCAAATGAAGGGTTAAGACACTCACCAGCTCGGCTCGTATCATAACCGGGGCAGTTGTGGTGTAGGGATTTCCAGATTCGACCATTCGTCAACCTACTTTAGATCAAGTATCGGCTCGGTCGGGTAGACAAGCGCTTAGGAACAAAGAAGCACGGTAAGTACTCAGCGATCTGTCCGGATGATGTTATTCGGATGGCCGCTGAGCTCAACGGTCGCCTGAACCCAGCGGAAGGGTCGGTAGAGATCTGAAACGACTATATTATACTAGATATTTGTATAAGAAGCATAGGATTAAATAGGGGGAGCCGAAAAGGCTCCCATAAGATAACAAAGCAGAATTTTCCTAGTTCAAGACACGTGTAAACTCTTCCGGTAAGTCCTTGCATAGGGCTGGACTATGCCTGCCGTTGATACTCGAGAGGCATAACTTGTAGGGTATTGACTGGTTAGCGCCAAGAGATTAGGTCGGTCCGGGCAGGACAAAAGTCTCGCTACACGCGAAATAAAGCCCCGCAACTCAGCGGGCTGGTACGTCGGATAGCCCGGGTGCCGTAACACTTCTAGCTGAGCAGCCTCTGCGTTCGGTGACCTGTAAAAGCGCTCGCGCGCCGTCGTCCATCCTTTGGTGGAGGGCACAGGATTGTGAACGAGCTCAGCCGAACCAAACTCGGCGGAGCCTCGGAAGTGCTCTGACTTGGTTAGTCGGAGCTCAGTGGAAGCGAGCCACTCGTCTGTCCCCGCTGGGCCGAACCGCGAGGGGACCACCCTCTGCGCAGGCCATACAAACGCCGACCTAACTCGGCGATTTGCTGTGGTTTGTGTAAGGAATCTACATCTGACGGTATTTGTGTGCTCTACTACACCACAAAAGTAAAAAAGGAACTGCTAGAATCCTCCAACGTGCTTGCAAGACTACAAAGCAGCGTTCTATGTCCTTACGGTAACCCTCTTGACGCTTCACAAAATATCTATGTTTCATAATGACAGGGTGACTGATGGTTTGAACGAATACCGACCAGTCTGGGTAATACCATCGGCCAGGAAGTAGGTCATGTAATATCTTCTACCTGTGAGCAAATTCGTTTAATAAGACCTAATATTCGCATTTAAACGAGTGACATCGTACCGTTGAAAACATTCTCGACGGGAGGAGCTTTACCTCGAAGAAAATTATCGAATATTGGCGACTGGTCAAAAATGTTGATTTCATTAAAAAAAAAACAGGACTTCCGAAATGACAATGCCAAATTCACAGCTCCGAATCAGCCCAAGCTTCAAGCACAACCGTTTCTTTTATCTTTTCCGGTATACTGGCCAGCAAAATATGCTGGGCAGTTTTTTTCATTCGATTTGCATGCAATAAATGGATCCAAGCATACTAACGAATCCCCGCTTGGCATTATCATTTAGCAGTCGCTGTACGTCACTATCGGTTGGTGAACACAAACATTCTGATCCAAACAGATGCATTATTGCTTCACGAAACCGTTTTTGAGACTCCAAAATGCTCGGTCGAGATATTTCCAGGTTTTCGTAAGCAGAGTCGGCCGAGGATGCGTATGCAAGTACACGCAATGCCGCTGTAACTTTAAGTAGAGCTATAATACCCAATTTATCCGTTGCATCTGGCTTTGCAACAAAGAAATCGTCGTGGCTAACGACAGCATCGTGGATCCGAGTAAATAGCTCTTTGCGCATGCAAAAGCGACAACGGAAATCTTCATCATTGTAAAGAGGGTACATCTGTAAAGTATTGTTCCTTTAAACGTGTTGCGCGTCCGTGAGGGTCTCGTCGTTTGTTTGCTGCACGGCCTAAGCGAGAGCCACCAGGCTTTGGCCTGTTAAATGAGGGGAGTTTAGTCTGCAAGCAGGTATGAAACACTGCGCATTCCTCTTTATCGTCATCTAAGAGGTCTAACACCCACTTCGCGCGTTCCTGCTGAGCAGCATCCATCTCGACGGAAGCACTTCAGCTCTTAAGATACATCAGAAAATATAGGATCACCGTTGCAGATTCATGGTTTCAATGGTTTCTAATTACCAGCCATCGGAGCAAGCTGTGCTATTAACTGAAAAGAATTTAAAACCACCGTTGGCGGCGCTAGTAACACAACCGTATGTAATAAAATGGCTTGTTCTAATTGGCGAATTTACAGCTGACCCTAGGAGTAAACGACGCTTACGACTTCGACGATACGGTACTGTCAGCGGGAATGAATATTCAAAACATTTTATTGGGAAAAAGTACCCAAATTTAGAAATAGGGCTATGTGATGTACCCAAATGCATTTTGTGTTTTAAACGTAGTTGTCAGACTGGACTTTAATTGAGCCACAATATCAGCACAGCTATTATACATATTTTACACGTCCGAGATGACAGTGATGATTACAGAGCTGTTCTCAGCATAAGTGCCCCTCCTCGTCCACGGACCCCTTCGTAGGTTTAGAGAGCACTAGAGTGGTCTTTTGTGCTTTCTTGTGATATTTTGTGTATCTTAGCAGTCTATGAGGGTATGCAACATTTGTTACGTTGTCGATGAGCACTTTGCATCATTGGAGTGGTCAGACCATTCTTCTAAAGAGGTAAGTGGATGACCGGGATAATACTACTTAAGTATCTACCAGTGCTGAGAAGGAATAACCCTGATAAACACCTTCAACCCTTAGACAAACACAATTTACAAAAACAAAATCAAGGAAAGTTCCAGATTTCCTACAGAGCTATAGGTATACAAGAACGAAGCGCTTTATAAATGCTGGCTTCTTCCCACATGGTGCAGGATATCCTAAGGCGCTCCACCGAAAAATCTAGGAAGCGCTCTATTAAAGGTCCGTGGCTACTTGTAATTCAGCGAAACTCAACACTACACGATGAAGTTTTCATGTGTCAGCGTACGATTTGTTGGTCTAGTTCGCATTTAAAAATGCCTACACTTGTGCCTCATTTAGGGTGATCTAGCAAAGCTGAGGCTTCGTGATATATTACAATACATCTCCGCTGTAATTCTTTGAGCAAGACATATTGTCAATTCCGCCCCAATTTGCCGAAGCGGGACGATTCGGAGAAAGGCGCGAAGCGAACGGCGAATCGACGCTGCGTTGTTAGAGGCCAAAATTAAGAAAAAATATTTTTATTATCCAATGAGATGCCATATACACGTTGGAGTTGAAGCTGAAGACTCTGCTGCAGCGGTCCGTCTCCTCGCGCAAAATGCATGCCTTCATGAACTCGTCCCGATCTTTTGCCGACGCAATGGCCATGCCATACTCATACCTGGCGAGACTCGGTCGAGTCTACTACACGTTTCTTCACCTTTAACTGCACAAGTTTAGCCCACTCTGCGACCTGAGGAGTCTCCACACTCCATACACCGTCAGTCTTGACTGTATGCTTCTCCACTCGACCAGAAAACATTTTTTAAACAGCCTCCATAATAGAGTTGAATGACCGTTCAATAAAACCAGCTTCACGCAGTGTTTCAGCTGATGATTCACGCTGATTAATGGACGTCTTCACAATGAGCCGCACGAGTAGTTGATAACGATTGTCAGGGGGTGCTGTAGCTGCCGGCGCTGCCGCTGCAGCATCTTCTGTCAACCCGGTGGCTAAAATGTTCACCGAAACAGAATTTGGTGCTGTTGCATCAACATAATCATCCACAAGCCTCGAGATTTCCCGTGCGCCTGGTGTCCCTGAAGCCTCTGTACCTGGTACTGGTGCAGCAACTTGATCCAGAACTGTGGTGTTGGAAATCCCACGTGAACTCTAGCTACAAATGTAGTTAGGATGTTCCCACAACAATACGTCTACTAGGATAGTAAACAATCGTTCGGGCGGACCTGAAGACCCCAGTTCTGCCATTGCACCGGGACAAACTGGACCTTGTAAACTACTTATATAGGCCAACCAGTAAAAATAAGAACACGCGACTAGCACGAGCAAAGCTAGCAGGTGTTTTGAATCCTCGTGGTCCCAACAGCGGAAGGGTACCAGGCACGGGTAAGCCTTTTACGAGATCACCGAGTGTTCAACACTCGGCTGGAAGAATAAAAGGGATGCAATACAAGCAATCCCAGTCGTGCAAATAGGCAACAATAAGCCGTCACGTAAAACCTCCCGATAATAATCGGCCAATACACAAAGTCTCTTGGCCTTGCCGGATGAAACCTCGCTACAGAGCTTCGAGTTCACCGACAGGCATAACACACTCAAACAAGCTTGACCTGACGCTTACCTTGAAGCCAGACGTCGCTCTGTGTGCTTGAGTGGAAATTCTGTTCTGTATTTAAGCTTACCCTTTCGGGTCTATTCCTAATAAGAAGTCCTAATCAAATTTACAAATATCAAGTGAACAATGATCCGTTATGGAT
The DNA here is from genome assembly GCF_000142945.1 of Phytophthora infestans T30-4. Classification (NCBI taxonomy): domain Eukaryota; phylum Oomycota; class Peronosporomycetes; order Peronosporales; family Peronosporaceae; genus Phytophthora; species Phytophthora infestans. Next base: position 4,519 of record NW_003303745.1, read on the forward strand.
CTTCTTGCATGCCAAGCGTCATCTGCACCGTCGCATGAGCATCTTTAACGGTCCGTGCCCTGTCCCAAACGGTGAACGTGCCTTCCAAGGGTCGCTGAGTCTTCCGCGAACTCATCCCAACCGCCGCTGAGGGTTCGTACCGTAGATGCGCCGCTGAATGCGAATCCGGCCAGTCCATTATTAATAATAAGGACAGCCTGAGTTCAGTGACATATGGCCGTGTCCGATACTTGTTGAAAGCTCGGGAGTGACGCCGTTGAGTCCCTTGCACCTTGGCGTCTCCGTACATCACATGACCGAGGGTTCGTTGCTTGAACATCTTGGGCGGTGTCACGTCTTTGTCGACGGGTGATAATCCGCAACTACGGAGAAATCACTACACCACAACTGCCCCTGTCGCAATGGAAGCCACGGTACTGGTGCCCGTTGTGACATTTCTTCATTCTTCAATTCACCATCTCGCCACCGTATGTCCAAGCGTCTGAATCGAGCCGTGTCCGACGTGTTTCAGCGTCTCCATCCTCGCACGTCGCGAACGCGAACAGCTGGAGGTACCTCAGCTCATCCTTCTCTTGAATCATCGGCGCCTTGCTCATCACCACGCATTACTCGTTTTGTTTCTCAGGAGAGCAAGACCGAGGGTTCGAACGTCCCCCAGTCTGCTGCACTTCCTCCGACAGCAGCGTCATCAACCGGCCCTCCGGCGCTTCCTGTCCCGGACTCTTCGCTCCCTGCGGTAGCTCCTGTAACACTCCCCGTCGTCGCTGAATCCGCGGAGATGGCTCCTGCTGCTCCTACTGCGCCTGCTGGTGGTACACCACCACTCACCGAAGATTCGCTGCGCGTTATGCTGGCTGAAAGTACGGAGGCACCAGTCGATCACATGATGACCTCGATAATTCCGTACTTGACTGCAATGGCTCGTCACCAAGTGCAGCTCAGCGTTGCGCCTCCTCTCCACGGCGATGTACACACTCAGCGTCGCCTCGAGACTGCTGTTGGTTTCGATGATGTCCTCGCTGCGGAACAACCTATTCCTGACGCGCTGTCGGCATTACCCGAGCGAGTCGCCGACTTGGAGCGTCAGCTGCGGTTTGCTCAGTCCGAGTCTGCTGGCGCCGCACGTTCGGTGGCACCTGAAATCATGGCTCGTGAGAACGCGGAGGCGTTCCTCAAGGCTGCCAACGCTGAGATTGAAGCCCTTCACCACAACGTCAAGATTCTCCGCGAGTCGAACGCCAAGAACGACGCCATGCTTGCCACTGTTCAAGCCACTATGGAGCGACACGCAGAAGACTTAAATCGTCTGCACTGCGAGGTCCAAGCTCGGGACGTGTTTATCAGTACGTTGCAGAAGAAGCTGGCTCGCGAACGCGAGGTGTACAAGTCTTCTATTGGAGCGAATACCGAGCAGACTCGGAAGCTTCATCTCCTTCTGGTAAAGCTTGCCCAGGGCAAGTACGCTGATAACGACACGCTCAAGGTCCTCGAGAACCAGCAAGACCGTAACACTCGCCTCCTCCAAGCGAATCGCACCCTCCGTGCACACGTGAGTCTGGCCGGGATGGATCCCGAGGTACTTCGTCCGGCTGTTGATGGTACGTTCCTAATGTCGCTCCTTCCACCGTGTGTTCAGCAACTAACGTTCATTCACAATCTTTCGTGATAGGTCTGACTGCGGGTGAGCTGGACCTGGACGCGTTGGACTTGGATCAGGAGTCGTTAGTCGCTTTGCGGCGCATCCAGTCTGCCACCGCGTCTTCGGATGATCCTCAAGCCCTTCCTGCAGCTTTGGCCAAGGCCGCTCACCAAGTGGCCCGTGGGAAGTCCCATAAGCGTCTTAGACCAGGTGGCGAGGATTCAGATGACGAGCCGGACGACTCTGACGAAGACAAGGCTCCAATCCCAACGGACAAGGCCAGTACTTCGATGGCAGCTGCCGGTCTCTGTGATGCGCCACCTACCGATACTTCAACTCCCAAGTCTGCTCGTAGATCGCTGTTCGGCCCGAAGGCGTGGAAGAAGGCGGCCCAGAAGAAGCGCAAGAAATCTCGTCCTCATTCTCCTGCCAAGTCGCCCCGACGTCATATGAAGACTCGGTCCCAGTCTGTACCGTCTTCTCCAAGCTCATGGTCGCCACCTCCTACATCAGCGTCTTCTTCCACTCCCGCCGTAGTCGACCTCAGCGGCGACCAGAGTGACGTGGACATGGGGAATGCTGGTCCAAGCAGCGTCTCTTCGGTTCAAGAAACTGCCACAGAGCCTTCGGATGAAGATGTGGGCCCTGGGGATCACGATGATGTTCCCGATTCTCCTGACGCGCCTTCGCCCCCGCCTCAGGGTCCACCCGATGTGACCAAGCCACCAGCTTCAACGATCTCTCCTTTTCCAGCCGACATACGTGCTGCTATAGAAGCTCTGCGTGAGGCCGAAGAAATGCGACTCATGTTCGGCTCAAGTGATGAAGGTGAAGAGTCGGACCAAACTGTCCCACCAGGCAAGTCTGCTTCGGCGTCTGTTGCGACGTCCAAGATAGTTGAAGTCTCGGGAGTGGTTTCTACAGCAGGGCTTGCCCCTGTTGAAGCTCCTCCACCAGCCTCCGTGTCTTCAAAGCCGGCTCCGACTGTTCCGACGGCTGTCGTACCAAGCGTGTCTTCGCCCGATTTTGCGATGGAGATTGATGACGATGGAAATGCTGATGACGATCGTGGAGATGACGTGGATGATAATAAACCTTCGGTGGATGATTCTCCTGATGCTCCCAGTGGTGGCGGTGATGTTCCGCCACCTACTGATCATTCAAGCACACTCGATGACGAAGATATTGAAGATTCCGAGAGAAATTGGAGCAATCTTGGCCCAGCTCGTCCTCCGACTCCACCTCGGCCAAATCCTTCGCCGATGATGACTTCTCCAATCATAGTTGCCGGTCCGCCTCCTTCGCCACCAGCAGGTCACCCAGCACCAGCATCTTCTCCTCTTGTTCCAGTGTCTCCTCGTCCGCCTATTTGGACTCTCGATGCTGGACCTGGGCGCATGATCACGGCCACCTACACTTCGGTGCCGCGTCGTGGTGGTGCACCGTCGGTTGAGCCGTTGCCTCACCGAGTGTTGTCTGATGGTCGCCCTACGGTGCCGGCTTCGTCCACCTTGCCACCGTGGGTTCTTCCGTACGTGGACATGGAGTTTACTGACGTAGGCGCCAAGAAGTGTTTCGAGCGACTCTTGAGTTTAACCCTTCCCTCACCAGCTGGTGAGGTGACCGTACGTACAACGTTGGAGGGGTCTCCAAGCGTTCTTTGATTACTCGCATCCTGATCACCCGTACCAGCAACTTCGGCGGCTCTATCCTCTTCAAGCCTGTCTCTTCGATACTGTCGGCTTCAATCCAAGCGTCCCCATCTCGAAGCGTGCTCCGATTGAGACCCGTCTCAAGATGATCTGGGCGAACCTTCGGGGTGACGGCGGTAAGCAAGGTGACCTCGGGTTCGCGTTGTGGAAGCGTCTCCACTGGCTTCCGTTGGCTGGTATTGAACGAGGTCTCGCTGAAGAAGCTAAAAAGGTTGGCCACGACAAGGAGCGCTTAAAGGAACTGAGAGCTCTGTTGAAGAAGCTCTTCAGTGAGCGCGACCGTCGTGCTGATCGTCTTCGTAACAAGTACCGTGAACAGTACATGGCGTGGAGTCGTGACTCGGTTTCCTCTGGTACCTCCGGCGCGCCGTTCATTCGTCCTGAGTTGCTCTTGGAGCCGTCAAAGCCATGGTATCCGATCGAAAACTTGCCGTTTGCACCTCGGACTCCCGACTGGCTTTCCGAAGTTCCGACTCTCGATGCTCGTCAACCCTGGCGTACTGGATGGATGAATGCGCCGCATCAGCACCCGTACAACAACACGTACTTCCCGTGCCAGCGAAATCCGGAGCTCTTCAATCCTCGTGGTACGCGTTTCGTGGATGTGTACCGAAGCGTGCTCGTTGACCCGTCTCTGGGCTCTACTGAAGTTATTCCGACCTGGCGTTAGTTGTTTGACTCGCCACCGGTTACTCCACGTCCCGCTCTGGCTGCTGCTCCTGTTGAAGCTGGTGCCGTGGATTCGCAGGGTCCGGCTGCAGCTCCAGCTGCCGAGGCTCAGGTTCCTGATAAAGGGGAGAAGGAGAGTGGTGACTCGACTTCGTTGGCCCTCTTGGCCACCACGGCCAGGCAATTGGAATCGCTTTGAATCGTCGCTGCATGCTCCACGACGTTCTCCAGCATCTCAGCTAACTGTTGAGGGGTCCAGCGAAGTTTCGTTTTCAGTGGTCGCTCCCCGGTCGGCATTCATGTTTTCTTATTCTTAATCCACTTCCACGGCGTAATCATGTTCATGTTGTTCTTCAAATGCATATACAATTTGTTTTTCGTCTGTTACCACAGGCTGCTTCGCCCTGTGGACAGTTCACACGTGATCCAGTCACGCTAGTCTTCGTCCGCCACTTGCGCCATCTGCAGCCGATTCTCGCTCTTCTTTGGCTTGCAAATAGTCGTACAGCAGACCTCCACATGACAAGTCGGATGCTGGTTCCCAAGTTGGATCTTCATAACCAACCCACTTGACTTTGAACTCGCGTACAGCACGCTCCGTGCTCGTCGACAGTGGTGTTCTGTCGTCGAGGATGGCCTCGACTTCATATTCACCGGCAACTTGATCTGGTTCCCAGCTGTCCTGAGGCAATAGTTCCTCATCGAAGTCGAGTCTTGCTTCATTAGTCGCGTCTAGTACCAACCGAGTGTTCGGTCGACTGTTGAATTCGTTGACGGCCTTGAGTCTCGACACATGCACTACTGGGTAAAAGCGATACCCACTTCGGTCAGGCAGTTGCAGCTCGTACGCAAACTCTTCCACCTTGCGCTTGATCCGAAAAGGTCCATGCCACCGGTGAGCTAATTTCTTCGTCAAGCCCGGTTTGACGCGCTCCATGTACAACCACGCCCGACTCCCAATCTCAAAAAGAGATCTCGGTGGGGCTCTTGCAGGATCTTCCATCTCTTCCGAAGCTTCTGGAGGGTCCGCCGAGTGTTCGTTTCCACTTGGTTGAGGTACAGCAGCTTTTTCCAGTCGACTCAGGACCTCATTATGCTTTTTAGTCCTTCGCTCCTTTTCTACAGCCTGATAATCTTTGGCCATAGTGAGGGCGACCTCATGTTGTCGATTGATCTCACGCCGTCACGCTAGTGCGTCAGACTGCTTGCCGAGTCCTCGTTTGAGTGATGACGACATTGCCCGCAACGTCGACTGCGCATCCCAGCCATGAACGAGGTAGAACGGTGTTTCCTTCCTTGTAGTGTCCTGAGAAGTATTAATAGCAAACACCAGCTTCTCTGCGATTTCATCCCAATCTTGCTGTAAAGGGTCTTCCGCGTACACCCGTACGGAGCCCATCACTGACTTCACCGAGCGTTCCTGCTGTCCATTAGCCTGTGGCCGATAGCTCAAAGTCGCCCGTGATCTTGACTGCATCATCTCTGCGAACGCTTGGAACACCTCGCTCATGAAACGTGGGTCGCGGTCATGCCTTATTAATGATGGGGCTCCGAACCGTCGGTACACACATTCTTCGAACACTTGGGCAACACTCAGTGCAGTCGTATCTGACATAGCCTTGGCAATAACGAATCCCGTGAACGAGCACTGAAATAGGAGCAACGCCGTGTTGCCCCTGCGAGATTTCGGTAGTGGGATCACAAAATCCATCGAGACGATCTGGAAAGGTCGTTCGGCTAGTACGTTGCCAGGCGAGTATCCACGAAGCTGTGGACGGCTTTTACTCGAGCTGCAATCTGGACAGGACTTCACATGCTTCTCCACATCAGCGTACAAGCCGATCCAATAATAATCGGACTTAACGCGATGGAACGTTCTCACCACACCTTGATGTCCTCCTTCCAGCGAGTCGTGACAGTTCTGCAAGACCTCTTGAATCATCGTTGTCGGTACCACAAGCCGCAGCTTGGTCTCCTCTTGCCAACCGTGGTCGTACCGACGATTCAATTCAAGATAGTGAAGCACGCCGTCTTCTGACAATACGAACCGGTCAGCATATGTCCAGGCATCTCGAGCTTCTTTGTAACTCAGCTCTTCTGCTTCGCCCTGAAGCACCTTCTTGATGTTAAACCACTTCTGCTCCTCGTCTTGTGCCACCAGTATCCGTCTGCGTCGTTCCCGCTGTATCGCTACCGGGTCAACATCTTCCGCATCGGGAAATGCCGCTGGTACAGTCTTGTGAGGATGGTCTGGCAAATCTTCGCCGAATGAATCTTCGGTGGACGTCTCTCGTCGTTCTTCATGCTGTTCTTGAGCTTTTGAGACATCCTCCGAGTGTTCATCTGCAAACCTGACGCGTTTCTTGGCTTTCGTCTGTCGCCGAGTCATCACTGCTATATTACCATAATCGCACTTTGGTGAGCTGTAATCAACCACGAAATTTTCGAAAGTTTTCCACTTTGAAGACTCGCTGCCTGACAGTACATGTACTTGACGCTCTGCTCCTCGTGACGAAACATCTACCGAGTCTTCATCCGGCTCGTAGATCATTTCCTGGATGCGATTCAGCGATGCCAATTCCGACTTGCGAGTTTCAGCCAAGATGACCCAACTGACCTTCGATTCCAGCGCTTCAGTGGCTAACGAATCCGCGGCAGCGTTGGATTCTCGTACAGCGTGAAGATATTTAACTGATCGAAGCTTGGACGTGAGTTCCTTTATTCAGCAGCGCTAGCAAAGTTTCCTTCCTGCATGCGATCACCCCTAGTGATTGTTGAATCGCGAGCCTTGAGTCACCGACGATGACTAAATCCTCGGCACCGTGCGCAATAGCAGCCTTGCCTCCGTTTATCATTCCTGTGTACTCTGCCTCATTCACCGTGGTGGCCGAGAGGTAAGCGTTTGCAGCAATCACTACCTTCCACTCAGGAAGGCTCCACAGCACCCATGAACAACTCCCGTAGCCACCATACTTCTCTGTCCTCGCTGATCCGTCAAAGGACATGACGAATCCGCTGTAATTACGGGAAAGCCTGGCGTACAGCAACGCGGGGTCCGTTCGAATAGTCGGGGAACCCTTGTTTGGAGGTGCCACCGGCGCGAGCGAGTCTTCCAGGTCGACGAAACTCGTGATGCTTGACTGCAGTAGCTGCGCGAAGGCGACATCCGTCACCTTCACGCGCTGCACCTTCAGGTGCCACTGCGATAGCAGCACTGCGAACTGGACCGCGCGTCCGAAGAGAGACTTCGACTTATGCACCCACTCTAACGTCGAGAATCGTGTATAGACATATAGCGTCTTTCCTGCCAGCTGGACGTAACAGATCTTCAACAGCAGAAGTAACGCCAAAACTTCCTTCTCAGCAGGATGGTAGTTCATCTCGGCCTCCTTGAGCACCCGACCGAGGAACCGTACGGGGTGTAACTTGCCGTCATGTTCTTGCATTAGCGTAGTGCTCAACGCCCATTCATTCGCAAAGAGCATGACGTGAGCTTCTTTCGACCGATCGAAGTGCCTGAGGATGGGTGAATGTGAAACACTCGTCTTCAATCTTTCGAAGGAATGACGTGCCACAGAAAGGCCACCTTCAACGACAAAGTCTTCATCCTTGAGCTGGTACAGCGCCGCACCGTAGACCGCGAAGTCTTGAATGAAGTGGCTGTAGTAATTAACCGCTCCAAGAAACGACTGCATACCCTTCTTGCTCGTTGGAAACGAAAGCTCGGTGATGGCCGCAAGCTTCTTGGGGTCAGCTCTGATACCTTCTGGCGAAATTTTATGCGACAAAAAGTCCACCTTGGGTTGGCAGAAGATGCTCTTGGTGAAGCTAATGATGATCCGACACTGTGCAAATCTTGCCAGCAATCGGTCCAGCGTGGCCAGGCAGCTGTCGAAATCCTCGCCACCGAAGCAAATATCATCCACAAACGACCGTCGACCAAACACAGGTACCAGCGATGATTCGTCCGGTTCCCCGTTCGTAAACATGTCAGCGACGGGGCTGTTGACGAGTTGTAGTACAGGGTCGGTCTCTACCGGTGCTTCGCGGTCTACCGCGAACTTCGTTTGAAACGAACCCTCGGCGCTTGGCCCACGACGTTCCTTGGCCTGTTCTTCAGCTAAACGCATCTTCTTCGAGTATTCAAACCAACCTCCTTTAGGTTGAACGAACCCCCAGAGTGCGTTGTCGATCATACGCTGGTAGATCATCGGCGCGTTCTTTAACCCGAAGGGCATGCGTAACCACTCGAAATGTCCGAGTGCGCAGACGAACGCCGATACTTTACGTGCTCGCAAGGTCATCATGACCGCCCAGAAGCCGCTTGCTTCATCTAGCGAGCATAACCATAGGTAGCGCTCGAGATCTGTTAACAGGTCGTCGACTAGCGGCATTGCATACTCCATGATCGCGGTGATAGCATTCACCATCTTGTAATCAATGCAGAGCCGGATGTCCAGCCCGTTCTTTTTCATCACAATCACGATCGGCGATGCCCATGGACTGTCTGAAAAGACGATCAGTCCTGCTCGCAACAGAGCGCGCAGCAGCTCGTACAGTTTGCCGAGAAATCGTAGCGGCACGCGCCGGGCACGCTGTTTAATTGGGGCGTGCCCCTGTGTGTCGATATCGCATACCGCGCCGTAGGCTGGCGGCGGCAGTGCGTTACCACTAGCAATCAGAATCTGCTCGTGGTTCTTCAGCGTCGCGACCAGACGTTCTCGGCGATCAGTCGACAACTCAGGATCAGCAACATTAGGCGCAGTGTAGTCAATTGTCGTGTTGATCTCTTCGGTCAGGTCCGGCAGGAATGCCAGCTCCTTCGCGTAGTCTTCCAAGCCAATGTTGATAACTGGGTATTCGTAGAAGCCATTTCTCGTATCCTCCGTTGCTTCATTTCCTTCGGTCGTTAACACTCGAGCAACCGAAATGTACGTTCCGTCCAAAGTTGTTACAGATTCTTCCCTTGACTTAACACCGGTATTCGCTTTGATTTTAGCAGTCGGTACTGGGTCCATCTCCTTCCCATCCTGGTTTCCCATCTCTGGGCCATCTGCCGAGTCGTCGTTCGCAATATTGAATGCGCGTGCCGCCGACATATTGGGTTGTTGACTTTTGTTCAGCTCCTCGTTCTGCCGCTGTCTTGACAGTTCGGCATTCGCACCAATCTTGCAATGAATACTCGGTGCCGTACTCAACACCTTCAGCGCGATGCCTGCATCCTCTGGATCAACCACCGACGTCTCGTTCGCAGATTTGGTGACACACAAGGCCGGGACAGCTTCGTCAAAACAGGTGACTCCATTTAATCCAGTGCTGTTACTTGTCGCTTCCGTGGTCACCCCTGACTGGACACTAACACTCGTTGGCGTATGTACCACGTTTACCGGCCTCAGTAGTTCGTGTGTACGCACTACCGAGGCTTTGTTCGCGTTATTGCCTCCGCCATGGGTTGTCGTGTACGTGTCCGAAGGTTCTTCGGAAGGCTGACCGTCGGCCGAATCCCCGGCTGTCACCCCAGACGCCAGACAGGCCTCCACTCGCTCACGTTCTTCCATGATCATTACCCAGCGCTCTGCACACGTCAGACGATCACTAGAATCCACTAGCGAGTCTTCTAGAGGTCGTGCTAGCACCCCACTGGGTTCTAGGTAGTCTGGTCGATCAACTGCCGAAGGCTGAGTTGCAAGCCATTGTTCGTAGATTTCACATTGACGCTGAAAGAGCTCGCGGTCTCTGCAACCTTCGTAGGCCAACACTTGCCAGTCTTGGTACTTCTTGGGCTCCAGACGCACATAGCCGTCACCTCGTGGCAAATCCCCATCTGGAATCCACATCGCGATCGAGTCGTGTGCTGGTAGGTATACAGTTCGATCAGACACGTTGGTCAACCGAATGCTCTGAGGCCGTCCACGTCGAAACCTCGTTACTGACGGGATTAACTTGCTCGTTCGACGAGCCCACAGTACGTGTTCCTCCAGACCGACGTGGCGCTTCGCTAGTCGATATTCTCGCCACTCGTGCGCTTGAATGTCCAAACGCTCGGGTGGCCCGGCGTTAACATGGGAGCCGTACTCTTCGCTGTCGATCATGTTCTTGGTCTTGATCAGTGGGATTTGAACTTCGTGCGGTAATTGCGCCGCGCCATGAAACAGGTCCAACCGGATCCCAGCTGGGATCATAAAGTCGGTCCCGAGTACCACGTCGACGCCTGCAGTATGCGCCATTACCCACATCTCGAACTCGTACACCATCTCCCATCCAAGCGTAATCTTGACGCATGCTCGTCGCGTCGTAGACACCTTGCCTTCGTTGATTCCTTGAATGTCAATGCGGCGTCCGTGATCGGGTACATCTCGGAGTCGCAACTGCTTGGCAAAGGCGTCAGTGATCGCACAACGTTCGCTCCCGTGTCGAGGAGGATCCTCGTTCGCTGGTCGTTCACAGCGCCTTGAACCAGAGCTCTCATTCTGATCCGTCGGTCGAATTTCTTGGCCGACCACCACCCCTGTCTCTCGCCAGGGTTCAACTTCATCATCTTGGAGTGACCCTTGGGCTCGTCTCGTGCTGCACTCGAAACCAAGCCGAACGAACCCTCGCTGGTGCCCTCATCAGCATCAGCACACTCCACTCTCTCTCCAACACCTCCACCGAGGATTCTTCTCCTCTCCTTTTCATTTTCCGTCGTGTTCACACTTGTTACGTAATTATCAGGCCATTCACTCTGCCCCATGAAAGCAAAGATACACTCTGCTTCCATTGAAGGCTCGGTTAGCTGTGGCAGCCCGATAGGGACCAACCCAGTTGTAGTTGGCGGGCTGCCTAGTTTAAAAGACGTTCTTGAACGACGGCCTTGAGCTCTGGCGGGAGTTCTTCCTTCGTGCCGTTAGTGCGCACGAATTTGGCAAGGTCTTGGAAGTTGCGGAAAAGTTCGCATTGTCCAGCATCATGGAGCTGCTTGCAGAACTTGCATCGCTTGTTACAGTAGTGGGCGGAGTGACTCATGCCACCGCACACCGCGCATGGTCCGTACTATGGGCGTCGGTTGTCGCGGTTGAAGTCACGTCGACCGTGTTGGTCCTGATTGAACCCACGGTCACCACCTCGGCGATCTTGATTGAAGCCATTCTCGCGATCAGGCGTGTTTCCACGCGGTTGACGGTTGTCTGAACGTGCGTAGGTGCCTGCACGGCGCTCCTTTTCGTTAGCAGCGGCGAGGTATCGGTCATTTTCATCCAATGAGAAATCACCGTTCGTATTATCGGGCTGAAAGTCGTTGTACTCATCTTGGACATCGTCGTAAGCGTTCGGATCTTCGTTTGAATACTCGTTGCCTCCCTGAGCAGCTTCACGACCTTCTAATTCAGCTAGTAGGTCATCCACCGTAGCTTCAATGAGCGTCACTCTCGGTTTGTTTCGGTTGTCATCGCGGCGACGGTCATCACGCCGGTTGTTGCGGGCGTACCCATCGTCGCGTCGCGTATCACGACTCTTGGAGTATCGGTACTCACTGTCACGCTTGGCCACTCTCTCCTTGCCCTTAAGAACATCTTCGATGATCTCTTCGAGCTCGTGAATGTCGGCGACTCGAGCATGGTAGAGACTCTCCGCTAGCTTGTCCTCATCGCATGTTGCCAGGAACTGCTGTACGTGTTCTTTCGCGTCGCGACCACTCTTCTCAAAGTGTAGACAAGCGGTCCGTGCGTAGCCCTTCAGCCTGTTTATGTAGTCGCACAGATGTTCATTACGTTCTCGCTTGGCGGAGTAGTAACGCGACAGTGCCGTCTGAGTGAACTGCGAGCAGTAGTAGCGGATGAACGCGTCGCTCAGCAGCTTCCACTTGCGCTTCGTCTACTTCGAAAGTTGACGGAACCAATGAATGGCTCCGTCCCGGAGACTTAGCTCAAATGGAATGCACCATTTATCGGCATCTGTGTGGGTTCCAGTCATTTCATAGACGAACTTACGGAGCCACTGCATACAGTTCTCGCTCTTGTTGCGAGAGCCTGAGAGCGGCGTGATGCGATCCAGCGGTCGGTGCGAAGCCATTTCAATCCTCGGTGTCGGGTCCACGTCGTTCAGCGTCGCCAGCTCATTCATCTGACGCATCAACTCGACTTGAGGATCTTCCTCGTCGAATGTACGCACCAAAATGTCATCGTCACTGGACGAACCATCGCTGCCGACTTGACGACGTCCGGCACCACCTTTGGGAGCTCGCGGACCACCTCGGCGACCGAACGAACCCTCGTTGCCAGCGTAAAGACGCTGCATACGGCTCTCCGAACGTGGCGTAACCATGTGCGAGTCTTGAAAGTACGGTGAAGCTTCGGTAGTGCCAAAGGCACCACGCTCAGCTCCACGCTTGGTCGGAGGAGTACGAACGAGTCGTTGGGGTGTTGGCGGTAGTGGAATCGTGGACGGATCTTCATCTTGAACGATCGCTCGACTCACAGGCTGTTTTCCAGCGTTGATGCCAACAGCGCCAAACGCCTTCCGAAGCTTCTTCTTCCATTTCTGGAGAGCAGCCCCGGCTTCATGTGGACTCCAATCTTGGAGCGACATCGTCGATGGGTACGTCTCGTTCTCGAAGCCCAGCGACAACAGTAGCGAAACTGAATCCTCGGCAACTTGACTAGTCGAAACCGAGTTGACTGGGTATTGAAGTTCCTGAGCAAGCGCAGGCCAGTCGGCTTTTTTTCTTGGGGATGGGCTTGAACAGCTGCATCCACTCATCATTCTGCATCGGCGCTTGTACGCGGTCGAAAACGCGCTTGGCGGCTGGTGTATCACCGTTGATAGGTGGGCGAGGTGCTTTCAGCAGTGCTGAATGATTTGCACTCGCCACCGAAGGTTTAGAACCCTCGGTCCCATCGTCATAATCTTCGTAGGCGGGTTCCGGTCCCGTAACATCATCGAGCTCGTCGGCGAGGTTTCTCGAAAGAGACCTGGTCGCCCCGCTCAGCCCCGATGATAGCGTGGCCGTCTCCGGCGTCGCTGCGCCTGGCTCTGGAGCCGGCGTCTTGTCTTCGTAATCTTCGTAATCGTGGACGTCAGGACCGATGTCCGCTTCGTCGTCGAAGCTCACTGAAAGCTCGGTGGCGGCTGCAAAGCGCGCAGCCGGGCTTGAACTCTCGTTGCGAGCCCCGCCAGACTTGGCAGGCGTAACTGGTACCGTCGGTTGTCCTTTCGCCATGCTTCTTGTCTTTTTCTTGTTCTTCTTCTCTTGCTAGCTCGTAAACTGGAAGGCCATACAAACAGTTCACAATGGTCACAATCTGCTCCCGGGTCGCGGCACCAGTTATGGTGTTGGAAATCCCACGTGAACTATCTACAAATGTAGTTAGGATGTTCCCACAACAATACGTCTACTAGGATAGTAAACGACCGTTCGGGCGGACCTGAAGACCCCAGTTCTGCCCTTGCACCGGGACAAACTGGACCTTGTAAACTACTTATATAGGCCAACCAGTAAAAATAAGAACACGCTACTAGCACGAGCAAAGCTAGCAGGTGTTTTGAATCCTCGTGGTCCCAACAGCGGAAGGGTACCAGGCACGGGTAAGCCTTTTACGAGATCACCGAGTGTTCAACACTCGGCTGGAAGAATAAAAGGGATGCAATACAAGCAATCCCAGTCGTGCAAATAGGCAACAATAAGCCGTCACGTAAAACCTCCCGATAATAATCGGCCAATACACAAAGTCTCTTGGCCTTGCCGGATGAAACCTCGCTACAGAGCTTCGAGTTCACCGACAGGCATAACACACTCAAACAAGCTTGACCTGACGCTTACCTTGAAGCCGGACGTCGCTCTGTGTGCTTGAGTGGAAATTCTGTTCTGTATTTAACCCTTTAGCTACTGAGTTGCATAAAGGTCCTCAGAGACCTGTAACGCGGTTCAACGTGCACTCTGATTGGACAGAGGTCGCCGAGGAGGCTAGGTTGAGGGCGTTGCAGTCAATTACAGGTCGTAGTGGACCTATACCAGAGCCATTCATGATCAGTTCAAATCAGCATATGGCTGCAGTATAAGACCCACAAAGGTTTCTCCCATTTCCAGACTTGCGAGCAGCGATGATAGACGACGATGTCGTCGGCGACTGGGAGGTACAGAGCGACCACGACAGCCTCGAGCACCAGGACGGCGACTCAAACCTGCAGCCCAGCGACGGCGACACTTCAGACGATGGCCTACAGCTGGAATTGCCGCTCAGCCGCGGCAGCGCTGATGATCCTCCCCCACAGCCCGTGTATCTGCCTTCCACTGGACTACCAGTTGCACCAACGTCGGCGACGTTCGCTGACAACGAGTACCTTGCATCAATTCAGGAAGGGAGTGGGCTACACTTGGCAACAGAGGCTAGAATCAAGCAAGCATTCGACAAGGACGGCTCGTACGGGCTGTTCGCGCTGTTTGTCACTGGAGCACTGCGTCAGAGCATTCGGGGGTGGACCTCGACGAGGTTAGAGGCTGGAGGAAAGAAGCCATTGACTGAAAGCGAGCTCAACGCCTACCTTGGGCTTGAGATTGCTATGAGCATCTGCCCGCTCAACGACATAGCTGACTATTGGTCAGGTGAGCGATTCCTCGGGCAACCAGCCTTCATCGAGACCATGACGCGCGATCGTTTTCAACATATTCGAAGTGCATTGCAGTTTCATGCGCCGGGGCCAGTGACGTTTGCAACGGTGCGCGACCCGCTTTATCGCTGCAGAGGACTGCTGCATCATTTTCAAAAGCGGTTTGCTGAGACTGCAGTTCCTTTGGGAGCAAGTAGCCTTGACGAAATCTCTGTTCGAACCAAAGCGCGCTCACGCGCAAGGACGTACATGCCCTCGAAGCCAGATAAGTATGGCCTTCGATTCTATGCAGTTGTCGGGTGGGGCTCACTGTATGTCCACGCGCTGTGGGACAACGGATCCGGCAATGTTACAAGATCTACACCTGCCGCGATATACTCAAGTATTCCCGTCACTTCGCACTCCGCTGTACAACACATTGTCTCGACCTGAAGTAAACATCGATCCTAAATCAGCAACGGCTCTGTGGATAGCAATGGCCGGCCATCAAACAAGGACTTTCCGATGAAGTAACAGGGGTATCCGGAAAAACCCGTATCCAAAGAAATCCCAATCTTTTCATTTTTCGAATAATTATTCTACGAGTTGCTTCTATTTGTCTAGAAGTTAAACGAGT
>NW_003303745.1:19838-21285 GCF_000142945.1 Phytophthora infestans T30-4
GGTTTCCGTGACACAAATTGACGTCCCCGTCAAGACGAACCTGCACACGCAAAAAAAAAACAATGTCAGCTAGAAGTTATGATGCTCATACTCGTCCCAGTCGCACGCGCCGTCGAAGTATTCACGGACGGTGAAGTGAGGCTGCTTGGCACTGTGCGCATGAATCTTGTGGACAGATTCAACAAGTTTGCACTCGAGCCGGTTGTAGAGCGCATCGCTCAGCAGGAGCGCGGTGCATGGGAACTTGTTGCAGCTGTCGATCCCGAGAGTGACTACAAAAAGAACGCTGCTGCGCACGACAAGAAGCAGAAGCGACGGCCGAAGCATTTGCAAACTGAGTACATGCCCACGCTCACGTATGCCGAACACGCTGGTTACATAGTTTTCAAGGACCGAAAGGTTGTTGTATTTTACACGAACGACTTGAAGGCGACAATGACATCTAGCTCGCTGCCCTCGACTTCGACGGAAGCAGTGTACTGTTGCCATGGAACGGTGCCAATAATGCGTTGGACAGGAGACACTATCATGCACCGCAAAGCGCTCGTCGCGCCGGCATTGATTGCAGCATACAATTTGTGTATGAATGGAGTAGACCGCGTCGATCAACTACGCAGTACGAATCCTACCCGCCGTCGCGAGAAACGCCTGCACATGTCGGTCTTCACGTGGCTTCTGGATCTATCGACCATCAACGCTTTTGCGTTACAGCGCTGTATCACAGGAACGACATCGGCCTCCATGTCATTGCGTCAATTCAAACGCAGAATTGCAGATGCACTATCACGAAACGAAAAAGCTATCAGACAGCAGCGAGATCGACGTCAGCAAAAACGAAATACGAGTACTCTAGATGAAGCTGTTGGCTGCGACGTCTCACAGCATATCATCACTCCAAACTCAACAAACCATAGCAACGGGAAACTTACATGCTACTTGTGTAGCCTTCGTGGAATTGTTCCCCTCAAAAAAGGCAAGATATGGCTGCACCAAATGTGAGCGAGGGTTTCACGTAGAATGCTTCAGTGCTTTTCATTACGAGGGTGTGTTGAGTACTGAAGAACCTCAACTACAAGACGCATTGGAAGCTATTGCTCGCGCTCCAACACGTGATCCTGTTGCTTTCACGAGAAAACGTAGGAACAAAACGATAACACCAGTTAGCGAGCTAAAGCTGCCGCAAAAAGAGTAACAAAATATCCAATACATTCTCCTTACTTTGTCGGGCCAAATTTGTTGGAGCTTCTTGGTCGCGCACGCCGGGAGCACGCCATGCATCCTTCCAGTCTGGAGATAGATGAGCACGCGGCCAAGTGTCTTGCGCAAAGACTTGTTCCGCCGTCGACGAGAGGGTCTGTCGTGCATTCGGTTTGCTGTCTTCCTAAGTGCCGCTTCGTACACGTTCCACACGCATGGTGTCAGGCCACACCAACCGCACAGCTCGTCA
>NW_003303745.1:22498-50174 GCF_000142945.1 Phytophthora infestans T30-4
TTCCGACACAAACAATTGCAATCGTTGACTGCTGATTAATAATTAAGTGTATTTATTTCCAATAGATTATCTTACTGATCCTCACTCTCAATAAATATCAGCAGCAAACGGACTGGGGAGTCAAATTCTGTGAGTAGATATAACTCTTATAACGTACCCTGAGAGTAACCAGTTGGATACGTCGTGTACCCAGCTACTTCAACATCAACATGTTATTTCGGTGTACTATTGTTTAGATGCTCAAAACGCCTTTATTTATATGGTTGTTTTTGTGGAGTGCATGTAGTGGTTGGTGCATTGGTGACCAAGCCTTGCCCACTGCACTGGGCCGCACAGAACGTGCGGCCAAGCTGGCATAGGAAGTAGTAAGGTATAGTCGAGAGCTATAAGGTATAGTCGAGGACGTGACATCACGTACCGATAAGCCGTAGTGATAAGTTTAGTCAGGGAGTTTGAGTTTTACCTCAAAGCAAGCAATAGATCAAGGCTAAAAGGAAGCGCCAGCTTCCCTCGTGTGTGTTCGAGTTTCGATACCCACTACAAAGATATCTTTAGTTGCGAAGGTAGTAACTTTGAACGGAAACAAGAATCATGACGTCGAGTCAGCAAGCTAACCAGGAGAGCGCCGCCAAGGTGCAAATCGAAGACGATGCAAGTGTCAGCGTTCCGGTGGTGGTACAGCCATCTGTACCACGAGCTCCGCAGCCAATTTTCGCTATCGTGAACGCGCCGTTGATCACCGATGTGTCGCGTGAAGCCCTGTTGGATTGGCTTAAGTTCCGGAAGGAGTACGTAGCCGTCACTGAGGCGAGATGCAAGGCCGGTAACGAGGACGTGAAGGCTGTTCTGCGCTCAGTGCGCAATTCGTTTGATGAGAACCTATTGGAGACTATGTGCGAGACACGTTGGGACGTGGACCTGGATAATTTGACGGACGAATTCCTCATGACCAAGATTACGGAGATAACCGCGAGTTTCAAGAACAGAGAGTTGCCTGACATGGATGCGCTCTTTAGTGCAGAACTGAAGTTTGACATGTCACGCTCGGATATTGAAGGTCGTGTTACTGCGTATTTTCATCTTGCGAATGAGATTATCAAACGCAACGGTGTGAAAGACCTCTTCTTGGGCGAAGAAGGAGTCAAACGCAAGTGTAAGGTGTTGATGAAGTTCCTGCCTGGGCCTTTAAAAAAAAGGTTAAAAATGAACTGGAATTTCGCAGCGGTGAAGCAAAGGCCTCTGTGAGAAAATTATTTGCTTTGGTGAATGATTTTGCTCTGGAACTGCACAGGGCAGACGAATCTGCGAGGCAGATGAATGCCAGAGTTGCAAAGCAAGGCAAAAGCTTCAGTACGAAGAACTCTACGAAGTCGTTTGGTAAAAAGCCAGTGATTACCACGTTTGGTGTTACGGTTGGAGCAAAGCGAAGCGCCGATGTCCCGCCGAGGTCTAACAAGCAGCGTAAGTTCGCCCGTCCACCGAATACCAAAAAGTGTTTTCATTGTGGCGAAGAGCACGAATTTATCAACTGCCCCACGGCAACCGATGCCGACAAAGCTGCAATCCGAGCCAAAAGACGTGAAGAATATCTGTCGAGGAAAAAAGACGGGCAGCAGCAGCAACGATGACGCAATTAAGGCCTGTCGTATTCGCGAGTGTCTTCCACCAGAAGGCGGTACAGTACTGCTTGAAGGTGTGTTGAGTGTTCCGCTCTGTGCGGATAGTGGAGCGACGCAGTCAAGTATGAGCGAGCGAGTGTTTAATCGGTTGAAGAAGGTGTGTCCGGGAGTCGAAAGTGTGGAGTTGGAGAATCCCATTCCGTGCATTACGGTGAGCGGTGATGTGGAGGTAAGGAAAGCAGTAAATGTGAATGTCACGTTACGAACAGCGGCAGGACCAGTGTCGATCAGCTCTCCGGTACAATGTTTGATTGTACCCGGTGAACTCGAAGAATTTCTCCTTGGTAAAGAGATGCTGGCCTCTTTGGGCATTGACGTTGACAGAGAGTTGGAAATGCTGGCTAGCCAAGGCCAGAATGACGAAGTAGATGAATTTGATGAACCTGAAGTGAGCTCGAGACCAGAGTTGAGTGATGAACTTAACAAATTGGTGCGAGGTTTGGTTGAAAAAGCCAAGCAGCGTAATTTTCCGGTGGATTATCTTGGAGAATTGGAGAGAATCGCGACGAGGTTTGATATTTGGAGATTGACGCTGGGAAACGACCCTCCTGCTCGAGTGCCACCTATGCGAATACGACTGAAAGAGGATGCTAAACCTTACAAATGTAAGGCAAGGAAGTATCCGCCGGAGGTCAGAAAGTTTATGGAGGACTTTGACAACAAATTGGAGGGACTTGGATGGATCTACGAGAGTCCTAATAGTAGATGGGCTTGTCCAGCTCTGCCAGTTCGAAAGCCTGGTACTAACGAGTTTCGACAGACAGCAGATTACAAACCAACAAATTTCCAGATTGATGGTATTGTAGGCGTCATGCCAAACCCGCAAGTTGACTTGGAATCGGTGCGAGGATGTCAGTTCTTTGGGCTGTTTGATTTTATCAAAGGGTACTGGCAGATTGCTTTGGATGAAGCTTGCCAAGAAATACTCTCCTACATGACCCACCAAAAGATCTACACGCCAAGACGCGTACCACAAGGGAGTTGCGATGCAGCTTTGTTTTTTCAAGCAACGATTGAGAAGTGCCTACAAGAACTGTTGTACAAGCACTTATTGGTGTGGATAGATGACCTGCTACTCTATGCAGTCGATGTTAAGACGTATCTCTCAAAGTTGGAAAGATTGTTCGAGCTACTTGATTACTTTGGCTTTAAACTGAGTGTGTCGAAGTCGAGTCTGTACGAATCGGAGGTTAAGTGGTGTGGTAAGATCATTACCGGTGCTGGTGTGAGCCACGACCCGGAGCGTATTAAAGCGTTGAGTACCGTACCGTATCCTACCAATGCTGGTGAGTTACAGCAATTTCTCTGTGCGTCCAACTGGATGCGTGAGAGTGTTGTGGACTTCGCCAGAGCAGCTACACCACTACAGGAAAAGCTGGATCAAGTACTTTCTACTGCATCAAAGAAGACAAAACGTGTAGCGTCTGGAATTGGCATAGAGTTGTCAAACAGCGAACGAGAGGCGTTTGATGGCTTAAAGGACAAGCTAGTAAATGCAGCAAGTCTGGCTTTCCCTGATCCAGAGGCAGTGATGTGCCTCATCACTGACGCATCCGATATTGGCTTCGGCATCATTGTGAGTCAAGTGCGCAAGTGGCAGACTGGGAAACCTGTAGTAGAACAACAGCATGAGCTTTTGGTGTGCGTAAGCGGCACATTTACGGGTTCGCAACGCAACTGGAGTGTCATCGAGAAAGAAGCGTACCCAATCATTTGTGCATGTGATCGACTCAGCTATCTGCTTTTACGCCCGCAAGGCTTCCGGCTATTTTGCGATCACCGCAATCTAATCTACGTCTTTGCGCCAGGAAAGGAAGTCAAGAAGCACATCAGGGGCAAACTGTTGCGTTGGGCAATGAAGTTAACAGAATACCGTTACCACATCGAGCATATCGACGGAACCAACAATGTGTGGGCTGATATGGTGTCGAGGTGGGCTGGCGATCACGACAATGGTGTAGCTCTGCGAGCTATGGTGTTACGGAAACGCAGGCGAGGAGAGGAAGAAAGGACTCCGGTAAGCCGGAATAAGCGTCGACGAGGGAAGGAAGATAGGATCCCGACGATGCAGGCCAAGCGTCGAGGAGGGGAGGTAGATAGGACCCTGACGACACGACCAGTGAGCACTACATCGACTATAGCAAGCAACAACGCAGCAAAGACTGCTAGTAGAGCGGTAATACGACCGTTTGACGACCCAAACTTCACGTGGCCAACACTTAACGAGATTATTGTGGCTCAAGAGCAGCACAGAAGTACTGTACCAGCGGATACTTTGACTCGGGGTAACTCGGGCAAGGGTTGGTACTGCAAAGGAAGACTGTGGATCCCAGAAGCAGCGGAGGTACTTCTCCAGCGCCTCATGATCGTAGCACATTGTGGTGCACAAGGTCATAGAGGACGAGCCACTATGATGGAGCAACTACAACGACAGTTTTTTGTGGATCATTTACGAGCAAAAGTGGATAAATTTTTGACATCATGCCTGTTGTGTCAGCATGTAAAGGGCGGTAAAGTGGTGCAGCGACCTTGGGGTGAAACACTACGTTGTCACGAGCGAAATGGAGTTCTACACTAGGATTTTCTCACTGTAGGTGAATCATTTGGCAGTGACAAATATCTACTTGTACTGAAGGATGAGGCGACTCACTACTGTGACCTGGTGCCGTGTGCGACCCCCAATAGTGCTGTAGCGGTGGCGGCCATCCTAGACTGGCACGGCCGGTACGGCATTCCACCAGTATGGGTGAGCGACCAAGGTAGCCATTTCAAGAATGCAGTTGTAGCAGACGTATGCAAACGACTAAGATGCGAACAAAGTTTCACGGTGGCTTACAGCCCCTGGATCAATGGTAGCATCGAACGTGTGAACCGTGACGTGATCCAAGTGCTCAGAGTACTCTGTCTAGAGTATAAAAAGGACATTAAGGACTGGACATCTTTTGTACCGCTGCTAAAGGCAAGTATAAATCATACACCACTGCCGTCACTTGGGAACAAGGCTCCTGTGGAGTTATTCTGTGCGCTGCCGCTACCGAGCCCACTCGAGTTTTGTGTAGACCCAGAGCAGAAGCGAGTTGTGGAGATGACTAAGCAGCCCGAGTTAATATCGCAAAAGCTCGAGGAGCTGCGAGAAAGTATTCATAAAATGCATCGTGCAGTGGAAAAAGAACGTGCGAAGCAAACCCGAAGGAACAAAGACAAGAAGGTTGGTGCACGGAAGGCCAATTTCAGTGTGGGTGACTTTGTGTTGAGGTCTAGAGTAGACCAGAAACACCAGGACAAGCTGTTGATTACTTGGGTTGGGCCGTACCAGATTGTGCGTGCGGATGTACACTCATTTGTGGTCCGACACCTCGTGACTGGTGTAGAAACAAACGTTCACGCGTCTAGACTAAAGTACTACGCGGACAAGGATTATGAAGTGACTGAAGAAGTCAGAGAGCACGTAGCGTCCCAAGGAATTGTACTATCGGTGGCCGAGCTCAAAGAGCACCGGTGGAGCCCCAATAGGAAGGGTTACGAGATACTGGTGTCTTGGAAAGGACTAGAGCCAATCGAGGACTCATGGGAACCGCTGTCATCATTGTGGAAGGATATCCCAATAACGATACGAGCGTACGCAACAAGCGCCGCTGACAACGGTCTATTGAAGCATTTAAATCGGAATGCAAGATTTGCTGGAAGTGCAACTTGAAGTTGCAGAGTGATGGTCGGGAGTGACTGTTACGAGCTCTCATATATTCAGACAACATTCAAGCAACACTCAAGAAACATGGTTAGGCATTGCGTGTTCAGGCACCATGAAAGAGTGGTCAAGGCTTGAAGGGGCGGTGTAGTGGTTGGTGCATTGGTGACCAAGCCTTGCCCACTGCACTGGGCCGCACAGAACGTGCGGCCAAGCTGGCATAGGAAGTAGTAAGGTATAGTCGAGAGCTATAAGGTATAGTCGAGGACGTGACATCACGTACCGATAAGCCGTAGTGATAAGTTTAGTCAGGGAGTTTGAGTTTTACCTCAAAGCAAGCAATAGATCAAGGCTAAAAGGAAGCGCCAGCTTCCCTCGTGTGTGTTCGAGTTTCGATACCCACTACAGTTGGGCCTTTGTGTATCCGTTGGAAACGGACGGGTCTACGAGTATGTGTCGAGTGCAATCGCTGCTACGACTCACTACGGCTGATTCGAGCGAAGCTGGCGTTTGCGACCAGCAGTTAACTCAGACGCAACTTACCACTGCTGTCAGTGAAGTGGTGATCTCGTCTTTTCGCGAAATGATACAATCGAGACACCAGCTTTTGGAAAACACACTGCTCGATTCTGCACGGACATCCACGTGATGGAATTCGTTCAAGTAGCAGGACATTGTGTCCGATTCTGCTTATACATGTAACGAAGTCCCCAGAGTGAACCTTCACTTTGTAAGAGCCTTTTAATGGTTAAATGCCACTTCCGTTTGCTTCAGATGCCGCAAAATCGTAGCGCCTTAAGTATGGCTACAGTGCATTAGAGATGAAGACTTGCTTCGATTCCTGAAGACATTCATTGTGAGGTATTAATAGGCTCTAGCGTAGCCCCTTTTTTAATGACGGAGGTGTCCTGAAGATACGTCGATCTCTAATATCAAAAACGAATGAGATACTTGTGTTTGCACCGAAACATTGAGCTCTGTTGTCCCGTTACCGGTGAAGGCCGCTGTTTTAAAAATGGATTGGGCCAAACGGCCCAAATGGTGCAGTTTTCACGTCCAGTGAGTGCATGAAGCACTCTTCCCACCGTCCGTACCGCGTGGCTAATCTTAGGATAAGAAAGGAACCTCATTCCACGCCCCCACTTTACAACGTCAGCTCACGATAAACGGCGCTAAGGCTTTACGACAGCAAATGCTACTGTCGTCTGCGGAACAGCGCGTGCTCGACAGCTTTCTGCTTGAAATGGACGTGTCCGATTTCGCTCCTGACACGCTGAAGAGCATGAAACGCGTGGAACCCAAGCGCAAAGCAAACACTGCATCGCGTTCATCCACGAAGAAGCTAAAATTGTCATGGGAGCGCCGCAGAGAGGAATTGCAGACTCTCCGAGCTGAGGTGAAAGCGTTGCACGAGTACAAAGTAAACTTGGAGCTACAAGCAATCGGAAACTTGCAACAAGAAGCTGAAACTCGAAACCGATGGAAAAATGCTGCTGACATGGAG
This sequence comes from Phytophthora infestans T30-4, assembly GCF_000142945.1. Lineage (NCBI taxonomy): Eukaryota > Oomycota > Peronosporomycetes > Peronosporales > Peronosporaceae > Phytophthora > Phytophthora infestans. The sequence continues at coordinate 29,370 of NW_003303745.1, forward strand.
AAACAATGGTGCCAGCAAGCACAAGACACAAATACGCAGTTGAAAAGCAAACTGCAGCGTTGCATGCAAACTTGTGACAGTCTCAAGACAACGATCAATGCGTCACTAACGAAAGTAAGCATCAACTCCACGTTGCAGGATCTAAAAATTGAGCACATCGACACTGCCGGCCCAATGCTGTTCAACCTGCTCGAACAGAGACTGAACAAGAGGGTCCACGATCTACGCGACGTGTACGTTGCAACGTCCAACGCTAGCACCGACTTCGATCTAGTTCAAGTGCATCGTGGAGGTGGAGCGCAGGGTGCCTCAGCGCTGGAATTCAAGCGTACGCGTCTACTACCATTCACGGCCACCGTGACAGCAAACACAGTGGGGGATGTGATGAAGCTCGGCGTTGTATCGGACGAACGCTGTGCTCACGCCTACATGCGCTCTGAGCGTCACAAGGGTGTTTAAAACTTAACCTCGACGATGGCGGTAACGCAGAAATGCGAATTTGTTGCCTCATGAAACGGGTCGAGGTTCCTGAAGGGTTCACGGCGCTTATTGAGTCGACTACGGAGTGGGTTGTATGTTCCTCGAGCTCGAGAGACGGCAACACGCGACGTGAGACTCAGGCTGGGTGGCCGTGCGACCAACCGCAACTTCCAGCTACTCCCAGCTCCAGTTGGTAATGCGTCTTCAAACCAATGAGAGCGCTCAGAACCACGATAACGACTCGTTGTTGCTTGCACGCAGTGTCAGCGATGTCATGATGACTTCAATGCGCAGTTTTCTCAACTCGCGTCACCAACTCATAGATAACGCGCTGTTAGACTTGCCAGGAAACGCATTAAACGTAACTGGTTAATACAGTAGCTCAATGAACAAAAACTTGAAACAGGGGCAATTATTTACGCTTCGGGCCTCGTTCATTACTATTGCAACGACCGAAACACCTGTATAGATACCGCTTGACTCGACTTCAACGCGAACGAGTTTTTGCACGATGACTTCTGTATTCAGTGTCCAAGTTGGACTCCAAATTTAACCCCTCTGTTACCAACGTCGTAAGTTACGACTTTGAGTAGGGCGAAAGTCGTAACTTACGACGTAATTCGAGCCTTCAAACAGAAAATGGCTCGAAAAAAGAGGGCACGATACTTTAACCAAGTCAAAGTTTGGAGGCAAATTATATAAGCTGAAAGAGGTCGATTCGGCAAATGTAAAAGAAAGGGTGGGGGAAGGGTAGATGTGCTGCACCGAACAGAATGATGAGTGGCCGAGAGCGCCGACTCGAGCCACTGGTGTCTCATTCAAGAACTTGCCACTATGGCGAGAGTTCGATCAAGTACGCGGACGAAGCAATCAGCAGTTGCCAGCACGATGGACGTGCGTGCCATCGACTTCAAGCATCTCTGGCGGCAGCTACGTGCAGTGGGATGGACGTCGAAGAGACCTTCCAGTGGACTTGCGAAGGAGTGGACGTACACGTCGCCGGACGGGAAGTCGCTCACTGGTGCGAAGCTCGTATATGGTTATGTGCTTCATTTGTCTAATTTATATCACTTGTCTAGGGGAGGATGCTGTGGTGGCTTATGCAATCGAGACTGGGCTTATTGCTGAAGAGAGTGGCGACAGTGAGAGGGAGGTGGGCAGTGATGAGGTCGTGCCGGTGGACGTTACAGTGACGGCGTCACAGATAGACACATCCATCGCGCTGTCGGCCAACACCTTATCGGCGATGTTTGGCACGGACAGTGACCCCCAGTCGGAAGCGGAGGATACGTTGGAGCAGTCAGATCGAGAGATGGTCGTGGGGGCGTTCCAGCGGCTCCTGTCAGGCGCCGAGTCGAGCAATTCGGACGACAACGATGATGGTTGCGCCAGTGTGGAGGAGGAAGGCGCAAGTGTGTGTGGAGGTGAGACTGTGGAGGATGACTGCCGTGTGGCACTGCCGGTAACCGACGTGAATGTTATGGGCGATGGAGATCTTTCGGATGAATACGAGGCCGTCGATTCTAGTGGCAGCGACAGCAGCGACAATAGTGGCGACGATATCATCGTGAGGCGTGAGTACCCCGACGACACACTTGAGGACGATGAAGACGTTGCTCTGATGGACGACGCATTTGTCGAGGCGTTAGGTGGCAAATTAACACTGGAGTCGATCGACAAGGCCGCACTCCGGAGCTTTGAATGGAGTCCTCCTTCGTCCATCTTCGAAGCTGACAGTGGAGGGTACCCTCGCCTGTCTACGGACGTCGCCGTACCGATCAGGGAGCTACAGGACATTGCGGATTCTCCCTTGCTGCTTCTATTTTACTTCCTACCAAAATCACTGTGGGTTACCATCACCAAGGAGACAAATCGCTCCACTGCTATACCGACCATGATAGCTTGCCACTGGTGGGACCGAAAGCCGGTCCACTACCTGGCCACGGGTCCGGTCATGGCAGAGGACTCTATTCGTCGTAACGTCAAGATGGTCGGGCCGTCTTGCGTCAAATGCCCAAAGTTAGTTACTGATTACCAACGCTGGATGGGCGGAGTTGATGTACATGATCAACTTCGCCTGCAGTCCTATTCAATCCAAACGGCTTTCCGTTTCAGGAAGTATTACAAGTCACTGTTCATGGGTTTCATGGACATGGCACTCGTCAATGCGTATCTCACACACAAGGAAACATGCCGGATCAAGAGGCTGGTACCAAAAGATCGTGGAGAATGGTATCTTCTACTTCATAAGCAATTGATGCAGCTCAAAGCCGACGACTTCATTGAAGCTACTGCTCCTACACCTTCTCCTATGGCTCGCTCTCGCAAGCGCCGCCGACTAGACGGTCACAAACACATCCAGTTCGACGACTGGGTCACCGTTTCAGGCACCCAAAAGCGCCGGCAACGCTCTTGCAAAGTATGCGCTCTTCTACGAGGCGATCGAAAAAAATCCTTTCAAACGACCTATTATTGTGAGGATTGCTCACACGCAGACGCAAAGTGCTTCCTCTGCCCCAAGTCGCGCCATAGCTACGGAGGCGTGCGCAAAACATGCTATCAGATTTGGCACGAAGACTTTGACAGTGGGGCTTCCATCCCAGCATCGCTCGGCAAGCGAGTCGTCTTGCGACGATCAGCCAAGGCTGGTACTCGAAAACCAACTCGGCGTGAGCTGCTCTGTCAACAAGACGGCGAGGCCGACAATGAAGAGGATCAGCCAGCTCAGCAATCGGCAATCGTTTGAATGCGTTTGGACAGCACTTAGTTTATGTAAATGTAGCTCTTTCTCTGTTGTACGAGGATCTCTACGGATGTGTAAATAGGCATCTGCTTCGACAAAAACAATACTTGAACGTCGTAAGTTATTGCTTTTCGTGATACGACGTGCTCATAATGTCGTAACTCATACGACGTAGCTCAGAATATCCTCTGACAGTTTATAGCGGGAATCCAGTGTGGAAAAGACACATCCATACAAATAAATATACTAAAATAAAGTCGTAACTTACGACGTAAAATAGGCGGTTCCAACACGGATCTTCTGGTAACTGAGGGGTTAAAATATTGGGATGGCTACAGTATCCTAAATTAACTGACTGTCCCAGCTGTGATCCTATCCACCTTTCTTATCTGCTGTTACATGTACTGTATCACATGTTTGATTATGGCCCACTGAGCATCTCAGCGTCGGACCGGCGTAAAGCTGACAAAAACGGCTCGGACCTCGTTCGTGCAGCATTCTTCAACTTAATCCGATACCAGCACTGCAATGCACTTCGAGGCGGTGTCGCCAGTACTATCCAGCTCTGCAACGCATAAGCAGCCGGCAGTCATGTCAGCAAAGAAATCCAATCTCTCGTGGAAACGTCGGAAGGATGAGCTACATCGACTGAGAGCGGAGTCGCAGGCACTGGAGACTCGTGTGATGTTCTTGAAGATGCGAAAGACTCAAGCCACACTGTTGAAGGCTGGCGTGGGGCTTTTCGACGAGCAGAAACAATTGAGAGATGCCGCTGTGTACCAGTGTCAATCAGCTCGAGAAGAAAACAGACAGCTGAAAGACAAGCTGAAGCGATGTTACAAGGCTTGTCACGACCTTCAGACGGTATTGTCTGTAGCAGGTATCAAGCAACATAACCTCCTAATGGCTAATCCTTTCGCGGCCAAGGCGCTTCAAGCGGAGCAACGGAGCCAAGGTCTTTTAGAACTCAACTCTGACGTGCTTTTGAGTCTGGAGAACCGAGTGAACGAACGACTTACTGAGCTGAGTTATATTATCGGAAAGATCAGGGCTTCCATGTCAGGACCCGATGTCGACCAGGTTAATGTTCATCGCGAAGGAGTCGAGGGAGCCTCCGCCAGCGTCGAGTTTAAGCGGAATCGACTTATGCCGTTCAACGCCGATTACACGTCTCGAGTGGTTTGGGACGTGATGCATTTGGGTGCCATTCCAGACGAACATTGTACGCGCGTGACTAAACGTTCGCATGACACATTACTCTCTCAAGGTTGCGAGACACAAGCATTGGCAGGAGGAGGCACTGTAGACCTTGTTGTGAGTTATTTAATGAAACGGGTCATCGTCCCGGGCGGCTTCATCATGCTTATCGAGTCAACTACTGAGTGGCGAGCACATCCCGCTCAGGCGAAAGCCTGGACACACGCGACTCGAGACTCGGGCTGGGCTTTAGTGCATCCAAACGAAGAAAGACCCGGAACGTGTCAAGTTCAATTAGCAGTTCGTCTACGAACAGAGAGCCATGAACAGCAGAATGGCCCGACACTTCTGACTCCAGTTGTATCCGACGTGGTGATACCGTCGTTCGGTGAGGTCTTGAGCGCTCGCCACCAACTTGTAGAGAACGCACTCTTAGACTCGACACGAGCAGCAACAGAAGCAGTTCCGCTGTTGCAGCATTAAAACATGTAAGTACAGTAAAATTCGTCACAGTAAATCGTGTAAATTGATACTGCTTTCAGTGTCGGTGTTGTACTGTTTTACCCTTCATTTGATATAAACCTGTTTTATACGAATACGGCTGATATTGAGAGCAAATTGACATCTCTGTACTTTGTCATGTCTCAGCCGAAATTGGGCGTAATACACCAATGATTGCGGACACTTGACTTTTTAGTCCACACATTTTTGTTTTTAGCCAGTCGTGCGCATTTACGTTCCTCGCTCCTCGCAATTTCGGTTAGAGGAGACTCTTGTCCGCCTGGATACACCACTACACGCGTGATCTAATGGGGATCCTCGTACCACAGCCGTTCCCCCTGTCTCAGACGCCTCTGCCTGACAGCGACGAAGTTCTGCAAGATTTTCTCCACGAAATGGCGGAGCTTGATCGCCTGGAGGTCCCAAAGACGCCTGAGCCGAAGCTTCCCAAGCGCAAGGCAATAGACACGCCTCCTCGACCCGCCAAGAAGGCAAAGAAGGCGGTAGATCAGTCGTATACCAAGCGTCAGCCTCAAACACAAGCGACGCAGGACAAAACCCCGATGACGAGATGGCAACGTCGTAAACAAGAGCTCGAGACGCTCAAGCAGCAAGCGGAAACTCTGGGCGACTACGTGGCCTTCCTACAGGCACGTCGTGTACCTGGACTGATGCTGCAAGGCTTTATTAACTTGCCTCCTCAACTGGAGCAACTTGTTGAGTTGCAGAGCGGAGGCTGGCAAGCTGCTGCCATCTGGGAGATACGCCGTTGTCAGTCCTCGCAACAGGAAAATAAAGAGTTAAAGGAGAGACTTCAGGGTTGCGTACAGGACTCTGGCAAACTGCAGACGGCGTTGAATACGGCGCAGTCGTTGCGTAGAGAGCAACTTTGCCAGAATTCTGTTGCGGCGAGAGTGGAAATGATGATGAATCAATGCCACTGGGCTGATGACGCGCTCATCTTTGATATGCTCGAACAGAGCGTAAACGCCCGAGTCAACGAGATCCAAGCCATAACAAAAGAGATGTCACAGCCAGTGATGACTGCAAACACAGAGCACGTGTGCATCTGTCACAAGGACGACACCCACGCTGCGGTGGAATTCAAGACCGTGCGGGTGTTGCCGTTCGATGTGGACACGGTCTCGAGTGTCTGTTGGCGAGTGGCCGAGCTCGGCTGGAAACGACAAGGAGCTCGAGTTGTCAGACGCTCGCAAGACGTCGTCTCGTCCGACTGGTGCTTCCCTGTTGAGCTCGAGGAGGGCGAGACGGTGGAGATTCGCGTCCGCTCTGTTGCCAAGCAGTTCGCCGTGCAACAAGGGTTTGTAGTCCTGGCCGAGTCTACGACCGAGTGGCCTCCCCATTTGGCTGCGTCGGGGGTCTGGTCCCGCGTCACGAGGGAAAGCGGATGGGGCCTGGTACACTCATATCCACCCAGATCGGTTGCACGAGGCTCATCATCAAGGTTCCTCGTGTACATGTCTAGTGTACCCACTGGACTTGACTGCGAGTCCAGTCGGAAGCTCCTCGGGAGTCCCGCTGTGAGCGACGTCGTCATCCCGTCCTTTCAGAAACTCATCCGCAACCGACAACAATGCGTGGACAATCACCTCATGGACGCTGCTTTCCTACACGGATCTTCGTCAATATCCGCAATCTAAATTTACAAACCGTTTTCTTATTTAAAGTTTCCTAGTTGCCAACTCGCTTGAAAAGTTCCAAGTTGCAACTTTTTGTGTGGCATTTACTCGGCAACAAAGCGATAAAAAACTGCAAAAAAAATATATGGCACATGTTGATTTCTTATAATGTTTGGTCGTACTGCTTCGTTCGCTAAGAAGTTTTTATATCCTCGAGCTGGAGCCACGCATCTTGGAGTGAATCATCTCGTCGAGGATGGCGTTCTCGAGCATCTGCTCACGTGCATCTAGAATCTTGCGGTACGACGGGATCACGACGTCGGACAGCATTTGCAGACACTCGGGTTGGTCCATGTCGACACCTGCCGACAGACCAGGCGTCATGCAGACACAAGTCTGTAATAAACTAAGCGGCGTGGCCCGGCCACTCTTGTTGTTGCCACTGTGAAAGGTCTGAACCACACAGTAGCCACGCTCCCGAATCGGGACGCTGCTCGGGTGATTGCGTAGGTAGTCCTTGGGCCAATCCCCAGTGCCCTCCCACACCACAACGACGCGGTGGGGCTCCACGAAGCGACGACACACCCCGCGGAGGAGCACAGGGATGCTGCTCGATTCACCTTGCAACATGCACTCTCTTTTCAGGAACATGACGTCGCTGTCATCGCCTTCAATAGCAAAGCCAGGTCCCATATTCAGCACGGAATTCTTTTTAGCTCCGTCCCACATGGCGCCATTGATAGCGTCGAGTGCGAATGGGGCAACTTTAGCTGTCGTGAATCGCACAAATGTGCCCTGCTTTGCGCCTGTAACCACACGAGCGTCGTAGAAGTCTGTCCTGTTGTCATGGAGTCCAGCGTCATTGAAAACCTCAGCTAGTTGGCTGTATTGGTCCGCGACGCTTTGTTCCATTTGCTTAAAGACCGGAGCATCCACCGTGGGCTCGTATTCGAGCTGACTGCAGCTGGGCATGGCCGGGTGGAAGCCAAAGTTGACGTTCGCGTCCTGTTGCGCCTGCGTGTGACAGGCCTGTAGCATGGCTCGCAGACGTTCAGCATCGACCTGTTTCTTTAGTTGCGGACTCTTCCGCCTCCTGGCGGCCGCGAGTCTCGCCTCCAGTTCCTCCACGTCCTGTTGCAACGACTTGATGTCGTCGTCCGGACGAGGACACTGCCTTTTGGCTGGAGCTGCAAATGGGCAGCTGCGTTTCTTGTTGGTTGCGTATTTCTTCATGTTCTGCGCTAGAATCGAGGCTAGGAAGGCGTCGCGCTGGGCTTTGAGAGGCGGAATATCCGTGAATACGGCGCCATTACGAGACGTGCAGTGCATCGATTGTACTTGAGCAAGCAAAATCGGAACTGAGGTGCCGGCCGAACCAGAAAAGCGTTTCACACTTGGAAGTGACCACGTTATGTTGCGCGAGTCACCCAAGCAGTAAAAACGGAGAGGATGACAGCAAAGAAGAGTTGCGCAACAGCAGATAGAGCAACCTCTGTAATTTCACTTTGAGGTCTGCCTTACAAAGTACAAGTTTTAGAAATTTGGGCTGTGTTGCACGAAGGGGGGCGGATTGCGGCGGCACCCGGCTTTAACCGTTTATGCGCCGAATCAACCTGTTCATAGCCGCTGCGCCTCAACGAATTGTGGCGTTTCGGTAGCTGATAATGACGCCCAGCAATTGGCTAAGGGTATTTTACTCCAATCAGAGATAGTTTCAGACCTGCCTTGTCTCCTTCTTACTGAATCCAAGTCGCCGATTACGGCCGACAGTTTGACCAAGTTTTGTAGATTTTCAGACTCCAAACAAGATTTCCAAAATAATGGCAATCCAGCTTTGAAACTTAAGGGTTAATCCGAAGTAAACTTGCTCATGGGAAAAGAGCCGTTGCCGCAGTCTTATCCTCGTTTAGAGGCCCGAGGGTCATCATCGATATGATTCCGCGTACCTGTGGCGCGTTCAACCACAGACCGACGAATCTCGCAGTGATTCAAAGCCGGATGTGTGCTGGGCTATCGGAGTTGATTGCGGCGTCGCGAGTGTCACCGTCCTGGACGCCGTGGCAGACTGGTCCAAAGCCTCCGGCTGTCTAAACATGATCTCCACAACGGGGCGACGCCGGATGTTAAAAGAGTGCCTGGATCGGGCATCGTAAACGCCAAACGCCTCGACGCCCTTGTCAGGCGTTGCAACGATCCGATGGTGTTAAACATGGGCGGAGCCGTCGTGATCAAAGCATTGAGGACGATACGGGGGGCGTCACGTTTCTCAGATGGCAGCTTCAGATGGTCAGGTTCCTGCTTGAGCCGTGACCAGCGCTTCAGACTAACCAACGTCTGACACTGTACCAGTTGATGGTGACGGACTTCGCCACGAAAGGCATTCTGGAGTAAACTTGACATGAACTACAGTTCCTATCAAGTCTAGACAGTCAAGATGAGTTCACATGATGATGTCAAGCCTTGACTCAAGGAGCTTCCAGTCCCCAAAGTTCCGATTAGTTTTCCCAACTATCGCCTCAGGTGCTTGCTGACAACCCACGATCGGTCAGTTTGAGGTTGGTTTGGCGATGCCCCCCCCGCCCGTCTAAATACATGTGCTATTATTAAAGACCTGTTATTTAGCGAATTGTCCCGAAGACCTGCGAGTCTGATTTGTTATTACCAGAATGCTTACATCATGGTACCAGCCACAAGAACGATATCCCTTTAATAATTTTAAGGCTTGAAGAAGCAACGGGGTCCCCTTTACAGGACATTAATGCTCGCAATGAAGCTGTCACGAGTGCGAGCTACCCTTTCTAAAGGGCATCGGATTCACTTGGAAATGAGCAATTTAATGGACAAAGCGCTTTAAACTCGATTGCATCTGCTAAACAGGCTCGCGTAAATCCGCTCTCAAGCAAACCAAGGGTCGGCTGCTCTCCAAATGTCTACAACTAGCGCCTGTGAGAGGCAAAATAATGGATGTTGGACCAGCGCACAATTGTATTCTACTTTAGAGAACTTTCCTCTCCCAGCTTTAATAAATACTACATGTAGTATCGCTCAGTTTCAGGGAACTGAATGATCTCAACTGACCGCTTTCTTCGCGGACTTTGTAATCGATCACAAATGACGTCTACATTCTGTGACCAGACACAAATTTAGCCTAAGTGTGAGGCACTCCAGTGACTCTGACGCATTCATGACTCTCACCTTTTTCCTAGCCGTTGTATTTCAAAACTCTAAGTCCCACGTGGTACTTTCCTACCTTAGCCGTGTACCTAGGATACCTTAAAAATCATCCTTTTATTGACGAATCCAGCAAGAAGTTCTCAATAGACTGATGGTGTGAACTCAAAATCTCGCGGAACGACGGGATGACAACGTCTCCAAAGTTGCCAGTTAAAGTTGGTCGAGTTATGCTGACGCCGTCGACGCCAGAAACATCGGGTCGAAGCTTTATCGAGGTCTGTAGCTGGCAGGCATGCGGCATGCATCCTTCAGCCTGTTGAGGGCGTTCGTTCACAGCAACTCAACCAGCCTCTTCAGTCACTTGCTTCCACCCGGACGCAGTAGGATGACTCATCGTCCATTCGGAGCGGGACTCCACCAAGACTACCATCCCTAAGGGGCCTGTAAATCGCTTGGCTACAGAGTGTACATCAACGTTTACTGTGTTGCTATTGCCTCTATCGAGGGGAATCGTGAACCGTGACGCCATTCCGATAACGTCGTTCGAGCGTTTAGCAACATGAAAGTGCTGGTCAGTGATTAGTCCGCCTAACTCAATAATCTCCCAAAGAGTCTTCGCCGTGGCATCATGGCCAAAGGGAAGAAGACGGACGTATCTGAACTCCACGGCGGCGGCAGCGTCTCTGCCGTCGTCTCGACATACTTGAACATGCTCATATGCGCCATCAAGTACGGGCTGATGAGCCACACTGACGATGACGTCGAGCTCGAAGAATCTCGCTCCCACTTTGCTCTCGAGCATATCGAAAATCCCACTGTCGTCCGAGTGCAAACGTCGACTCATGATGATCCCAACGCGCACTGCGTTCTCAAACGCTGTCTTACTATTAGACTGTTCGTGCTGCAACATACGAGTATTGGCTTGGACCACTTGTGTCTGCAGCGTTTCTAAACCGTGTGCACACATGTGCAGCTTATTTTTTAGACGAATATTCTCCTCTTGAGAGCTTTGACATTCTTGCCGTGCGATCTCCGCCACGGATTTCCACAGTTTTTGGCCTTCCGTAAGGCTATTTGATATTGGTTCGAGGGCAGCATAAGCAACTTGTGCCTCAAGATGAGCCAGTTTTGCGCCCAAAGTCTCCGATTCGTCGCGAAGTGCGAGCAATTCTTGTTTTCGTCGTAGCCATGATGATTTTTTTCTTTTTCTCGGTAGTGGATTGGTTGAAATGCTCGATTTTGTTAATTTGATCTTCTTGGCTTCGGGTTCCGTGTTAATTTCGGGTTCTCGTCGCCGCTTGGAGTCGGTGCATGGAGACGATGAAGCTTGCACACGGTCTAGTTCGTCCATCTCGTAGAGAAACTCGGACAGAATTAAGTCACCGTCGAATGTGTCCAAGGCAGAATACGGAACATGTGCAAGTTGCGACAACATGTCCGTTAGCCAGTGGGGATTTGCGTCGCCTCGCAACTCGGAAAGTGATCGTTGAGAACGCGCTCCATGTATCAACGCACGCAAATTTTGGTGGTCAGGTTTCGCTTGTGAAATGCTGATGGCGCCAAAAAGCCAAGTAATGATGGCGTGACGTCAACGCGCAATTTGCAACTGATACAAAACGTCAGGATGGGTACAACATGCGTTTGAAAAAATCCAGCAATTGCTTTTACCGCAAGCTTAAAAATGCTTGCGTGGAGCGACAAGAGAGAGAGAAAGATCGTTTTTAATAAATAAAGTGCTACCGAAGCCGGTGAGGCAGGGCTGGTTCGTCCAGAAGCCATGTTGCTGGAGGAGGGGACGAATCGACTTCACCATGCTCTTTCTGCAGAGATGCTTTACTGGTACTGTACAAAAAATAAGAGAAGTCGTAGTGCGGATTCCGTTTACTAATTTGTACTTCGAATTTTACGATGCCCGTGAGCTGTACAGTACTGCTTAACAATTAGAAATATTTACGTATCTTTTTTTATTTAACGGTAAAATGTTGCCAGTGTAGTCGAAAGGAAGGGGGGGTGGGGTAACACCACACAGATCTCTCATGTATTCCCTTCTTTGCGTTGGGTTGATGCTCTATTAAGCCCATAAACCAGCATTTGCCAGTATTTTTATTAGCTTTTTCTTTCTTACAATTGTATATCATAATTACTTAATAAAGATACAATATTACTCTTACATAGGATTTGAGACATTACGTATGGCATCCTAAATTTATCGTTCACATTGGGTTGTTTAAGTTAAACCGCTAAAATAAAGGCTGTTAAACTTTAACAGCATTTATTTTTTGGCTGCTGATACTAAAATATTTGAGCAGTGGTGGCGGGGGTTCCTGGGCGCAATCACTTTGGCATGGCTACATATAATCTATTAAACTGTCTCGCACCTACGAGTACATATACTCAGAATCGAGCTGTCCGCATGCGTCTGCTTCGAACCGTATTTCGACATTCAAGCTGCTCCAGTCCGATCGCCAGTATCCTGGGACGTCCGACCAAGGTCGGACGTTGAATATTGTAGTCGCAGCAATGTATTACTACATGTTTTAATAATCCTAGCAATAATACATGAGAACATCCACGTAATGAAAAGGAAAACTTCTGGATTTTCTCCCAGAGAAAAAAGGATGATACGGAAAATGTATGTCAAATGAGCTGGAAAGGCTTTGATACGACTACTTAGCATTGAGATTCACATCTTCATGTAGCACGCTTGAAGTGTTTGAATCGCCGGTAAGTAAATTGGTGCAGACCTGTCTCGCAGATGACTCAAGGCGCATGAGTGATCCATAAAAACCAAGAAAGAATTTATGTAATTTAATGGAAATCGGCAGCGTAATTATATAGTAGTATTTTCAGCACGTCGTACTACGAGCTTCTACATTTCGAGTCAAGCAAAAAGTTCTCGACTTTTTGATGGTGCGAGCTCAGAATATCGCGGAACGACGGGATGACGACTTCTACCATAGTACTTGTCAAGACATTTGCTTTGCCGTTCGCCTTGGACTCGTTTGGTCGAAGCTTCACCATTGTTTGAAGTTGGGATGCTCGCTCAGTCGTCCCACGTGTCATCAACGGACACTCGTGCACCAAGACCCAACCTCCTTCTTCCGTCGTGGACCGAGCAACACCCGACGTGGGGCTTTTAATCGACCACTCGGAGTGCGATTCGATCAAAGCAACCAATCCGGTCGTGACATTAAAACGCTTGATCACCGTATGGACATCTACATCCACACTGACATTTTTACCGAGGGGCACGGTATGACGAGAAACGAGACCCACCATATCAGGAGTGCTCCTTGCCACACGATTGTTGGTCTCAGTTACCACTCCACCCAGTTCGACGATTTCCCATATGGATTTTGCCATGGTATCCTCACTGAAGGGCAACAAACGGGCGTGCTTGAACTCCACGGCAGCAGCGGCGTCCAAGTCTCCGTCACGACAAACTTGCACCTGCTCCAAGGTGCCGCCTTGAGTTGGTTGACGAGCTTCGTCCATTATCAAGTCGATCTCGTGGCAGCGCGCATTGATCGCGTCTCTAGCGTGTCTAATAATTCCGTCGTTGTCGAAGCACAGTTGGCGGCTTCGTATCATTCCGACACGAAAGGCGTCCACGAAGACCACAGTACTATTTAGTAGTGTCGCGTCGTGTCTCTGCTGCGAACAATGAGTCTGCAACATCTCGGATGCACGCATGTACAGCCGCCCTCGTTCTTCAAAACGCGTATTCTCGTTTGAGGACGTTTCGCATTCTTAGCGTGACGATGAGCTGCCACTGATTTCCACATTCCTTGATCCTTGGTGACCGCTGGTAAAGTTTTTTGAAAGGCCCTTTTGACGATCAACTTCCATGCGCAGAAATGTAACGCGAGTTTCGAGCTCTTCAGATTCGCAGCGTAAGGCGGAGAGCTCCTGCTTGCGACGCAACCACGACGTACTTCGTCTTTTTCTCGGTGCTGGCTTGGGTGTTGGTGATATCTCAGTTGGTGCCGTGCGTTTCACTCTCTTGCGTTCTGGTTCCGCGTCAGCGTCCGGGGTGCGTGGTCGTTTGGATGTGATGCTCTCTAGGTGGACGTCTTGAAGATGGTCCAGCTCGTCCATTTCGTGCAAGAACTCGGATAAGTTAAAGTCGCTCTCAAATGCATCCATGGCTAAGATTGGGCTGGCGAGTTGCGAGATCATGGTAGTTTGTGCTGTCCCGCAAGTCGGAAAGTGGTTAAATTTTTTTTTCATGGGTAGGACTGACTAAGTTTGCGGTAGTTGTTGACGAGCGCTGATGGCGCCCCGTTGAGTACTGTACACGTACATGTATTAAAAAGCGTAGGGGTCGTTTGATAAAATTGCATAGGTTCACCGACGCAATCTGGTGATTTGTCTAATGTAACTCTGATTCCAACTATGCGATACAAAGGGGTATGTGAAGTACTAGCTACACTTATTCAGGGGGACTTCTGTGTACATGTATTTTACAAATTGTATTTAGCACCATCAGCCGGAAGATTATGCCAAAACGTCACTGCTATTGTTTTTCTGGTGCGATTGTAAACACCTGAAGAATGGATACATGTTCAGAATATCCAGCGCTTATAACTGCTGCTAAGCAATTTGCTTACATACTGAAATGCAGCTTCAGGCTGCAGATACAGTCTGTATCTGTAGCAGAGCTACTTGCACTGAATCTGCCGATAATATACTAGTATTATATTGCCTAACCTGGTCTGTACGGTACTGTAAAAAGCTGGCCTTCTTCGTGTGTATGTGTGTGTGTGTGTGTGTGTGAGAGAGAGAGAGAGAGAGAGAGAGAGAGAGAGAGAGAGAGAGAGAGAGAGAGAGAGAGAGAGAGAGAGAGAGAGAGAGAGAGAGAAAAGGTCGTCAACAGTACAGTGTTTTCTTTTTGTAAACAAAATCCGATGCGCCGACAACAATCTGCATTAAATGTAAACTTACAGATGTCCAGACATTATAATACTGATGCTACTGATGTAAGCTCACCAATGTAAATAATGCTGATGCAAGCTCACCAATGTCCAGACACATTTAGTATTGTATCATGGATTAATATTGGTGTTTGTCGTTTCAGAGCTCCATTTACCTAAGTACGATATCGACCTAAGCGATAAAATAGAGTCACTGAATAGTTACTGTAAAAATGACAATAATTTGTTGATAAGTACAGCTGCTTTCGACATTATAAAATATGCAAACTTGACACCTGATACCTTCTCTCTCAGTTCTCCCGTGCTGAATTTTTTGTCTTTTACGCAACTAGCTTTTGCGCTGGCCTGTATTCCGACTCTTTCGCCGCTACCCGTGTGTGCAAATGAGCTCCACCCAATATATTTTGAGCTCCTCAGGAATAAGTATCGGAGCCGAATCCAAGGCGTCATAAGGCTTTACACTGGTGCCAATTTGTCTGGCGAGACCCTCGTTGCATCGAAGTACGGACGCCGAGCTGCGATGGCGGGGGAAATGGTGTGTATCGGCTTAATACCCTTCTAGGTAAGCATGGAAGGCCTTCCAGTTTTCGTGCCATTCCTCGGTAAGTGGCAATCCTTCAAACACAGCTTACAGTGAGAGGATCGGCTAATACTGCGCCTGTCTTCACAAAATTTGTGCCAGGAAATACCAGTACGGCGTCTGTATGTAACGACTCACCAACGTCACAGCCAGCGATGGCCATGACGTTGGTACCAATGCGTCCTACTTTCTTCTATTATCTTCCTACTTGTCTTTGCTGACTGCCAACTGTTTTCTTAAGTTGCCAATGAGCGACCAGGCAGATGCACGCCTGACGGGAAGGCAATCACCATGTTTGGACGAGTATTGCCAAATATGGAACTTCAATGACAGTCATTCTTTTTAATTTAAATTCACTATGTAGAGTCTGACCCGGCTCAAATGAACCGCGGTTCACTACTACGCTACGCTACTTCAAGATTTGACTCAGGGATTACTTAGAATATATTATAGTGAAATGCATATACTTACATAGGATACCAAGAGAATGCTAACAAGCACTTCTTCGTAGCCGACAAACAACTAACCATTTCAATCTCACTTTCCAATTTACCTTCTTTGAGGCACATCAGTAGCCTCCTACGCCTTACCTTCGAGTCCCCATCGTTGGACTCTCGCCGCCCTTCTCCGCTTCGCTTCCCGCCACGCGACTCGTTCCTCGTCGCTGTTCCTCTGGGCCGCGCTCTCACCAGTCGTCACATCTTGTAGCACTTGCTGTTTTTCGTCCGGGAGGGTGTTCATTATTCTCTATTCGCTGCGCGACACGTGGAAAGCCGCTCGTTGAGAGTGTGTCGTCGTTGTTCGCCGCCACATTCGTCGGATTTCTGCGTTGCGACCTCATTTCATACGCCTTGCCGTTTGGCGTTGTTGCGTGTGTACTGCACTAAGCGTCTGGTCTATAAGAACCAGATCAAGTTAGTACTCGTACCTACCGTCGCATCCCTTATCAACGTTATCGTTGATTGCGTGTGTACTGTAAGTGTCTGGTCTATAATAACCGGATTAATTCAGTATCTGCACCCCTCGTCGCTGTCCACCTGTACCCGACTACCTTTTTCGGCACTTCATCGCTAAAATTTTCGACAATCAACCATGACTTCCATAAATCCTCAAGGATGGTCTACTGGCGCTATCACGCAGAAACCCATCGAAATGGTTGAGAAGCAGCAACAACTGCTTGAAGCCATGAGTAAGCGTGAAGTGAAAGTGGAAGGTATCCGTCCGCCTGAATTCCATGGCACGATGGAAGAATCGGTTGATTTGATCTTCGAGCAGCTTGCTCAGTACTTTGATGCCAAAAACATCGATTGGCAAAACGACAACCAAAGCTCTCGAATTTTGACCATTACTACTGCGAACTTTAAAGGAAATACTGCCGCTTGGTACAAGCTGAACAAGCGTGATATCAAGAGCATGCAGGACCTTATGGCCAGGCTGACCGATGAATTTGTGCCTCCGGATTTACAAGAGCGTTTCCGTGATCAATTGTACGCGCTCAAGCAGAAAAATTGCTCTAACTTGGAAGATTACATATCTCGCTTCCGTTCAGCCATCATGCAAGTGACAGACATGAGTGAGTTGGACAAGATCACTTACTTCACACGTGGACTCGTCAGTCCTACGCGTGAAGAGGTGCAATATCGTCGCTGTACAACAGTGTCGCAGGCAATGAGATTGCTTTGGAGTATGATCGATCGCATTATGTCCACGGTAAGAACTATCGGCCACCGTTCTTTTCGCAGGACCGATCACGCTCTCAGTCCAACAACAATTCGCACCAAAAGCAAGCTACGCCTATGCGTGTTCAGGAGAACGAACCCGATTCACTGGAAATTGACTCGGGGAGTACTAGAAACCGCCGTTCTGCTTCTTCTTCGTCGTCTAACAAGCGATGTCGTTACTGCAAGAAGTCTGGCCATGTCATTGAACAGTTCTTCAAGTTGAAGAGCAAGGAGAAGTATGCTCGAAAGAACCGTCAAGAGCAATCTGCCGCGAACTTTAATTCTTCTTCTCCTACAACTGCTGCTGCTGCTGAACGAGCGTCTATGACCCATCCGATGAAGAGGTTGAGGTTGTTGAAGTGGAAGCAATTTCCACGTCCACCTTGTCGTCCATGCATCGTGAGAACGAGCTCATTCGTAAGCAAGGGACTTGTGATGGGAAACCTGTCGTCATCATGTTCGACAGTGGTGCTACGTGCAATGTTGCTCGCCCAGGGTTAGTCACTTACCGCTACTTCTGGTGTCTCACAAGTCACTCGGTTCGATGGAGCTTCTACGAAAGCGTGTTCTGTGAAGAAAGGTCAAGCGACTATTGAATTTGGTCGCTACCGTTTCCGCAAACAATGGTCACTTGGATCTGCCCATGATTTCATCTTGGGAAAACCTTGGTTTACCAAGTTTCAGCCATGCATCAATTGGCGTTCACATGATATTTCGTTTCCAAGTATGTCTTATGCACCTCCATCAACGGTTGCTGGTCAAGCAGCTGTGGAGATTGCTGCTGTTGACTTTATACGTAACGTGAAGAAACATGTGTACAAGGAAGTGTACCGTGTCAAGATTTGTGCGGTCACGCCTTTTAGTAATTCAACTCCTGCTCAGATCACTCACGTTTTGAAGCGTTTTACTGACGTCTTTCCGGAAACTTTACCGGATGGCTAACCGCCTTCACGTCGTGTGGATTTCGAACCACATGAAACCTGATGCTGTTTCAAGTAGCCGTGCTCCGGTCCGCCTGTCTAAGGTTTAGCAGGATGCACTGGACCACTTCGTTGTAGAGAAGCTGAAGAAAGGATGGATCGAAGTTTCGGAGTCTCCTTGGGTGTCCAACATCTTTGGGATTTCAAAGAAAGATCCTACTTCTGGACATCAGCTGTCTCGCTCTGAGTGGGTACGCTCTGGAAACTCGACTTTGCCTATCCCTTGGGTCATCGACTATCGCTATGTGAGCTCAGTCGATTGTTCCAACGATTCCACTGCCTCGCATCGACGAACTCTTCGATCAGATGTCTGGTTGTGTCATCTTTTTAGTTCTAGATTTGGCTCAAGTATATCACCAGATGCGTATCGCGCTCAAGAGTCGCAAATATACCGCCTTTCGCACGCACGCTGTAACTTATCAGTGGTGTAGCTCCTATGGGATTGGCTGGTATGCCTGGTGTTTGGTCTCGCCTCATGAGGGTACTCTTTGCGAAGAAACAATTCATTGTTCTCTACTTGGATGACATTTGTGTCTTTTCCCCCAGCTTGAAAGTGCATGTTGAACATCTTCAAACTCTCTTCGAGGTTCTACGTCGTGAGAATTTGTTCTGTCATCTATCGAAGTTTCACTTTGGCCAGTCCGAAGTTAAGTTTCTCGGCCATACGATGTCTGCCAAAGGACTTGCTGTTGATACTCGCAAGACTGAAGCGATTGCAAAGTGGCCTGCGCCACTAAACCAAACGCAACTACAAAGCTTTATGGGTCTCGCAGGTTATTACCGTCGCTTTATCCGTGATTACGCCATTATTGCATTGCCTCTTGGTTCGCTTGTCAAGAAAGAACAAGTCTGGAGCTGGGGTCCAGAACAGACGCGTTCGTTTGAGGACATCAAATCCGCTCTTCAAGGAGCACCCGTGTTGCGGTTACCGGATTACGAGAAACGTTTTATCGTGACAACAGATGCCTCTGGCTACTGTATTGGTGGCGTTATCTCTCAAGTTCATTCAGGTCAAGATCATTCGATCGCCTTCTTCTCGAAGAAACTTGGTCCTCACGAGATTAATTGGCCAGCACACGAGAAAGAACTCTTTGCTATTAAATTAGCGTTGGACAAGTGGCGTCACTACCTATATGGTCGTGAATTTGATATCTACACGGACAACACTGCTTGCAAATGGCTTTTTGCACCACCCGAAGGTTTTAGCGAAATTAGTTCGCTATTTGACGTTTTTCGCACAGTTTACGCTCAAGTTGCATCACGTTAAGGGACACCTCAATGTGGTTGCCGATGCGTTGTCGCGTCGATCTTCGGAGCATGTGATCAATACGATTTCGTTTCATCAGTGTACCACGCGCTGCCATACCCGTGCAGCTCGAAT
The DNA here is from genome assembly GCF_000142945.1 of Phytophthora infestans T30-4. NCBI lineage: Eukaryota > Oomycota > Peronosporomycetes > Peronosporales > Peronosporaceae > Phytophthora > Phytophthora infestans. The sequence continues at coordinate 48,701 of NW_003303745.1, forward strand.
TCTGACGAATCGACGCGTTATTACGGACTACCGCAGTCTTAACCAACATTTGGTTCGACCACCCTCTCGCCCTCAATTTGGTGGGGAGGATGTTGCTGCTGGTTACTACACGCGCTCTGTTCCGACATTAACTCAAGCTTACCGACATGTACCAGTGGAAACTCCACGTACCGTCGCTGCGGCTGAGAATATTGTTGTGGCCACCAATGTGACCCAACAAGCTCCAAATTGGAGCTCGCTCGGTTGGTCTGATTCGATTAGCAGAGAATTTGCTGCTGGATATCGCAATTGCCCAGACTACGTTTTAAGCATCCGGAACAACCATTTGTCAAACAAAATGGTTTACTTTTCCGCAAGTATCAGACGATGATGCGCTTGTGTGTTCCGTTTACTCGGGACAATCATCTTCGAACTTCCATCATCTCTTGCTTCCATGACTCCAATATTGCTGCTCATCCTGGAGCTCATCGAACGTACCTTCGCATTTCGCAATGGTACCATTGGCCCACCTTGGACCAAGACGTTCGCGATTATGTGCAAAGTTGTGAAACTTGCACTCGCTGGAAACACAGCAATGCTCGCAAGAATGGTAAAATGATTCCCACTCCGATTCCTAAGGAATGCTGGTCTGTCGTCTCTAAGGACTTTATCACGGGATTACCTGATTCCAATGGTTTTGATGCAATCTTGACTATTGTCGACAAGCTGTCCAAGCGCCCGAAGTATCGTGCGTGCAACCGGACTGATGATGCACAGAAGACTGCGTATCACTTCTTTGATTGCGTTGTTCTCCATCACGGTTTACCATCGATCATCATCAGCGATCGAGATTCCAAGTTCGTCTCCAAGTTCTGGTCATCCTTGGTCTAAGCTAATGGGAATTCGTCTGCACATGACAACTTCCTATCGTGCCCAAGCCGATGGGCAAACCGATCGTCAGAATCTGATTCTGGAAGACGCTCTACGCTGCATGATATCGTACCACAGACGTGATTGGTCGGATAATCTCGGAGCGATTGAGTATGCTCATGCAACTCTCGTCAGCGCATCTACCGGTATGTCGCCCTTTGAAGTTGATACTGGACGCAAAGAATGGAATCCGTTGAATCCTTTGAGCAATCCCAGTACCATGACTCAAATTCAGCGTGGAATTGTTAAATATGCGAAACAGTTCCAAGACAAACGCCAAGAGATCATTGATTTGGCAAAGAAGCATCTTCTTCAAGCCCAAGAACGTCAGACGAAGTACTATGACAAGAAGCGACCATCGATCACGTTCAAGGAAGGAGACTTAGTCATGCTGGATACACGTCGCATTCCTTCCGCCCATGTGACTCAAGACATTGATGGGAAACGAGCTAAGCTCGCTGCTCGCAAGATTAAACCATTCGAGGTTGTGAAAATGAACAACCCGAATGTGGCCAAGTTGAATCTTCCGCGAAGCATGAGTCGTCTAAACTCCACGTTCAATGGA
>NW_003303745.1:50425-54183 GCF_000142945.1 Phytophthora infestans T30-4
AGTTCGTGATGGATGGTAACACCGCCACAATCGTTCACACCCAGCCGAAGGCCATGACGTTTGGTACCAAGGCGTCCTTACTTTTTTCTAATCTCCTCCTAACTTGTCTTTGCTGACTGCCAACTGTCTTCTTAAGTTGCCAAGGAGCGGCCCAGGCAGACACACAGTGACCGGAAGGCAATCACCATGTTTGGACGAGTATTGCCAAACATGGAACTTCAATGACAGTCATTCTTTTTAATTTGAATTCACTATGGAGATTCTGACCCGGTGCAAATGAACCGCGGTTCACTACTACGCTACGCTACTTCAAGATTCGACTCAAGGACTACTTAGAATATAGTATAGTGAAATGCATATACTTACATAGGATACCAAGGGAATGCTAACAAGCACTTCTTCGTAGCCGACAAACAACTGACCATTTCAATCTCACTTTCCAATTTACCTTCTTTGAGGCACATCAGTAGCCTCCTACGCCTTACCTTCGAGTCCCAATCGTTGGACTCTCGCCGCCCTTTTCCGCTTCGCTCCCCGCCACGCGACTCGTTCCTCGTCGCTGTTCCTCTGCGCCGTGCTCTCACCAGTCGTCACACTGTAGGTACCCCATCGGTACTTACAGGAAGGTTGTCCTGTGCCTGGAGATACTGAAGCGGTGACCGCTGATACTGACGTGGTGACTGGAGGTACCAACACGGAGCCTATGATTGACGAACCGGATGGAATAAAGCGTGCCGATTAAGCGAAGTCTAACGAACTCAGCTAGTGAGAGCTCGGACACATCTCACTCTGCGGTCTTCACCATCAGCAAAAGCATCAGGGGTTGTGGTCGTCCTAAGGGTGAGGAAGCAGCAGAATGTGGCAGGGAAAAGGAGTTTCGTGGAAAGAATAGAGCAACGAGGTTAAGTCAAGGAGCACTGGCCCCGGTACCTAGCCTTTCCAATCTCTTGAAAGCTCTTGAACAAGATTACACCTTCTTGGATTTACAAAAGACAATGCAGGCACAAACGAAAAGATCGGTCCCACTGTCCAAGAACGCCGTTGCTGAAATATTTACAAATGAAGAATGTGAAACCGACATACGAGCTATGGTTTGTGACAAAAGCACAGACCGCTATCATACTGTTCCGCAAAACCCTTTTGGTCAATTGTGCGACGATAGCGTAGGCGTACGTGTTCTTCGTTTTGGAATTTATCAGCTCAAGGACGTCAATGCAATGGATCGATGGCACCGTGCGGCTGCGAACGTCGAGAAAGTGGATGACGAAACTAATTGGGCTGTCAACACAAGTAACAGGCGCATGGCCGTTCCAGCAGAGTTTTCATGAAGGGAAAATCAAGTGAATGTTGTTACGCGGTGGTAGATTACATTGTGTGGGAATTTACTCTAGATTTCGCTTCTGACTCTACGTCAAAACGAATGACTGGTCGATTCCTGTATGGGTCTTGTGATGATGTTGCTGCAAACTAAAAACCAAAAAATCGGAACCATTGATCCCGTCTTTCATCGATTCAGCGAGAGAGAGAGAGGCCAAACATCGCGTTATTTCAGGAAGGACCGCTTAATCACTGACAACGAATTGTTTTTGATGGCGCTGTATTGGGACGACAACCACTGGTTCGGGATCGTATTTTATTTTTGTCCTGAAACGAAGGGATCACGATGTTCGACCCACTACAACTTAAACAAATCAAATACTACGATATGTGCATGACGGTACTAGAGGACCTGTTTAGTGAAATGTGTATTATTTTGGGTATCAAGAAAGAAACAAAGGGACGACAGCCAGACGTTGCAAGCTGTGGTGTCACGGTACTCGCGCTGTTTAAGTACTTCATCAAGGGCATCACTGCTCCTGCGAAAATACCCCCGGCACTTCCGCGATATCTGCGTCTGCGATAACTTCTGAAGTGCCTTCATTAGCTTTACGGATTTTCGACAAATAGAAACGGTGTTTTGTATTGTTTTACTACGCGTTCTAAAATTCTATACTCGATTAGATCTACATATAGCAGAGCCCAACATTTCGCCTGACCATCATACTAGTGCTCTCTGCTAAGCCAAACAACAGTTTCACTTGATGGGTGCTGTAACGTAGCAGAGTTTGGTAGAAACACGCAGCAACATCAGACCGCGGGCACCACGAAACGACATCACAAAAACCGACAAGTACTTCGTACATTTAAACAACACGGTGGCTCCAGTCATACTACTCTGGCACCTTGCGCAAAATTCTAGGAACACATTGCGGAACAAGCCGGCAGAGCGACTCATCAAATTCTCTAGATTTAGTAAAAATTATGAAAAACATTCTTGTCAAATACCCCCTTTTCTGAATCAGTGGCGCTAAGTGCCTATAGGCAGATGAGCTCCAATACACACTTGCACTGGATACCCCCCCCCAAACCCCAGCTTAAGTACGATTCATTCAGTGCTTCTAACATCGCTAAAACAAAATGCAAATCGACCAGTGGGATCGCAGATTTATTTTAAGGCAGCCCTTTCGCGTGTGAAAGAATGGAAATCGGGTCACAGATGAAAAGAGCGAGGTCTGTCTACGCTAAACGCCCAAACCCTAATCGTTAATAATTAAATGGACACTATAAACCGGAGAGATGATTTTCTATTGTACTGAACATAAGCAATTCGTTCTTTCATTCAGTCCTAGATTCGCTGATTCTGGGGCGCATGCCCCCCCCCTTTTTCACGGAAACTTACACATTTTGATGGAAAAGGGCCAAAAATGGACACACACACCACTGTACCCCTGTTTTTTATCTAACCTCCCCCATAAATATCAGGCTAGAATCATCCCTCCTTTCACGACCTCCGCTAGCGCACCGTCTTTCTTATTCACGTGTATGGTATATGTATGCAGTATGTGAGTGATATATTTGGACCTGGTGTGAGAGCTCTACAAGGTCGGTATGCAATTGTTCTTGTTTGATGGAGTCGTAGAAGACGGTGACCCGCTCGTCACGGTGGCCGTGTGGCGTAGTGGAACGCGTGCTCAAGCATGTTAAGGGGACCTCAACAATTTATCTAAAAGAGCAACAAGAGTTTATTAGATGCACGTTCCCAGAGGTAAAGCAATTATCTCGTTGAGCACAATTTGTAGAGATCTACATGTTGATATGAACATATCTAGGTAAGTATTAACAAATGCGGCAAGAGAGCGTGTACCACACAAAGCTAGAGGCAATATATTCATACCCAGCACAACTGAACACACTGAGCGACTGGCGTAAGATGGATAGCGTGAAATCCGTTAAATCTTTGAGCGAGGACGTGTGCGTGTTCGAGAAGAAGCGTAACAGCGTCTGCATCGCGTACGTAAGTCTAAGGAGCGTAACAGCTGCTAATACAATGCATGCGCATTCTTGCCAGTGCACTAAAAAAAGAAAACGGAGACTCAAAAAGCTGTAGAGTAATATTGGGATATACTTTTCATTATCTTGACCCTTAAACATCATGCAAACTTGGTGACATAATCACTAATTATGCTACCACCGTTTGCACACGGTAGGTAGTTGGGTAGTTAAACACCATTTCGGTACATTGATCCTACAGACTGAGTTCCTGATCGAGCTTGATCAAAGCTTTAACAGTCAGCCCACTGCTAAAGTTGCCTGGCGCATTGGCTGGTTGTGAGATGCTGCTGCACATTAAGACTTTGTTATACTATGCTCCCAACCGCTACTTATACGCTTGCTCGGATGGCGCTGCTGGCTCTCACTCTGCCATATGATGCACTAAG
>NW_003303745.1:54975-57330 GCF_000142945.1 Phytophthora infestans T30-4
GGCTCCCAGAAGATAAAAGAGCAGAATTTGCCTAGTCCAATTACACGTGTACACTTTTCCGGTAAGTCCCTGCATAGGGCTGGATTATGCCTGCCGTCAATACTCGAGAGGCATAGCTTGTAGGGTATTGACTGGTAGCGCCAAGAGATTAGGTCGGTCCGGGTAGGACAAAGTCTCGCTACGCGCGAAAGAAAGTCCCGCATACTCAGCGGGCCGGTACGTCGGATAGCCCGGGTGCCGTAACACTTCTAGCTGAGCAGCCTCTGCGCTCGGTGACCTGTAAAAGCGCTCGCGCGCCGTCGTCCATCCTTTGGTGGAGGGCACAGGGTTGTGAACGAGCTCAGCCGAACCAAACTCGGCGGAGCCTCGGAAGTGATCTGACTTGGTTAGTCGGAACCGAGTGGAAGCGAGCCACTCGTCTGTCCCGGAAGGGTCGGACCGCGAGGGGACCACCCTCTGCGCAGGCCATACAACCGCCGACCTAGCTCGGCGATTCGTTGTGGTTTGTGTAAGGAATCCACATCTGACGATATTTGTGTGTTCTTCTACACCACACCTGGTGCCGCGACCCGGGAACAGGAGTGTGTGCTTGTTTTTATAGGTGCCAGCTAACCAAGTTAAGAGGAAGAGAAGAGAAAGAGAAGAGTGAAGATGGTCAAGGGACCAGCAACTCCGAGCGACGGAAGCCCAGCGACGGCTGGAGGATCGCCTCTCGCGGGGTCGGACCCGGCGGATCAACGACTCATCGCCATGACGATGGAGGTGGGACGAACCGTCCAGTTCGACGAGGATGGCCAAGACCAGGAGAGCGAGAACGGAGATGCAAGTGAAGGAGAGTATGAAGAGAAGGCCGAGACCGCTGAGCTCGGAGAAACGAAGACTACCGCCGAGCTACTTGGCGAGGTGGAAGAGTTGACGCTGCAGGTGGGACGCATGGGAGCCCCACGTCCTGTCGAGCGCAACTTATCCGCCGAGCTCGACGAAGGTGCGGACGATGAAGAAGATGAAGAAGAACATGGCGTTGCTCAAGGGGACCGTCCGCCCCTTATTCCGAAAGCGACAAAGAACGCCGATACGCCGAGCGCCAATAAAGTGTTGGCTCGACTCGGCGAGGAGATGAGAACGAGATCGGAATGGATGATGATGCTCGCGCCTGTAGCGATGGCGCAGGCGAAGTGGCCGATGTTGGGTCCCGAGTTAGCTCAGCCGGTGCGTGCAGCCAACATCAACCAGTTGGTGGAAGAAACTGTGTTGCTGTTGAAGGCGATGGGCTATCGGTGCAACAGCCGACCAAACAGCCTCATCCTGTCCGACTGGAGTCTGACCCGTGGCGGAGCCGAACTCTGGCAATGGAAGAAGAAGCTGAGAGTGGCGTTTGGATTGGAGAAGGCACCTGGTGGAACGAAGAAGGTGTACAGCCGAGTTGCTGAGTTCAAACCACTCGGCGAGGACCCGAGCAAGATTCCTTTGCCGAAGACCCCGGAGACGAAGAGACGTGAAGTGTTCCGCGCTACGCAAGGAACTCCGTACTTCGAAGACTCTCACATGCTGACTCCACTGAAGCTAAACCGACTCAGCGAGCGCCGAGTCGTGGGCAGCGAAATGTAGGTCGTTACCGTGCATTGTATGACGCTGCAGATGAGGCTGAGGCTTACGAGGAGGATGAAGAAGACGACGAAACCTTCGACGTGAGAGGTAGCCGTGAAGAAACCGTGAAGGACTACATCCGAAACTTGAGCTTTGACGCGGCTGAAGAGGATTCGACGCAGTACCTCGAAGTCCGAACCCACGCCTCGCTCGACAAAATCGCTACCGCTCTGACGCGTCGCTCCAGTGGCTCAAGCGTTTCATCTACGAGATGAAGAGCACCAGGATGCCTCAAAGTGCATGGTGCGAGCCTTTCTCGCTATGCTTGGGACGCGCGGCGAACAGTTGGTACAGGCAGCTGCCGGAAGAAGACTCAGCGACGTTGGGAAACTACTCAGCGAGGCGTTCCTGGATTATTATTGCTCACAGTTCGACCAATCCGCCCGCACTCGTTACTACTCGGCGAGACGTAAAGTCAACGAACCGATCTGCGACTTCCTGATCCGACTCAACGGGGTATGCTCGGGACGGCCAAGATCCAGTACGAGAAGGGTGGCGCCGACGCAGCTGACCATGTCGAACACTTCTTGCTGCATTGTGGTGATGACGATGTGATGTATTTGATGTACCGCTTGCAGTTGGAAGACATCAGTAAGGTGGAACAGATGAATCGATCGTCGGATCTTCGGCGAGAAGCGCGAAGAGGCAAACGCGACTCGACTCGTGGATCGCACGAGGGCCGAGGATGACAAGCGGAAGGGATCAGAA
>NW_003303745.1:57757-59229 GCF_000142945.1 Phytophthora infestans T30-4
AAGTCGCAGTGCCAGAAGACCTGCAAAACCTTTACGCTGCCGAGTGATTTAAACTCGGCGGCCCGCCAACACTGACTGGGTTGGAATATGCCGGGCTGCCACAGTCAGCTGAACCTGCAGTTGAGGCGAACTTCTTGTTTGCCTTCGTAGGCGTAGCAGGACGGCCCGAGGGAAGAAGGGGGGATGGCAATTGGATGTGTGAAATCGACGGAATTGAACGTGAGCTCGGTGAGTTAGATGATAACAACCGAGCGATTGCAAGTGTAACTCGGCAGTCAGACCAAGCTGTGCATCGTACCAGGATAATGAAGCTGCTTCCGGGAGAACGGCTGGGATGGTGGTCAGCACAGACGTTTGATCGTCGAGTTAGAATGAGAGCCCTCGTATTGGGTGCAGTGAACGACCGAAGGACCAAGATATTATTGGATACCGGAGCAAATGTCTCGGCGATAAGTGAGTACTTCGCGAGGAAACTGCGTCTCAAGAGAGTAGCCAGCCGAGATAAGCGAATTGACATACAAGGAATAAGTAAAGACAGGATGGTGACAACGTCAAGAGCAGTGGTGAAGGTGACACTCGGCTGGGAAGTGGCATACGAGTTTGAAGTATGGATAATGCCTCATCACGCCGGAGTCGATTTGATTCTCGGCACCGACTTCATGATCCCAGCTGGAATCCGTCTGGATCTGTACAACTCGGCGGTCAAGCTACCCGATGAGATGGTGATCCCACTCATCCGATCAAGTAATGCGCCGACCAAGACCGAGTTCGGACCAAATGTCCCATGCGGACCACCAGACGGGTTAACGATCGAAAGTCGAATGACCGCTGAGTTCAAATTGCCCAGGCGACAACCCAGTGAGTCAACGCATGACTTGTGGGTGCGACGGACGAAGGGTTGGATTCCAACGGTTGTTTTTAATCGCCGAGGAAGACCAACCCATGTCCTGATTACGAACGTACGACAGACGTCAGTCTGGTGCCCACCTCACTTTTATGTGATAAAATGGCAACCACACGGAGTACTGGCCAATGAGGGATATGTCCGCGTGAACTCGGCGAAGTACCGTGACTGGCAGATATTGGCATTTGAGTCAGCGATGGACGAAGATTTGCTGCAGAAAGAACAACGACTGTACGAGGACTGGTTGTCACACCAGCCGCCAGCTGTGGAAAGACGAAAATACCCAGCTCCGACGGCGGTGGAAAAACGACCCCCTCCAGTGGAAAATGGACCAGAAGTAACATGCGCCGAACGCTGGAGAAGGATCGAAGCTGATACTGAAGCCGGCGACGACGAGAGGCGTCGCGTTAACGCAGACGTCCTATCGACTTCAGGGGTGACAAGGGGTGACCCGGCTATAAACTCAGCGTTCAAGCTGGAAGACGTCCAAGCGGATCGTACGCCGGTGCAACACGATGGCCAAGATGTCTCCTATCAGCTGTCCAGTTTGAAGACGATGGCGCCATTT
>NW_003303745.1:59552-128471 GCF_000142945.1 Phytophthora infestans T30-4
TCGGACTGAGCTGGACGGTGAAGACAAGTAACCACAGTGATGAATGTGTGAAGCACGAGCCGAGTACAGAGTCGATGGGTGGAGTTCTGCAGCCGTGGTGAACTCAGCGATGGGTACGCCAAAAGCCTGCATTATCCAGTCGACGGCGGTGGACTCGGCGTCAGCGGATCTAAACGCTGAGAGTGACTCGGACGCGGCCACGGCATGCCTCCAGGATGTAAGCTATACCAGAAAGAAGTGTGCGTTCACGGAAGTTAGTCCCGCCGTCCCGGTGAACTCGGCGGACCAGCACTATGACACGACTGAATACTATAATGGTCGGAAGGTATTACTTTCAAGAGATGTTAAGGATAACAGTGAAGGATTGAGCTGGACGGCGAATACCAAGAGCAACAGTGATGAAGGTGAGGCACGAGCCGAGTCTGGAGTCGAAGAGTTAAGTTCTGCAGCCGTGGTGAACTCAGCGATGGGTACACAAAAGGCTTGCATAATCCAGTCGGCGGCAGTGGACTCGGCGTCAGAAGATCTAAACACTGAGAGTGTCTCGGACGTGGTTACAGCATGTCGTCAGGATGTCAGCTATACTGAAGACGCGTTTGCACGCACGGAAGTCAGTTCTGCCGTCACAACCAACTCAGCGGATGAGCACTCCAACGCGACGAAGGACCATGATAGTCGGGAGGTATTACTACTTGAAGGAGTAAAGCCGAACGACGACCCAACTACGGCGGACTCAGCGTTGGAGACTATGGAGGCTGAAACCGGTTCGGAAGTGGTTAGACAGCACGACGATGATACCATCTACCTCGAAGACAAGTTTGAGCACGCAGGGGCCAGATCGGCCATCGCAGTGAACTCAGCGAATACGGGCCCTGACGCGGGCGACACCTATGATTTATCAGAGGTATCACTGTTGAGAGGTACTGGAACTGAGATCGGAGTAACGAGCTTGGCGACGATGGTGTTCGACCCCGGCGGAACTGGCTACAGGTTAGAACGCGCTGTGGATGAAGAAACAGCTTCGCAGAACGCAGGTCATTTCAGTGGTACAGATCCTAAGACCGTGACCAAGCTTGCCACCGCTGAGCTCAACTGGGAAGATGATGAATGCAACGAGTCCCTGAAATACCTCGCGCCTCCCTTCAAGAACTCGGAGACAGTAAGAATAAGCCCAGCGCTGCTATATGCCCGAATACCAGCTGACTTTGCAGGATGCGTGCTGTCATTTGATGGCTCAGCGAAGACGGCTAAATACGGCGGGTATGGCAGTTGTTCGTGGATACTGTGGCGCCTTCCGAATTGGGACATTGAGATCGCTGCGAGTGCGTACCTGTCGTCCACCACAGTCAACATCGCCGAGTACACCGGCATGAACAATGGAGTCTTGGCGGCGATTGACCGAGGGATAACTGATTTGATTATCGTAGGTGACTCCCGGCTTGCAAATCAGCAATCCATGGGGGTGATAGCATGCAAGAAGGAAACGTTGCAAGTGGAGCTAGCTCGACACAAGGATCTCACGAAGCAACTCAACTCGGTCCGGTATCGACACATAGCGCGACACTATAACGCAGCGGCTGATTCTCTCGCTACAGAAGCACTGGAAGCTAAAGCTGGACGAGTAATTCTCGGGATGGATAGGAAAGCAGAGCTGAGAATGATTAACCGAGTAGCCGAAGAGCTGTACGCCACAGACAACCCAGCGGAAACACCGATTGTCACGGCAGTCACTCGTAGCCGAGTACGCCGAGTTCACTTTGAGGACGAGCTGGATGAAGACTCGGCTAGAGCAAGAGGAGGAAGTCAGGATCGCGAAGCCGTGTCAACAGATCCAAGAGAATCTGCGCTTGAAAGCAGTGGAGATAAATTCGAACAAGTCAGCAGGGCATCGACTCGGCGGACTAACCACACGACCCCGAATGTCGAAACAAGGTCGCAGATGGAGTCAGTCCAGACAGCTCAGAATGCCAACGACATTGATCCAGTGACGGTACAGACTGAGCGGAGACGACGAATCGCGAAGGCACAAGATGAAGAACTCAGGTGGGCCGATCTGAAGGCGTACCTGAGAGGTGAAGTGGAGAACCTTACACACCGGCGAGCTCAGAATGCCGCCAAAGTCGCAGAAGTCTTTGTACTCAGCGAAGACGGCCTGTTGTACCGCCGAGATGAAGCCCGCCGACTAGGCGAACTCGGCGAACCGAACCTCTCATTGAGATTGGTGATACCGTCAACCATGGTCGACGAAATACTTCATAACTGCCACAACTCGATCGAAGGAGGGCATCAAGGCATCGTCAGAACTTATCACCGAGTCAAAGCCGACTACTACTGGATTGGTCTGTACGCCGACGTGGTGAAACATGTTAGAGCCTGCGAAGACTGCAATACCAGTAAGAGCAAGCCACAGTTGAAAGGTTATTCGCCGGGAAATGTGGTGTCAGACCATCCATTCCAAGTCGTGTCAATGGATTTCGTGACTCCCCTTCCTCGAACTCAGCGGGGCAATACTGCACTGCTGCTGTTTCAGGACCACTTCACGGGGTTCGTTATCGCTAAGGCTATGAATGACACCGGAGCACTCGAAGTGGCCAAGGTATTTGAGGAATGCGTCTTCAGGCAGTTCGGGGCTCCGTCTCTGATACGGCACGACCGAGATCCAAGGTTTATGAGTGAAGTGTTCCAAAAGTTCTCCGAGATGATGCAGTCGAGATCAAGAGCTACGCTGAGTTACCGACCACAAGCTAACGGTCAACAAGAGAGGTCAGTCAAGACAATGGTTCAGACTATACGGGTCTACGTAGAAGACCCACTTCAAGCCGACTGGGATGACATCGCCGAGAAGATGGTACACGCTATCAACAACTCAAGAAATTCGACTCGGCGAGAAACCCCTTTCTATCTGGTGCATGGTTGGGACGCCAAGTCTACACTCAAGGCTATGACGAGTTCAATACGACGTGGACAGGGACGCCCAGTCAACTCGGCGGACGCAGTCGAGTGGCGCCGAGAAGCGAACAGACAACGAGAAGTGGCACTTCGATTAGCAGCTGAGTTCCAAGTGCGAGAGAAGGCACGACGAGCTCGAGAGCACAACGAAGCGTTGAGCAAGAAGGAGAAAAGATCCATTCCCAACACAGCAGATGACGAAAATGAAGTTGCAGAACCAGGAGATGAATCCACCAAATCCTTGTTCAAAGAAGGAGATCAAGTCTGGTTGTTTATGGAGCGAGTCAAGTCGGGCCTGACCAAGAAGTTAGCCCACCGATGGCATGGACCATTCAGGGTGAAGAAGAAGGTGGAAGAATTTGCCTATGAATTGGAGCTACCCGACAAGAGTGGATATAGGTTCTACCCAGTGGTCCATGTATCACGGCTGAAGGCAGTCACCGAACTCGGCGGAAGACCAAAGACGAGGCTAATCGCCGACCTCGAAGAGATTCAGCGATTTGACTTTGACGAAGAATTACTGCCTGAAGACAGCTGGGAGCCAGACGCAAGTACGAACCAGTATGAAGACGAAGGCATCCTTGACGACGAGCTACAACTATCCACGAGTACGTCACGATCACAACGGAAGTTTAAAGTTAAGTGGGTCGGCTACGATGAGCCTACTTGGGAACCACTGTCGAATTTGTCATGTGGAGGTCTCCTGTTTGACTATCTACGACAGAAAAAGCGTGAAAACCGTCTGCAAATGGTGCAAGTTGCAGATGAGGATTAACAGCTATTGCACCAAATGTTACACCAGCTCAGCGGACGACACAGGCCGAGTTGAGATGGAATGCTACTGTGTCGAAATTACATATACTGAATAATTACAAAATGAAGTCCTGAACGATACCTACGGGACGCCCAGTCAAAAGAAGAAAATTAAAAAGTTGGCGATCCGGACTCCAAGTGAGTTGAACCCGACGGAGACAACTGGGAAGAGCTCAGCGGACTCGACGACTGGAGGCGTGGCGTCGTAGCAGACGTCGCCCCTTGGGAAACTGCGGAAGGAGATGCAACATCCGCAGCCGTGGCAAGAAGTATCATCGCCGAGCTAGCCAAAGAGACTGACGCCGAACCAGGTAGAAGAAGAACCGGTGCCTCAGAACCCGACTCGGCTGAAGTGGGTTGAGGCGGATCCGTTCCACTGAAGGGTGTAGTGCCGAACAGAGACATACTCGGAGACGCGCCTCGGAGATTGGGAGAACCCAACCCGTCGTCCGCCGAGTCGTCATCAGACGCACTCTCGTCATCCGAGCCGAGCTCACCGATTGAAGACCCAGCGAAGATGGGAATACCTTGACGATTCGCCCGCGGTGGAGCACCCTGAGCGTATGCAGGAATCGACTCAGCTGGCGCGCCTTCACCTCAACGAGGAGTTGGAGGAGAATGGTGGCGCCGCGGGTTGTGCTGGAGTAGCATGCGAGGAGTAAGGAGCTGCAAGTGAGTGACAGTGGAAGCAACGAACGTACCGAAGAAGGTGGTGGAGAACCGCAAGACGTCATCAGCCGAGTACGGACCAATGGTGGCAGAACCAAATGAAGGATTAAGACACTCACCAGCTCGGCTCGTATCGAATCCACCACAGTTGTGGTGTAGGATTTGCCAGATTCGACATACGGCAACGTACTTTCGATCAAGAATCGGCTCGGTCCTGATAACCCAAAGCTTAGGAACAAAGGATCACGGTAAGTACTCGGCGATCTGTCCGGATATGCTATCCGGATAGCCGCTGAGCTCAACGGTCGCCGGAACTCAGCTGAAGAGTCGGTAGAGATCCGAAACGACTACATTTCATTAGATATTTGTATGAGAAGCATAGGATTGAATAGGGGGAGCCGAAAGGGCTCCCAGAAGATAACAGAGCAGAATTTTCCTAGTCCAAGACACGTGTACACTGTTCCGGTAAGTCCCTGCATAGGGCTGGATTATGCCTGCCGTCAATACTCGAGAGGCATAGCTTGTAGGGTATTGACTGGTAGCGCCAAGAGATTAGGTCGGTCCGGGTAGGACAAAGTCTCGCTACGCGCGAAAGAAAGTCCCGCATACTCAGCGGGCCGGTACGTCGGATAGCCCGGGTGCCGTAACACTTCTAGCTGAGCAGCCTCTGCGCTCGGTGACCTGTAAAAGCGCTCGCGCGCCGTCGTCCATCCTTTGGTGGAGGGCACAGGGTTGTGAACGAGCTCAGCCGAACCAAACTCGGCGGAGCCTCGGAAGTGATCTGACTTGGTTAGTCGGAACCGAGTGGAAGCGAGCCACTCGTCTGTCCCGGAAGGGTCGGACCGCGAGGGGACCACCCTCTGTGCAGGCCATACAACCGCCGACCTAACTCGGCGATTCGTTGTGGTTTCTGTAAGGAATCCACATCTGACGATATTTGTGTGCTCTACTACACCACACAAGACTGTATTCTCGCTTACGGACGTCTCGCTCGACGATCCGCCTGTTCCTTGCCGTGTGCACAAACATCCTGGTATTCATTAAATGAAATTGACAAAACGAAATGAATATTTGGATTGAAAAACGGACGTTAGGCTAAATTTCACGATGCATTCTCTCGGTAGTATAATTTTTGGCTCAGCGCGCTTTGACGAAGCACGTACCAGCACCGATCTGCAGTATCTTTCAACGTGGGTAGAGCGAAGCAGCAAGGCGTTCACCACACGTGCACTCTCGCTTAGCGCTCACGTACGCCGTACGCTGGACGTCGAGCGATTCGAACTCTGCATAAATGCTCCATCCCAGTTCTAAGACGAAAGTCTCGCTCACTTTGAGTAAGGCAACGGCGTGAACCCGACGTACCTGAAATCACATATGTACAATCGCCGCCTGCGGGCGAGCGACAACGTAGATACGTTTGTCCAAGATATACGCCGTCGTCTGCTGCCGCTGGACGACGGTGGTCCATGGAGGACTGGGAGATGGTAGACATGTTGCTGTCCAACTGCCCGCTAGTGTTCCCTCAGCTTGCAATGAACTACACGCTGTGGCTCGGTGAGCACCACCTTAACGACCTGAGCCTCCCTGTTTCTGTGCAACGGCTGGATACTGCTGAGCAGAGCCACCTGCTGCTCCGCCAACAAGGAAGCACCAGTGCGGGTGATGGAGCGCTCGGGCATCCCGCTCGTCAAGTACATGGTGTTGCTGCTCAAAATTAAAGGCTAGGGCGGTCTAATAAGAAACGGAAGAACAATCAAAAGCAGCAAACCCAACCTCGCAAGTCTGCTACGCAGATGAATGCTGATACAGCTTGTGCCCATTGCAAAGCAATGGGACACTGGTGTAGGGATCCACAGTGCCCCGTACCCATGACACCGGAGCAAACGGCAGCCCGTGCTAAACGTGAAAACATTGAGAAATAACGTCTTGCAGAAAGGAACGCTCGCTCGTTTGCTGGAGCTGCACTTGTGAGCGATCGTGCGGCGGCTGTGCATGCGGATGAGGACGAAGCCAAGATACCTGTTCCGCCTGCTGTGTCTAAATCAACTCCGACTATTGGCCCGCTGCCAGCGGGGGGGGGGCTTTCGTCTACAGTCACCGCTATACGTCATGTGATCGATGCGTAGAGCTTGTGCAAGAACCAGCTAGAGCTGCGTCCGCTGCTGCTCTGCGGAATCCTGCCCCATAGTATCGCCTCTGTTTACGTGGGTGGCCATGCGCTACACCCGTGACGCTTATGCAATATTCGGGGACTGTGTGTGTTGTGCAGTCCGAAGATGTGATGACCCGTGCTGAGATCATCAATGCTGCTAGGTCAGGTCTAGTGGACATGTATTTATAATCCAGCCAAACTGAGAGATAATGACTAATGCTATGGTAGAGGAGGTGTTTGGGAAGCTTGTTGTAGATGCCATTACTGCAGCGCGCCGTAAGGAAATTGACAGGCTGTGGTCACCGACGTCTCCACCATCATCGCCCGCTTTCCGGATACCATGCATCGCGAGTTGACGACCAAAAAAACGCAACGTCAGCCCCTGACCGAACAACAGCGTTATGACCGCCGAAGTACACCTCGAGGCAACGATCGCGGGAGATCAGCTGAGTGGCGTCTTCAATCGCCACGAACCGGAAACGGGAGACACAGCCAATCACCGCGACGAGGTCGTCGGAGCCAATCGCCATGGCGCTGTCACCGTAGCTCGTCACCACGTCGTCCGGAACGTGGATTCTGGCTATAATCTGATGTGGGGTGAGCCAAGTCCCTCGCGCTACAACCTTACTTATGAATATGGGTACCGGTCCGCCTTTTCCGTAGACTTCTCGGCGTCAGGATCGGATATTCCTACTGGTGAATTGGAGTGAAATTTGAGTTCCGGTTCATAAGTGAAAATCTGTGTAGATCTATCGCTATTTGTGCGGTTCCTGGAGGCTACTAGGTTGCCGTAACTGCTATTCGCCAGTGGAAAAGTCGCAAAACCTAGCGTGCATGGATCGGTGATGTTCCGTACAACTAACCATGCTACTTTGTGTGTTGAAGATCGACTGCTCGATGATGTGATCTACTCTGCCAAGCCTCCTACCAGCATTCTGAGCCAGGGATATATGCAGGAGCTCGGCTATGCGTTGTCGTACTCTTGTTCAGACCCATGTGTTGCGTGGTTAACGAAGGGCGACATGAAGCTGCGCTTCGAGGGCGTTGACAAGATTTACCGGTTATGCATGAAGAAACCTGAGCGTCGCAAAGTCGTGACCGTTGCAGGTGGCAATAGCGCTGAGAACCTGATGAAGCTTCTGCATAACCGACTCGGACATCTCAACATGCATGCCATCAAGACGATGATGATCAATGGGGTTGGTTTAGGTGCTAAGATCAGTGCTACGCAGCTGAGTCTTTATGATTGTGTTGCCTGTCTTACTGCTAGGATGACCTACGCTAAGGATCCCGAGCGCGCTGCTGCTCCACTCGACAAATTATTAATGGACATTTGAACAGTGAACGAGGAGACCATTGACTGCAATACTATGTTTCTATTTGTCGTGAATGAGTTCACGTGCTACAAGTGGGATATTCTACTATCACAGAAGAGTGATGCTGCTACTCTACTGATTGCTCTAATCCGCTGACTACACTCGCCGTTTGCTAAGAAGAACTGCCGAGTTGCTGTGCTCCATTCAGACCAAGGTGATATATTTATGAGTAATGAGCTGAGATTGCTCTATGGAGCTGAAGGAATCTCGCAACAAACTACCAATGCATATTCACCTCAAGATAACGGGATTGTAGAACGTGCAAATTGAACCGTGCTGCCGCTTATTCGAGCTGCGCTTGACGCCACAGACCTCCCCAATTTGCTCTGGGGTGAGGCATTGTTGCACATGGTGGATACGCTGAACAGATTGCCAACAAAGCCGACGGGACACTCTCACCACATAAGAAGTTCTATGTATGCAAGCCTAACCTTGCTGATCTACAGACTGAAGGCGCCTAGTACATGCGCATATTGTGGCTGAATCTCGTACACGCAAGGAACAGTTGATCCCGCATGCTGCAATGGTCCTACTACTTGGTTACAGTGTTGAGACAAAGGGGTACAAGGTTATAGAGTTGCAGAAAGGCCATATCAACACCTACAGACGCGATTTCAGGAAGGCTACTCTGTGGATGCAAACTACACTGAAAGCCTGTTGCTCAATGCCTATCGTGAGGGTTTGCATGACTTTCCAGACACCATTCCATTGGTGGAAATTAGCATGGGCATGGCTCGCTTCTGACCACAACCTTGGTCTTTCGGATGGAACAAACTTTGCACTGGTGCTGTGGGCGCTTTTGGAAGCCCTCGTGGACCTGTACCCACTCCGGGAATTCTGATAGCTTGTAATCGGTACCAATCGTGCTATAATTCCGAGTAGGTGGTGAAGGTCCTGGTGAATAGCTCTCGGGGGGGGGGGGCTAAGCACCTATTTGGTGATTCGTTCTTAAACTCGATTTGGTTCTGTAGCTTAAATATTCTACTATTGGACCTCGTCATGCGACGAAACCGATCGTCCGCGTTCGCGACTATGTGGATAATCAACTACGACTGCATGCGTCAAAGATGATCCTGCCAAGCACCTATAAGCAGGCGCGAGCCCTTTACTGACACGAGTGCGAGAAAGTCATGCAGGCCGAGCTGCTTTCTTTGCGCGAGCATAAGACGTGGAGATTGGCTTGACGCGAACAAGTTAAAGGACGTCGAGTAACCGTGCAGATGGGCTTTTGCTGTCAAGCGCGACGAGCGAGGATTCGTCAAACGCTTCAAAGCACGATTAGTGACTTATGAGTTCAAGCAAGTTGCTGGTGTAAACAATACTGAAACATTCGCGCCCGTGATCTGCTTTGAGACGATTCGAGTCGCACTCTACTGTGCGCTGCAGCGCGGATGGATCGTATTGCAGTACGACGTCAAGACCGCATTCTTGTACGGTGCGCTCGAGGAGACGATCTTTATGGAGGAGCCGCAAGGGTTCCAGCTGCAAGGATCTGAGTACGTCTGTCATCTGCTCAAATCACTAAACAGTCTCAAACAAGCGTCGAACATTTAAAGCCGTACTCTGCATGAGAAGCTTATTGCAATTGGCTTTGAGCGGCTGGACTCTGACTATGGTTTATATGCTTAAGGCGTGAGGGGTGAGATTCTGCAGCTGCTTACCGTCTACGTCGACGATCTGCTGATTATGGGTCTTCCATCTACCTGTGAAGTGACTACACGTCAGCTACAGCAGTCATTTGAATAGACAGCGATTGGGCAAGTGAACTACCTACTAGAGGTGGAGATTTTGATCGATTGACCGCAGAACCAAGTGACTTTCTTTCAGCATCAGTACATCATCGAGATTCTTAAGCGCATTAACATGCAAGACGGCAACGGATGCCACACACCAGAGACAACCACTGAACTTGCTTTCAAGCAACCGCTGAAAGATGAGACGCTGCCGTGGCGAGAGCTTGTGGGGGCTTTGTAGTACCTGGTGTCGGCCTTGCAGCCCGACATTGCACATGCTCTGCGCACTCTCGGTACACATCTTGCTAATTTTGACCACATTCATTATGCCAAGGCCAAGCGAGTGCTTCGCTACTTGCAAACTGTCAAAGATTATGACCTTGTCATGGACATCTTGCCGAAGTCCGACCTCATATGTTTATCATTTCATGGAGCTAGTGGGATGCACGCAATGCTACTGCTACCATTGTTCCTACTGCTGATACTGGTAATGTAATCCGTATATCGCTGTTGGTTAGTCTACCCCTATTTTGTACCGCTGTTGACGAGCGCGATTAAAAACGCTTCGGCATTCCAGATCATTTCTTCCTACAGATTGTGATCTCGCCGCTCGCGTTCTTCCTCCCGACTGCCGGCAAGATCAAGTGGGAGAGTAAGATAGAGTAATGGTGGGGCGGCACGGGCAAGACGGATACTGAGCAAGTGTATCTGTTCTCGCCCTATCGTGGACTGCGATACATTACTTCAAGCCGTCAACCCACTGCGAAAATTACCTGCAAGCTGCCTGGCGCGTTCGTTGGTTGTGAAGCGCTGCCGCACAATTTAGAACTTAGTTTTCACTTAGGTCATTCTAACTTCTGCTTATTCATTTGCTCGAATGGCGCTGTTGGCTCTCACTCTGCTATTTGCTGCACTAAGCCAACACGCCATCTTGTCGCGGCACTTTGCCCGGCAGCTACGATTTGCCTTCATTCAGCACCTTACCTCAAGTAAGCATAGATAGTTCACTATCGACTACCAGAATGGTAACGCTACGCAGTGAAGCTGCTACTGAGGAAGCTGCCAGCAATAACAGCTATCACCTGTCCTTTTGAAGGAATGCCGCCCACGTCGCTAGCGACAACGCTGACTTGTACTACGTCTCCCATGTGTCTTTTGCTTAGTGTGGTTTCTCGGAAATCGGACTTAGCTGGCCAGCCGTCTGAGAAATGAGGGCCTGTCGGCCACCGTATCTCCTAAAAACGCCACTGCAGCATAAGCTGCAGTGAGTTTTTACAATTTATCTCAGGTAATTTACCCTTTTTAAATAGATTGGCAAAACGAAGAGGTGTGTGGCAAATGTTTTAATTTTTTAGCATTATATGCTAAAATTATTGCAATAACTGATAAATTTTTCTAACCGGAACCCAGCTCTCTACAGTAATTAGGAAACAGGATAGTACCCGTAAGAGCTGGTAGTCAATACTGTACAAATTATCTCTCGAAGCCATCGCGGTTTTCAGTCCACCTAGTCCAAGCTAGATGCCCCCTCGCATCGATTAATGAGCAACTTTACGATCTAGAAACACGGAAACTGAGGTGTCGCCAAGTGCAAAGGCTCTACGGTAGAATTTGACCAAATGTAAAGACAATTTGCTGTCCAAAGGAACCCCAACGAGTTCGAACGACGTTACCGCAACACAACGGCGAGCTCTTACCGAAACACATCTACCCCTTATGACACAAGGAACAACATAAAAAATGTGTCAAAGCAACACAGCTCGGTAAACTATTATCCAGGGTCTGGTAGATTTCCGTTATTGTCAAAGTTACCACTCCGCTGATTCACAAAATTTACATTTATAAGTGCTCATTCATCATTTGAAAAAAAAGCCTCGCAGTGACCAAGCCAACTTTGACTCCATGAACGATCCAGCTAGCACCGACCGGACGCATTCAACTGGCGACGAGGTCCCCCTACGCAATCCCCGCCACAAGGAGCGAATGTGCAAGGAGCTGCTACGGTCTCGACTGCAGCAAATCGAGCTACTGGGGGAGAAGATCGAGCGACTTTCCGAGTTTTCGCTAAAGCTAATGGATCTCCATGAGGAGATTGCTGTTATACTCGCACGCGAAAAGCAAGATACAATGCGTCTAGCTGCTGCGACCGGGGCTTCTGCTCACGACGTCGGATACGTTGTATCGTATGCTGTGGCGCTCGAGGAGTGCTGCAGTATTTTGCTGGATCAGGCTTTGTAAACGAATTACAAAAGCGATAAAGGAGGCATAAGGAGGTTTACGTAGCAAAGTTAAGACGACAAACAAATGCATATTATATTTTAAACGCTGAAAACAGTTCCTGACCGGTCGCTTCTACCGCTTTCTCTCGCGCTTATTTGTCTTCGTAGTCACCTCTGGCTGCATCAAAATTATCCACATGATACGCAGTCGCATGATGGCGACATCGTCTTGTGTAACGGTTGCGTTAGCAAAAATGGTGCTTTCCTTGAGTACTGCGTATGTTTGGGCGATACACAACACCCCGCATGAAGATCCATCTGGCTGTGTTGGCGCATTGAGCCACACCCATTTTCGACGACAGGAAAATCAGTAGCTTGCATGGTCTCATGATACCAGTTCCGTAAAAATTTAGCCATTGTGTCCTGGAAAATGGCTTCCATTGTTGCTAGAAATTCCGTCCCACACAAGGGTTCGTAATAGTACGGTGTGATGCTGGGCGTTTCCTGCTGATAGGCCAGTCTAAAATGATGACGCCCCAGTGATTTCCGTTTCGGTGAACTGACAGCACCACATAATTAAAATGACGATATTCGTGTCTTCGGAGGCTTGGGCATCCCACCGTCGGAGCGAACGAACTCAGCGCGTAGCAGTCGCCAAGCGCACCTCAGATGCAGCGAATAGTAAAGTCAATCACGAGGTCGTTTAACATTCGAGTCCGGGCCAGGCTTCCCACCATATTGTCCACCCTGATAGAGCACGCAGCACTCGTAAGCCTAAATTCCGAGTTAAGGCAAGATCCGCGCAAAATATTTGCAGCTTCGCTCGCCAAATCTTTGTGTTGCTCGCCCGCTTCAAAAGGGAATAATACTTCCAAATCAGTATCTTCGTCAAACAACAGTGGCGTATCGAGCATCGTTTCCCACTTAGTTGATAGAAGCCATTCCACATCTTCGTACCATGCAGTGCATTTTGCACAAATGTTGTAGAACTCTTTCATTCGGTACACAGCCCCGCTAAACATACAATCCAAAGGGTGCAACACAAGAAACAGCACAAAAATGTTAGCAACACTAGAAACAGCACAACCTGATGAGCAGCATTGCGAAGTACGAACCTGGTGAACTTCGGAGTTCCGCCCGAGAAGAAAGCTACGATCTCCTTAGTCGTTCCTTCCGAGTGCTCCGAGTCGGAATTATTGGCGAAATATATGGGTTTGGATCGCTTGCTCTTCTCTTCTTGTATAACTGCACTTAGCTCTGTCACCAGGTGCTTGGGGACAACGAAGTTGTAGTCGAACTGTTCTGCTCGCACGTAGGCTCGTTGACTGCGCGCAGCCCGTGCGCCGATGAAGTCGTCCGTCTTGGCAGTAGAGTAAGTTGCCAGAATTGATCGGACGTACTCGACGTCATTTGTATTGTTTGCCCACTCGAGTACTCGTAAAAGTACTATTGCGCTTTTTTCTGATAGTGTAATAGCTGCTAGTCGCTGCGGCTTCGCCACCGCTTTTATCCGCGCCTGTTTCACCTTCTTTCGTCGATTCTGCCGGGGCTTAGCTTTGGGTAGCTGAAGTACTTCAATCTTGTCGTTTTTTCGCACAGGTGGTTTTGAAGCAGCCTTTGTCTTTGTTTGTACAATGTCCTTTGTCAGTAGCAGTTTTTGCTTAGGCGGCATAGACCCCGACTCAGACGAATCCAGTTTTGTCTCCCACGTTTGCGTCAAAGTTAGTAGGTCGGTGTTGCAGCTTGTGCTGGTTGATTTACGGCTTGTGGTGCTTGTTTTGGAATCCGACTTCACAAAATGTTGTCGCTCGTGGTCATGGGGGAGCTGTACATTGCCTCCCGCAACTAGTAGACCATGTTCAGCTTGCTCCATGTCACGAATCATTGCCATTGTGTCGATGAGATCAGCTGGATCAATGTCAGATCCTGTATCACTCTCTTTAGCATCACCAAGAGCCGCAGTATCGTCCGTGCTATCGTCGGGCATCGTTGTCGCATCTGGCGTGTATGTAGGTAGCTTTTGCATGCCATTGCGAACTAATTCTTTCCACGATTGCAGCGCTGGGTAGAATACTGGACTGGTTAATCCGGCAAGGTACTCCATTACTGGCTCGAACGCAGCTTTTGCATAGCAGTACTTCTCTTCCGATGATAACACCACCACATTTGCCTGTTCACGTCGCCTCAGCTTAACATATACAAGCCGCGGCTTTTTAGTCCGAGATCGCACTTCACTCCGCTCAACCCCACGCGGCGGTGGTACTTCCGGGTTCACACCTTGTGTTGCGGTAAATGACTCTTGTGTTGCCGAAACATCGTCTTGTGTTGCTTTCCATACTTATTGTGTTGTTTCGGTTTCTTGCTCTGTTTCGTAACAAGTCGGATTGTTCGTAAAGCCGTCGTGAGAGATGCATTGACCCGCATCTTTCATCGCTGCCTGCACTGTCTGGAGCATGCATACGCCATCTGCAAATTCTTGATCCAAATTTGCCATCGCCAGCATATCCCAGCGCCTAGGTATAGTTGATACTGGCAGACTCTCAAATTGATGGACATTGGCAGCGATGTACATCAAATGTTGACATGGTAGATTGTAGCTGCAGTAGAACAGACACGAACATGACCACTGAAAGTCGTTGCATTGATGTGTATGCTCCCCCGCTCGCACTCCCCACTCACCAGCAGCAGAACCACGCTTAATGCGTGTTGTCGCAGCACTGAATACCATAAAGTAGTCCCATTGCGTGCGTACGCTAGCTAGCATTGTGTCGCTCAGGTGCTTTGACATTAGAGAGAGAAATCCGGGAACGCCCTCGGGCTGTCGCGACCTTGACGTATGCTTGTGCATGGCGGTAATGAGATGGCTTGTTATGGTAGCCTGGTGAGATAGTAGTCCACTCACTGTTGAGTCAAGTCGGGGGCGCTTTCCCAGCAGAAGTTTTAGCTGGTTCCAGTTTGACTCAATCCGGTTCGTCGTCGTGTTACCGGCCGTCAATGATTTGCCCCTGACGTTGTCTGCCCACATTCCAACTCAAGACTCCCAATTCGCCTCGAAATATTTTTGCAGCGCTGAGCATTCTAGCTTACAAATTTGTCTGAACGTGGATACTTCTGAGTCAAACGTCGTTTTAGTTTTACTGTTTTCAGCAACACAACCGGCAACATACCGTTAACAACACAACAAACAACACAAGCTAGCAACACAACAAACAACACAAGCTAGCAACCAACAAACGACACAAGCTAGCAACACAACAAACAACACAGCGCAAACTCGCACCAGTAGATGAGTTTCGCGAATGCCGATTCCAACGTTTCCCTCTCTGTCAGCTTCAAATTATACTCTTTCCGCTTACAAACCTTGCGCCAGTACGTTAGTGCATGAAACTGACAAAGTAAAACATCAGCGCCAGAAAATGCTTTCTTCAGCACTCGCCACTCAACGAAGTCCTTGTCGATGACGACGGTCTGGATTGATTGTCAGGACGGATTCTTGCGTTTGAAAAACTCAACAATGAGTTCCATCGTGACAGCGTTTTGGTCGAGGGCTAGAAAATCATTACAGGCATTCCTCTGCCTGTAGCAGCTGTAACAACAAGACTCCCTGTAGCATATACACGAGTATGATATCAGACCTCATTTCAAGAAAAAAATAATTATCGACGTTTCCCAGATGATATCCCAAATTATTGGTCCCATGTGTCCAGTCCATGACTAGCGTGTCACCCCACTGTGCAAAACACTTTTTCTGAATGCACGTTTGCATCGCAATCACACAAGTGATATCCGTTTGGTCCTGAACTAATAGGACGTCATTGCCGGCATTCCCGTCAGCAAAATAATCGAGAATAGTTTTGGTGCGCTCAAGGGTTGTCGTGCCCAATACTTGACGGAGAAGATTTGTCGTTTGTTGTGGTGTTAAAAATATACCTGGATATCATCAACGAAAAAAGGAGAGTAATTATAAAATGAGGTAGCAAAACTGAATTAAAATAGAGACTGCTACAGCCAAATTCACCAGCGACGCCCACCAAGCTGATTTGAAAGATATCGGTTGATATCAGAAGTGCTCGTTTTCATTTCTGTCAGAAGCCCAAGCTCCCTGCGCACCTGGGGTGGGACCGACAACGACTTGGCCCTGCGATAGGAATCGTATATATTCTTGCTTGTCTTGTGATTGTGGGTGGAGATCTAAGCAAAACATAGTTGTAAGAAAACGATAAATAATGCATCAAATTAGCCATACCTCCGAGTCCGGATCCACAGTCACCTTCCATTTAGCAACTCCTTTCTCGACTACGTTGACAGTTCGCGCCAAGAAACTTGCCATGCATCCCGTGTATCGCAAGTCACAATCACGCCGTCCATCACCACGAGCTGACTGTGTTGCGCCATGAGTGCACCTCATTCGTTTAAAACTGTGGGAAAACCGCTCGGGAATGATCTTTGCCCTAGGGCGACTTGACTAAGCAACACAACAAGTAACACAAATAACATAGCAAACAACATAACAAAAATCAACGATGTTAGCAACAGCGCACGCTGTTCATGTGCCCACAGAATACTGACCTGTTGCACTTGGCACGGGTTTCAGAGCTTCGAACGCGATGGTGCAGATAATATTCAGCCTCGTAAGAGCGAAGGGCCTCTTGAAAAGTCTCCCAACTGTCTAACGTCCTCACTGGAAGTGGTGGCTTGACGTTTTCGACTGCCTGATGTGCCTTCACCATCTTTTCACGACTGTCGTACGCTTTTGGCCGGCGTCGCACAATTTTGCTCTTCGCCGACGCCGTAAAATAAACCCCAGTTGATCCCAGGCTCTTTGTGCCGGGTTTTATTCGCTTTGGTGAGGGATCTTCGCTTTCGTTCGTCTCAAAGGCACCATGGCAGGATTGACGGCTGTACGGTACGGACAGCTGCTTCCGTTTGCTACTTTCTTCGATGGCATTGGTCCGGGCGGCATCAACAAATGCGCGGGCATAGTCTTTAGTTTTGTAACCATTGAAAGCAACATAGTAAGCAACACAAGTAATGTGTCAGCAACAAAAGAAAATCGACCGGGATATATACCTGTATCGGTCAACGCGTTGTTATCAGCCGGCTCCGCGGCGGTGGCTTTGGTGTTTGCAGCCACCGTCTTCTCGCGCGCAGCGTCATCCTTCTCGCCCTGCCGCAACACTGGCGCCGTCGTCGCTCTCACCGGCAGCCACATCCTTCTCACACGCAGCCACGTTCTTCTCACATGCAGCCACATCCTTCTCACCCGTAGCCACGTCCTTCTCGCCCGCCGCAACGCTCTTCTCCCCGGAAGCGCTGTCCTTATCGCCCGCCGCAACGCCCGTATCCCTCCTATCCGGTAGCGTATTGACCTTGTGCGCATCATCGCAGGCTTCGTTCTCCAGGCCCTCCATGTCTGCATCCTCATTTACGATATCCTCACCCGTAACCAGAGGGTCATCGACGTAGTCTTCGTCGCTACTGGAATCGTGTATAAATCCGCGTCCAGCACGTAGGTAGTCGACATGCGGTGTTGCCCGTAGACAGCGCCCTATACATGATAGAACACAACGTTTTAGATTAGGACAACGTGCTGCAGGCAGCCTGTCACTATGCCCCCCCCGTGTCTTACCTGTGCTCGGCGCTTCTCGGCGCGCTTGCTGCTTGGGCATCTTGCTTTTCCCCCCTTCTTGGAAATGAAATGTCTGTACAACTCGTACTTATTAACTCTTGCACTTAATAGACACTGTAAAATTTCACATTTTACGCTTTTGATATTCAGCGTAATATACAAAACGCCATTGTGTTGTTCTAAAAGAGAAATCGTCATGTTGTAGTAATGTTGCGGTACCGACTCAGTTCCTACCTTGCACTTGCGCTGCCAGCAGCTTACCCCCCGCAGCGTTAGCCAGTTCCGCCATCTGGTCAGCATTAGTTGGTACGAACGACTTGTTAGGAGCCGTTATTCAGCCGATAAGATTTACGAGTTCCTTTTCAAAACATCGCAAGTGAGTCTTGCAGATGGAATAGTCTTGCTCGACCAAAAGATCCATCCTCAACTCGCAGCAAAGTTCTACGTTTTTCTCACTTAAAAAAGTGGAATCAGAAAAAAGATGGAAATCCACATTCTCAAGCTATGTTTCGTATCCCTGGCCCACTGGCTCTGGGACATACATGTACTAATAATTCTTGCTTGGTGAAGAATCAAACGCAATGCCCACCAACAATCCACAGTGAACACCTGTTAATGTCCTGCATTTATCCAACTTGTTGACGGCCCGCAAAGCAAAGTAGCACCCACTACATGCACAGTAATCGTAGCGATAAGGGCGCCTCGTAGACCTGTAGAACATATTGTTCGCAGCGTAGTGAGAGTATAAACAAATGAGCCTACTAGAAGCAGGCTCTCTCCGTCAATTGTGACAGCATCGACGTTGCGGTGCAGTAAGGGCCAGCTCCAAACATGACACAAGAGGTGGCGCATGCTAGTTTCTATCTGGAGCGAGCAATAACTACTACAGTCAGCTAGGCCAATTCTTGTTGGGGCAGGTATACATGTACTCAGTAATAAACAGACGGCTTTGGCAATGCGAGTCGCACGTGCACGGCAATCAGTGCAACCAGTGCCCTTTACGGAGCGGAGCGTAAGCAACTGTGTGTCGTCATCACGGTTGCGACTTCCAGATTCTGCATCATCGATGTAGCCAGTGATGAGCTAGCCAATCAGCGGCGATAAAATCTCAGAAAGAGGGTAGGCATGCAGGACTCGATTTCTCAGCCGGGACGGGCGTTGGACGAGTGACAATAGCGCCTGTGTCGCCGTTACAGACTCTACAGTAGACGCAGTGCCGGTAGCTCAGAGCTCTGAGTCGGAGACCGCAGGCTACTGTCGCCAGGCCAACATCGTCTCACGGCACAACAGCAGGTCAATTTTGTTCGCACAATCAATCCCGAAAAACGTTGACTTGACATGCTTCAACAACTGTACCTAAATGAAGAAGCCATATCAGCAATTTGAGCTCTTGAAGACCCTGTTGAACATCGTATTATCATTGCCATCATTTCAATACGGAATCGATCCGCTATCACAGGGTGATAAGCCGCCCGGCTTACGGTACATCTGGGAAAGGGCGCCGCGCGTCGGTTGGTCGACATGTGGCCAACATCAACAGTGTTTGAGAGCTCGCTTGATTAGACTGGAATTGGCGGTTGGGAAACGCCCATCCTCATTCGATCTCGCAGTTTCAAGTTTGACATAAATGACGATTCAGTCGATAAAACCGATATCGTTTCCAACAGGGAATTAGATCTAATGGTCAGAAAATTTCAAATAAAAAGCGAAAAAACAGCGTGATTATCCTTTTCTTTGCCGTGCACTCGTCGGCATCAACATTTGCCCACAACATTTGCCAACGCGCTCCGAGGACAAGACCAAGACACCTGCCCTTCTCCCCCTGTGTCCACCGCCGTCACAAGACAAGCCATGGGGTTCCTGGCAGTTCAGCAATCGCAGTCTCCAAGACGCAAGGCCTCCGTCGCCTCCGCTTCATCAACCGAATCGTCCCCCGCAGCGCGCACAATGGCCAGTCCGGCCGTGTTCCCGCCGCTTAATCTGCGCTCCACGTCCACGGGAAGCACACGCAACAGCTTCATGCCACACGCCGCCTTCCCCCAGAGCGACGACAGCAACGACGACGAACGCCGCAATGCCACAGCGCTCACGATCGTAGAGCTACTGGCCCGCGCCGGGACGAATGGCAGCAACAACAAGACCACACAGCCACAAACACAGCAAGCGCCACTGCCTTCTCTCCGACCACAAAGCGCGACAGGCAACTCGCCACTGCCTTCTCTACCTAAGATGGTCATCCCGTCGCTTCGTGGCGACCAACGCTTCGCCTTTCCAAGTAGCTCGGGGGGCTACTCTACACAAACGCCAACGTCCACGCACGGACTGTCCCCGGCGACGCGACCTATGCCGATGCCTTCTGCACCTCAGCCTACCAATCCGAGTCCGCCTAAAAGAGGCCGCAGCGCTAATGCCACAGGAGCCGTCAACAACTCGCGCAAACGACAGAAAGATGAGCTCACACGCTTACGCGCACAGGTGCAGGAGCTCCAACGTGAGCTGGAGCACGTGCGCTCCAGGATGCCTCGCAGTAAGATCCGAGCCATTCCGGTTGTCATGAACAGTGGAATAAAGACGGAAGGAGGTCGACAGACGGAGCGGTCGCCGCACTCGCCCGTTGCAGTAACCGCTGCTCCTTTGATGGGCTTAGAAGCTGCAGGGGACTCCACGAGCGGGTTGATGGTCGTTCCAGTATGGGAACGCATGGCGCAACATCAGAAAGAAGAAAAAAGCAAAGCTGAGATGGAAAATCTGCGTTTAAAAGGTTTAATCCAGGAGCAACTGAAGATCTCGAAAGGTCTCGAGAAGCTTCTTCGTAAGCGATGTAAATCGTCTATGAGCTCAAGCTCCGACGCTGAGACATCTGCCACTGTCCTTGGAGTCAAGAGACCACACACAAGTGACGCGGAAGAGACAGCTGTCTTTGCTTCTTTGGCTTCCGGTCTGGAAGCGCGTCTAGCTGAGATGGAGGCGGTGTTTGAAAAGGGCGGCCTTACTCGAGACAAGCAGGAGCTCCAGGAAACACAGATGATTCTAGACGAACGTCGTGGACCTGTGATGGAAGTAAAAGACGCAAAGATCTTGCCGTTCGACGTGAAATCCTGCGCAACTGCAATCTGGCAGTGCATGGATGCCGAGTCGGAGGCCTCGGTTGTGGGTGGCTCTACCAGCGACACTTTGTGCTTTAAAAGCCCCATGCCGCTGCGGCAACACCGCGCACCTGACGCCGAACTTAGTGTCCGTTGCGTGATTCGTCGCGTGACGGATGTGCGAACTGGTCGCGTCGTGTTTGTATGGGAGTCGGTGGCCGAGTGCCCCAACCGATTGCCGCACGTGAGCACTAGCGCAAAGGGTATCGAGATCCGCGATTGTGGCTGGGGTCTGCTGGAACCACTACGCACTCCAACGGGCGAACACTCGAGCATCTTACAGCTGTGTTCGTATCTCATGCCTCAACTTTGTGGCGTTTCGGCCGAGCAGAGCCGGCAACACATTCACGGCCTCGCCGAGTTGGTAGCGCCCTGCTACCGCGGTGTTTGGAACAAGAGACAACGCAATGTTGAGAACACACTCATGAATGGAGCCATCACGGCTAAGAACAACCAGCACGCGCCGTTCAAGGTTGAGCCAAAGCGCGAGACGCACCAGGCACGGTAAAAATAGCTACTTAAGTGTAGAAGAGTTTTGAAACAATAACTATGACTAGGATAATATATGGAAAGCGGATAAGCCAAAGTACGATTAAAAACCATTGGCCATGGATTATGTATCACGAGGTGATTACGGACAGCGCTGGATTACGGAAGATTTGAAAAACGATCGGGCAAGCACGAATGTTTACCTGATTTCTTGAATGTAACGGATCCCACTTCGAGATTTTAAAAATCAAAATGGAAATCCGTTTGACGTTTCTCAAAACAGAAAATCCAACCATGGATTATCAAATTAAGAATTGAATTTATATCTGCAATTCGGCCAATTACTGATCTGCCGCGCTGGCACTACTGTATGGTTCCGTAGTCGTAGCTAGGGATTAAATACTCGCCATAGCTACCGCCATCATGTTTGTAATCGCAGTCGTCTTCGTAGCCATAGCGCTTGGCGTAGCCGTCGCGGCGTGGCTGTAGTTGTGTTTGCCGTAACTGTTGCAGTAGCCCGAGGACTCTGTGGCCTTGCTGCTGTCGTCTCTGTCTTCAAGGCGACGGTAGTGAAGCAGTCTTAGTCCTGGTCGTGCTGGCGATGAGGCCGTCGTGTTTTTTTTTTTGTGTTGCGTCCGTAGTCCTCGTTTGAAGCAAGTTGGCGACGCGAAGCACTGTTGCCACCATTTGTTTTTAGAATAAAGTCAGCGACGCACAGACCATTTATCTTGGAGTCGTCTTGAAGTTCATGACCTGAACGTGTGTGTTGGTTCGGATATTTTTGCTTCCGATGCTGAAGCACGCATAACGAGAAAAAGAAGAAAGTGGTGAGCTCTAGGAATCTGCATTTGCATATGCAGATTCTTAGAGCTCACCACTTTTACTTTGATATTATCAATTTGCGAGTTCCTGTTTCGAACTGCGACTTGTTTCGTGAGCACACGTATCTAGATGTACATGTATTTTAGTGGCTCTGTATATTGTATGGCCATCCCCTGGGAGAAAAAAATCAAGCTGCTACAGTATGTCTTGCGTCGAATTAAAACAAAAAGCTGTCAGTTTATTGAATTTATCAATAATCCGCACCTCATTTCCATTAGTACATGTATTTAGTTATGGCCAACCGGTTTTTAAAACAGAACCTTAATGGTTTTAAGCTTGAAAACCATTTATTTGCTGCTTCCAGCGCACAGTATCTTGGCTTAAAGGCCTCGCCTTTCGGTAGAACCTCTTTAGTTCTGCACACCCTGCTTCTGACCGGTCATGGACGGCACGCCTTGCTTTTGAGGCTGACCACCAGTAGGCTGGATAGGCACATCCTGCTTCGTAGGCTGACCACCAAAGGGTTGGGATGGCACGCCCTGCTTCGAAGGCTGACCGCCAGTGGATTGGGATGGCTCACCCTGCTTCTTGTATCCCTCATTCTTGCTCTCCCTTTCCTTTTTTTCCTTTTCGTGCTGCTCCTTCTCGTGCTCGTGTTTCTTTTTTTCCTCCTCGTGCTTTTGCTTCTCCTTTTCGTGCTTCTCCTTTTTCTCTTTCTCCTCTTCCCGGTGGTCCTGGCGGTTGCCATTTCCTTGACCTTGCGGCTTGCCTCCCTTCGAAGTGGTCGATTGGGTGACTGGACTGGGTGTGTTGATGGACTGGGTGATCGGACTAGGCGTGTTCTGGTACTGCCCACCCTGCTGGGTGGCACCACGAAGACCTCCACCGGCACCAAGCTGACGGTTGGTCTGCAGCTCTTCAGCGAGGTTGTTGGCCGTCAACATCGTGGCGGCGTTGGTAGGGACAGAAGTCAAAGCCACAACCACGGTGGCGAACGCGGTGATGTATGATAACTTCATGAGGACCAGCTTGTAAAGACGTTGGTTGTATTGGGACTGAAGCCAATGGAGTAGAGTTGATGTGCTCGGCTTGGTAAATTGCTTATTGAACTAAGAGTACTCGAGGATGCAGCAGAGGTAAGCAAGGTCGCAGATCCCCAGCGCCGGTTCGAACAGCACACTCTATCCTATCTTCAATAATCTCTAGGCTAGAGTCTAGCGTGTTGCATTGCGTGGTACGTAATGTTACATGGCCTCCACCGCTCTGACTCTTCTTCTCTTTTTTGTATACGGTATTGTCAAGACAGACTTTTGTTTTGCTGTTAGAGACCATCTCGAAGCTCGTGCTTGTACTGTACCCTGTACTATAATACACGATTCATGTCTGAGACGAGGGGAGCTACATGGCAGCTGACAATTTGACAATTTATCATTCTGATCTCGGAAGGACGGCTCTACATGGAAGCATCGAGCGCGTAACTTGAGCTTCAGTCACTGCTAGCATCTACGGTTCTAAACTATCCGTTATCCATGGCTAACACTCAGTATTTTCGAGACAAGGTGGACGACGAAGTATCTAGTGCTGCATCGTGCTCATGTCGAGACGAAACACATGTCAGCAAGATCTACATGGGGAGAATCTAACGAGGGCCCTCATCCGGAGGGCCCTCGCACAAAGGGTCCAAGTGTGATTGTGATGTACCTACCGGTATAAACCGGTACTTTCGTGTAGACGAATGGCTGTAAGCTGTAGACGAAGGTTATAGACGAACGAAAGGTCACCAAATACAATTTGATTAGCCATGAGCGGCAACAACCTCCCCCTTCACGCTATTCAGCCGCCCCCAGAGACTACTTACAGCTCTCACGATGCCGCTGAAGCCGCGCTGCACCAGTGGACGCTAGATCACGGCTTCAACGTCTCTCGCCGACGTGTTCGGTACAAGGGTGGCCCCGAACGCGAAATTTGGGCTCGTAACTACGAGTGTGACCGTGCAGGGGCCCCTAAGAACACTCAACACCTGACCGAGCATGATCGGAAGCGTACGCTACGGGGATCGAAGCGCTCGGCTTGCCCGATGCGGATAGAGATTAGGGCTGTATTTAAAGATGACACTGCCGGCCAGTGGAAGATTGTTTATACTGCTCCAAGCACGCATCATAACCATCAACCTTCGCGGGATGTTCGCGTACATGCGCAGCATAGGGCGTCGGGCCATCCAAGCAACATCACAACCACTGGCCTCACACACTCTGGATTTGGTTGAGCTTCAGACAGCAGCCGGGGCCACGCCTTTCGACGATTCATGCAACAGGTTCTAAGCGCAGACCCACGCTCTCTCATCGTTGCCAAGGACATTTCTAAACGCAAGGATGCAAGCCGCCGATACCAGCTACAATCCGCACGATTCGAAAGGGAAAACGACAAGCCCAGCATCGAAAGAATCAAGGCAAAAGAGGAACTGGACGCGAGCCAACTTATAGTGAGCGCATGGATTTGAGTCATCCTGCTACTCCACCTACAATGGTAGGTCTGCCCCTGATTGATATGCAACAGTTCGGCATCCACGAAGGAGACGTAATTTTGAGTTTCGAAGACGCTTTCCTACCACCGCGTTCATGGGGTTTTGCCGGCCGTATCCCCTTTACTGACCAGCAGCCAAACGAGAAGCAGTAGACCAGACAGAAGCTATACGTCTAACTATTTTTTTTCTTGCAACTTCAACTTTAAATTTTACTTCAACTTCCAATAATTAAAAAAAAGAAAATTTGCAATATGAACCTTCAAATACGATGTAATGAGATTTACTCCACCTACTGGCCGCTACCGTGGACTCTGCTCTTGTGCGAACGCAAACTACTCGCCACGGGGTATTCGACGTTGGGGCACAACTCGCATTTGAAGACACCCTCCTTGCCCTCGCGCTTTCGCTTCAACCGGTTCGAAGCCTCATCGGGATTCTGCTCACACAAATACCGATGTTTGCGCAGCCTAGGCCTTTTTAGCATCTTGACACCCGCAGAAACCACACACACCATGTCTCGGAAGAACATTTTGGACCACATTAGGTGTCCAGTGCACGTCGTCGTAGCTTAGATAGCAGTGTACACGGTACTCAGTTTTGATGAAAGCAACACCGAGATGAGATATGAGATCTCCTCTAAAGATTAGGCAAAATCCCACGGGAATTTCCACAATGCGCTCTTTACTGTCGTCCCTGGCAGCGAAGCATCCGTCGAAGACTCGAAGCCTCGTATTGGGCTGCAAAGCTAGCACCATGCTTGCTGGAACTCCGCCGGGATGGGCTGCGCGGGCACGAGCTATGTCGTCGCCTTGGTAGTCCTGGTGGGCCTCCTGCTCTGTTCCGCCTGGCTTCGAGCGCATGAACGAGAATACACCTGGCTTCCTACCCGGGTGTAGCATTCCAATGACTACAGCCAGCGCCTTACGCAGCTCCAAGAGAGCTGGCGACAGCGCAGCACTATCCACGCGAGACTGTTGGCGGTGGGAGTCGTCGCCACCTCCGACACGATTTAAAACTCCAGTGTACGTACGGGCCTTAGCTTCGGCTAGTAGTGTAGGTATAACGCGATCCGGTAGGATGAGGCCCACGGCCAGATATCCATTCGGCAGCAAGGGCCCGGTGACCGAGTTCATGAGTTTGCTTAGAATCTGAAAGTAAAACGTTTTTGTTTTTGCAACGGGAACGGTCGATGGGATGGGAACGATTTGCAACGGGAACGGTCTCTGCAACGGGAACGATTTATACTGGTATTTACAAGTACAGATACCGGTAAACTGTAGTTTTCCTTACTGCTCTTTTTTATGCGAGGGCCCTCCGGATGAGGGCCCTCGTTAGATTCTCCCATCTACATGTAAACAGTAAAGTAGTTCGCATAAGGGGGCATGCTTAGGATTTGACGTGCATTGTAGTTTTGTAGAATGCGGCAGTCAGGTCTTAAAGCAGATAATATTTCAAACGTAATAGGCCACAGGCTAAAAAAGTGAATTTTTCGTCAGTTATGTGCATGTACCTTATATAGCAGTATTTGCTCACGATACAACGCTATCAATACAGTTTCAAATTTAAAACGCCATAATAATTCTAAGCTGCGATATAGCTCTATCACTTTTAATATAACTAGGCTGCAGCTGTAATATTTAAATATACATAACAGCGTGGTATCATTTTAAAAAATATGTATCTGAAGCTAGTGCGACATCGTAATATCTATAGCATATCTGGTTTTCGCGAAATCCTGGCCATTTAATTTGGAAAAAAATCAAAGCACAGAGAGCAAGTTCAGCTTTACTTGTCAATTACTAAAATGCCCAGTACAGCCAGCCAAGTATTCGACCGCCTCAACCGACAGTGGGAGGACGAGACCTCAAACCTCATTGTTAGCCACGAGAACTATGGCGATGTCGCTCGCCATATAGAGGAAGAAGCCTCCGATTCTGGCTCACCTATTCTGTCTAAGCATATTGCGACAGGTGGTGATAGTGCGCTAAAGGGCATGACCAACTTTTCTGCGCCCGAGCTGGATGCGCTTTAATCTCTTGTGGAATCTGCGGTGACGATTACATGGACGCAAGGTCGCGGGCGTAAGCCGTCTGTGTCGGGGAACGACGCAATGTTCATTACCCTGACCGTGTTGAAGCATTTTGACACATGGCAGAAGCACGCGATCGATTTCAACATCGGAATTTCGACGCTGGAGAAAATGGTTCACCGTGCCATTCAGACAATTGAGCCCGTTCTGTAGTCCCAGATGGTCAAGCGCCTAAGGATGTCCGAGGAGATGGAACCTGGAAACACCTTTACGAACTATCCACATGCTCTTTACGCTACTGACGTCAAGCTCCAGCCAGCATATCGGCCTAGCGGTCGCTTTGCAGAACAGAAGGTCTACTTCTCCGCTAAGCACAAGCTGTATGCGCTCAAGCTTGAGTGCTCTGTGACACCACCAGGTCTCGCTGTTGATGTTTCAGATCATTCTCCTGGGTCAACGTCGGATCTGGCGATGATGCACGACAGGCTCACGATTCATCGTCAGATGCTGCGCAAGAAGGACGGGACAACTGCTGAAATGGGAGCTGAGCCAACGCAACTTCCACATATGGGCCGTGCTAGTAGACAAGGGCTAACAGAGGTGCCAGGCGGGTGCTTCGAGCGATCCAGCCAAAGAAACAACCGCACGGGGGCACTCTTGACCGTGACGATACTTTCCCGCAACCGTGAAATTTCTTCAGAATGCGTCCTGGTTGAGAATTATTTTGGCCAGATGTGTATGCTGTGGAAAGCTACCTATGCGACCTTTAAGTGGAACGAGAACCGTTTTGATGGTGTTGCTCGGCTAAGTGTGGCGTTGACCAACTTCCATGTAGGTTTGATGCCTCTACGAGCTCACGACAGCGAACACTACGATATGGTGTTGTCCAAGTATCAGTCAATGGGCGAGCGTGTTCGCACCCTGCGTGCTAGAGCCCAGCGTCTATATCGGGCTCGGCAACAGCAGCGCTCGCGCCCTGGACCATATAGCGCTCGCTCTCGCCTATCCACATCTCAGCGCGAGACCCGGTACGAATCGGACGACTCCCTAAATCATGATTTGTAAGGCACCTTTTTCCCGGTCTTATTCTGCTTGCTCCTAGCTTCGTAATATTAACGACATTTATTAGATTACTGTTTGCTAAAACTCTACGCTTGACTTTCCAATTTGGCGTCAAAATGGATATAATCAGGCTCCGTGCAGCGAGAAAGGATTAGGCAGCAACTTCAAAGCGGTAAAAATCACGGAAGTCGCTAAATGCCAGTTGCCCACTAATACCACACCACGCGCCGTCTTAAACTCCACAATGCACTACAGGGGTATGCGTGTGACGTTCACAGTACTTTGGCCCGTCACCCCCTTGACCAATTAATGGCAAGTTGGAAAGTGGGGAAGATGAAGTGTCTAGCTACTGTATTTGCACTTGTAAAATACCTGATACTGTATAGGCAGAACCCAGGTGTCGTTGAAATAGACCGATCCTTGGGTAGAAGCCTCCATAATTAAATTTTTGGGCCACAAATGTAGCCAACTGTTTTTCATAGGATCGTACTTATCCCAGAAGTAACGACCTGAACCACGAGATGCGAATATATAAAAACAGCAGGGTAAATGCAAAAAACAAGCATGTGCTTTTCGAAGAACCATGTTTTCCGGAATAAGGCATGGAATTCGCAAAAAATCAGATTTTATGCGAAATTAATTTTTTGAGACTGTTATCTAATAGTTATTATCCCGGCCACCAAACCTTGGACAAACTTTGGTCCAAAAAAGGTAACCCTTCCCTTCACAAAACCCATAACGATAGTTAGATATAAGGGGTAAAATCGGGCGTAGATTCCGATTTTGAGGTCTATTTTTGCGTATCTGCAACCATTGATCTCCCAATCGGCCGTTTAAAAAAGGCTCTATATCTTGCAGAATTGTTTGCAATTGTGGGCTTGGCACGTACTAACATGCATGCGTATTCATTGGCAGAGCCGGGATAACAGGTGGGGATTTTCAGAACCGGATGGATAAATTCCAAATATTACCGCAATTTGACGATTGTTAGAAAATTATAAACTTGTTAAAAAGAACCCGTCAAAAGAATATCTAGAGTGTAAAGAACATACAACGGGTCACCCTACAGCTTCATTGTCATCGACGGCGTCATCCTCTTCCGTGTCCTCGTTGCTGCCCTCTGGTTCCGATGCAATTTCGCATTCATCACCTTGCTGCAGATATTTTGTCTCGTATTTCTGTGCGTGTGTGTATGCATTTACCCACGTATCTGACGTGAGCGATGCAAAACCTTCGTAGATTTTACAGCGTAGCTCAGGCATCAACCCACGATAAATTGGCGACATGGTGCAGGTTACAAAAAGTCTCGTCGAGATAAACCTCGGGGCGCACTGGAAAATTGCGTCTGTTCAGGTTTAAAGCTTTTTTTCTCAAATATTGCGCCCTGAACGCAACATTTGCCGTCGTTTCTGCCATAATATTGCGAGACCTTCCTTTTATAAATCGCATTCCCATCCTCCTAAGCACGCGACGTAGTGAGCGCACTGATACCACAATGTTGTGCTCTTCTTTAAGACGCTGTGCTAACTGTGGTGCTGCAACAGGTTTTCCGCTCTTGTTCATTCTTGACACCGACTCACGCACGAGAGGCTGTATGCTTTCTCCATGTTTCGGAGGCCTCCCAGATGGTTTTGGACCTTCCATCTGTCATAATTAATTTGTCGACCACTGAAATGATAAATATCAATAATAACTGAAATGATATGAAGTACAGCCTACCGAGGTGAAATTCTTGTCGTGGTGCTGCTCCCAGTGCGCCCATATAGCTGAAATGGTGCCCGTAGCAAAGCCTAAACACTCTTTGACATGATAACGAACTCCTCCTTTCCATAGATGCGGTGCAGAGGCCTTCTTTTGGCGGAGGAACTCGTAGGTCTTCCCAACCAAGTACTTCTCAGCAGCAGTCAATTTCTTACCGGCGACCATTTGAAAAGTAGTGAACATTATTAGATGCTGTGAAGTTCTTACGAGAATAAATAGACACCAAGCTATCTATTAAGGGGACACACAACGAAATCGGCTCTACGGTTGCGGAGTTACATTCCTCTAATTTAAGATAAAATATATTACCATTTTTGTCCAAGCCTTTTTGGCCGGGATAATAAGCCCGTACTTAATGATCGCTGAGAAATATGATATTCTGCTATATATGATTGGGAGGTGAGCACCGACTCGGTAGTCAGTAAATGTATTTTTCTTAAATGATACTTGTCTTAAACTTGATACATTTATGAATCATAACTGACATTCAGATCTGGCACTCAAGTCTGCTGAAAAAACTAGTGATAAGCGTCTGCTTAAACGCGTCCTCCTTATCTCATCTGAGCTCCTCCTTAACTCGAATATGGAGAGTACGGATCCTTCACAAGGTTCTGCTCGCTATCGGGGTGGTCAGTCAGCAGAAATAAGACACGTCGACCTTCTGTCTGGCGGTTAATTAAGACTGTACACTGTTGTCTTGCTCTTCACTATCGCGGTCAATAAACACAGTGTTCAGAAATAACTCATCGGTTGCCTCACTTAGCAGCTCGTATCGGGGATAGTGACTCGATCTCCGTGACATCCTTCGCAGGGTTGCACACATATTCGTCAATACCCATCGGATTGTGAAATCGTAATCGCATCATTCAATCACACAGTTGGCCCTGTATGATCCCATTCGCTTCTTTACGTAGATCGGTGCAATGACCGGCCTGTAATAATACCGGTGTAGCGGAAGCAATTTAAGACGGTATGTCCACTAATACCATTCCAGCACGTTTAACCCATTTCATAGTCTGCAGTTGATCCATTGCATACATGTCTCGGTCTTTACCCTCTTCCTCCTTATCGAGAGCGTGTTGTAGTTTGCGGTGGCGGTAAGGACGCTTCAAACTGCCGTTTATCTCGGCATCTGGAGGTTGTAGACTCGACGTTGTGTTCGGCGGGAGGAAGTGCACCTTAACGCTACGAAGTGTCACACCAACAGTCAAGTGTGATGATGTGTTGTCCAGTAAAAGCAGCTCCTTGCGTTTTTGTTTGTCCACGTCACAGTCAAACTAGTATAGCCATTCCTTAAACATGACGCCAGTCATCCACGCTTTCTTATTATTGCGGCACGAAAACTTCAACTCCTCTTCTGTTTTCTTCTTAAAGCATCTTGGCTTGTATGAAGAAAGGTTCTCGCAAATCCGAACCGTCAGCATCGAATTTTAGAGCTAGTGTAATTCGTGCTATGCTTTTCTTGAGCCCTGCGATCTGAAACGAGCGATTTTTTCTGTCCGGACATAGTTATAGAAAGCCCCGTCTTGTCAAAATTAAACCCATCGGCGAGTGCATAAGTTTTAACTTCAGCGCGGATGGTTTCCAATAGCGCTGGCAGTTCATCAACGCTAACGAAGCCGCTTTCATCATGTGCTTTAAAGGTTTAAATCCATGTCGATCCTGGAATGCGTGCAGCCAAACATTTAAAAGGCCATTCTATCACCTCCACTGACGCATATTTTGTCCAGTAATCGTGCTCATTTTTCTTTTACGAGGCTGTCGTCCAACATGACACGTCGGGCCTACCCTGTTAGCTAGTTCTTGGTCTAGCTCAGGGACCAGGATCGTTCGGGCTCGCCGAGGCTATATCTCGGCATCCGTGACATTAAGCAACCGCTCTGGGGTCTTTAATATACCCGAAATAGTTGATTGTTCCGGTTCGTTACAAGCATGAACTCTTTTGGGCCTTCTCGGCTAGTTGATCCTGCGCCGGGGATGGGTAGTCACGATGCCAATTATATATCTTCTTTTTCTGCTCGAATATGAGGTTGGCGACGTGCTTGGTTTTGCGCGTCATGGCGGATTGGAAAATTGAATCTCTTAAGGTCAGCACATGTGGATGAAAGAGGTGGTAATGGGGGCTGCTGTAAATCTTGATAATATTATTATAAATGATACTGCATCAGTCCACGAGACATATCGTTTAGTACGGGCTTAACTGTATTGAGCAGTTGTGGTGAGCAAGTATTTGTGGCTCCATTGCATCTCGCGTGCTTTTTCTTACAACCGCTTCGTATATATGACTGAATTTGGAACGTCGCGACTCATCACTGATTTATTCAGGTTGATATCGTGAGCTTTTAGCCGCGGTTTGGCCAACTTAATTTACAGAATAGCAAGACGCAACAGTTTCTCCGAGAAGACAAAGTCGTCACAAGTACGAGGAAGCTCTGGAATTTTGTTGTATACCTCTGTTCACTTTGATTCGTAGAGCTCATCAGGCGCACCCAGCGTCACTTCTTGTAGCGGGAGAGATTTTAAATACATCCAATCATCCACAACGTTATATTTGATTAAGCACGAAAAAAAGAATAGGAGCGTAGGTGACCACGAACGCTGCCCACCCATACCAAATATTGGCTGCCTTTGGTAGTCATGAAGATGTCTTTAAAATCTGAAGTGTTGAGCACTCAGTGCTAATTTTGAGCCTTTGTAATTACATACTTAGCACCATGCACAAGTTTCTCTAGATCACGCGCACGCAAAAGAGTGTCACGTGTTGCTTCTTCTGATCGAGGTAGCCGAAGAGTGATTCTTATTCTTCACAGCGCCAGAGAAGAGCAGCGTAAAGAGCACCATTTAGCCTCGAAGGGACTCAAGAAGAAGTAGAATGCGAGGCAGATCACAAGGTAGAAGATGCGCATTTATTAGGCCTAAAGAGCGATAGACCTATATGGCCGTGCAGATTTTTTTTAAATATTAACATTAAATT
Source organism: Phytophthora infestans T30-4 (assembly GCF_000142945.1). Classification (NCBI taxonomy): domain Eukaryota; phylum Oomycota; class Peronosporomycetes; order Peronosporales; family Peronosporaceae; genus Phytophthora; species Phytophthora infestans. Next base: position 91,900 of record NW_003303745.1, read on the forward strand.
ACCAAAAGTTCAAAATATGCTATGGTTTCGGCTCACTCAAATCGAGCTTAGGGAGCTCGAGACATCCAAATTTGGAAGCTGGGCAAAAATGACACACCAACATATGTTTCGCCTCTCATTCGGGCAAATAGCAGTCGCCCAAAAGATTATGGTATTCGTGGCAACAGTACGTCATTTTGCTGTTGTAGCGCGGATTCGTTTCTCATGGTCGACAGCTCGTATAGTATAAACATGGGAAATCTCTCCCAATCAGGCGAACATAGTGGACAATTTTGGGAGGTCAGACAAATTTGTGCTTCGAAGTCGCTTGTTTTGGATAACAGTAGGTAAATCTTAACATAGTGAGGGGGTTCTGACAAATTAAATCCCAGTGGTTTTCGAGTTATGGCTGGTCAAATGTAGTGTTGGTTTCAGTGTTTTCATACAGCTCAACGGACCCAGTTTATTAGCAATCCTTAATTTTGATGTGTATGTACAATCATATAAGCAAGGGTGCAGTACTACGCAAAATAGAAAGAAATCATATAGGGTCACTGGTGGGTCTGGTCTTTTTTGGGTCCGCGCTACAAAACGGGACAGTTTTGAAACGTACCCAAGCTGAAAATAAATAGCTTAAATAAAAAAACGTACCATTTACAAATACCAGTGTATTGTGATTAGCAACATTCAAATCCAATTGATGTTGTTTCCTGCGCCTCACCTGTCTACTTCGCCACCGAAACGCTGACTATGTGGTGCTCGCGGTATGAAATACCGACGGCCTTACTATCGGACCGGGGTTCCCATTTTGGAATTAGACGGTGAAGAACCAGGCGGTCAGATTGAAGGTGGAGCTGCAGCTCACCCCACTCTACTTCCTGGCCCAGCGGGACGGTGAAAAGGTTGAGCAAAGACGTTTTGTAAGTGCTTAGAGCGCTATTGTTGGAGTACGCTTTAAATCATCGTGAGTGGCCATTTGTCTTTCATGCAGTGCAGGCGAGCCTGAACCATATTCGAGCTCAGTCGCTTGCGAGACACGTCCGTCCCTGTGGAAGCGTTTGACGCGCTACATCCTCATCGGCCTTGGACACGATTGTGATGCCCGCGACTACCGACAGGAATGAACATTTGATCGATTTTACCAACGTTGGCGAATTTGTGAATCAGCTTCGAGCAACCCGACACGCTATCCACGAGACGGTCACTGATGTGAACGAGCGTCAGCGACTGTGAGACATCGCAGCGCACAAGGGAAGCCCAGTCAGCTTTGTAGTCGGTGACTTTGTCCTGTGGTCACGGATTGACCATCGATTACCGCATCACAACCTCTTCGTTCAATGGGTCGGCCCGTTTATGGTGGCGACAGCTCTACCACACACTTTCGAGATAGAGCACCAAGTGACGGCGCAAAATTATAAAGTTTATCCTTATCGACTGAAGTTCTATGCCGATGCAGAGCTACGCATGACTACCGAACTACTTGAGCTGGTATCAAGCCAGGGCTAATCGGTTCGTCGATAACCGATTCAACCAGCACTCCAACCGCTGGAAACTTCTCGTATTATGGCTGAAACTCCAAGCTGTTGAAAATTCATGTGAGCCCTTGACCACGCTGCTCCGAGATATGCCGGCGAAGGTCTATGACCACGCGGAGATGATGAGATTCGTGTTCAAGTCGACTAGCGAGACTGCCAAGGCTGTCACGGCCGAGCTTTGGGAGGTATTGCTGCCTTGGCTGCGTTGGGATGTCATGCTTGGGTGTCCGTTTCTGCTGCACGCGAGCAACAGATCAAGGAAGATGGTGGGGGAATCATGGCACGCACTACAGAACCTGTGAACGTCGGAAAATATTGCGGCACGACACTGTACTGGACTTGGTGTGCACGCGGCGCGATACTGGAGTGGGCCTGGAGCACGCGGCACAAGCTCGCAGTGGCTTCTGGCACGCGGCCACCACTGTATGTTTTGATGAGCCTGGATGAGAGAACAGGAAGAACCTAAGGGTAAAAGATTACTTCTAGGTCTACTTTGAATTCTGATCATTAATAAATTTTCCTTCAAAGGAACACCCCGGGTTTCGCGAAAATAACCTAATTATAGTGAGCTTTAGAATTTACCAACCTGGTGGAGATACTGCATATTACATGGGTTCTAAGATATTATGCATGTATAAGACTTATAGCGTTTACTTATCTGTCTTAAAAAATGCATACTACATGATTTTTAAAATATCATGCATGTATAAGACTTATAGCGTTTACTTATCTGTCTTAAAAAATATTGGTTTAATGCTCCACACCTAGGACTATGGAGCTTACACCCTTGAAACGTTTTTTCATTGGTCAGGGAAAGAGGCACCAAACAAGAACTCGTAAAGCTTTAAATAATGGGGTATCAAACAACTTAAAGACACGAAACCAAGAACGTTTATATACCCCCTACGCACTGTACAAATATATATTAGGGTAGATGTCATGTCGCGCAAATCCTGAAAGACACCAGCAGCGACGACAACATTATCATCAAAGTAGCGCCCTGCGTGATCAAGGGGGCACCAACGCGACTCTGATTATTGCTGGGCAGGTCATGCTTAAACCAACATCTGAAGCGCTTACACTATAAAGCACTAGCACGGATTCATTAAACTTCGTTTCGGATGAACTGAGAGAGGCTGTATCGCCCCTCCTTTTACACCCTAGCCCTGCTTGGTGCCTTTATCCAGCTCCTTTTTTATTTTTTAAATATAAAAAGTCTTCCTCCGGATGTAAACTAGTGTTTATTTTTACTCTAAAATTTAATAATGTGCATAGAAGAGGTTACAATCCGGGCAAAATTCACCGGCGAGGCATCACTTCGCACAACGCACACGCTTTCAAGCTTAAAACACAATTTTTAAGCTTCCAGAACGTAGCAATTCTTCAAGAAAAGTCGATCCTCTTGAAAGTTTTGGTATGTTATTCTCTGCGCAAGATTTTCCATGGTGGTAAAGTTATGCTGAGTTTAGTAAAATCTGCCAAGGTCCCTGTGTGTTGAAGATCTGAAGTGAACTCCTGTACTAGTGTCATAATGAGGCTCCTTCAAACGATACGGTAGCCGGTTTGGCAAACGACCATTCGGATAGACCTGAAGCCCCCAGTTCAAACCTTGCACCGGGGCAGACTAAGCCTCGCGATTACTTATATAGGCCAACCAGTGAAAATAATAAAACCACGTTGGAGCTCCTGCACCTGAGCGCGCAAACGTGTAAGCTCGTCTTTCTGTCGTTTGCGCGAGCTGTTGACGGCTCCTGTGGCATAAGTGCTGCTGCCTCTTTTAGTCGCTACTAGAGCAATCAAAGTTTAGGTGTTTGAAATCCTTGTGATCTCACCACTGGAAATGCGCCATTCATGTTGTCACGTTGTAGGCCTTCATGTACGTTAATACAACTAGCTCTACTTAGTACACTCGTTCATTTGACCACAAAACGCATACTAAACATTTACACCTGGTATGTATCCGCGCTGTACGTCTCAGCGCAGTTTTGATATGTCTCACGTGTCATAGTTTCGTTAACAATGCTTGGCAGAGAAACATGAACACCCTCTCGTTCTTGGTCGGTATCCTCAGCGCTCGATTTTTTATTGAGATCCCGGCCTGCGCTGGTATGCTGACTTCTTTGATTCTTCGTTTCATTCTGCGGCTCGGCGATTCTTCGCTTTCATCGCGGATCTGCTCGTTCGGGTACAACGATGTCGCGTCAGATGTAGGATGGAGGTCTGAATGAGCATTAGCCACTAAATTCAAAGCGTAATATAACGTTTGTTTAAGGTTTTACGACGTGTGTTTTAGGCTTCTAGTGGCTGGGTCTCTGTAAGCGCTTAAATGAACTCTTCCTCTCCTTACGGATATATGCAGTCAAATTTGTGATGGCATGGCACGAGACGAGACCGCGGTGGTGCTAATGAAGGTGGTACCTGCCGCTACCGTAGCTGCAGCAATCTCGCTCAGCCTCCGAGAGTAGGCGAAGAATCAGCTAGCCGAATCAGCTCGTTTTTGACGCGATGTTAGCATCTTTGCGTTTTGACAGCTGGTTTCGTGCAAATTTGCTGTGCTCTCAGCAGTATTTTGAGACAATTTGCCTCTTCCTTCGGCCGTTTACAAGTAATATGCGCTTAAGTGGATCTGAGTATTCTACGAGAAGAAAAAGGTGCTTGCGATTTACTACGTAGCATCGCTGGGCAGCTTAGGTGCAATGCAACCGAATTATCATAGTTATGTGCAGTGAAGACGGTAAATGAGATGTTGCGTGTCATTTGCTCCCGCTTCGCACCTACGTTAAGCTGCCTTCGACTGCTGAGGCGTTCGATAATGAAATGAAAGTCTTTCTGTTGTGAAGGGATTACCATTCGTAAGCGGCCGTTCGCTCTTCGATTTTGACCGGCCAGCGGGGTATGAAGGCTGGTGTTGTTTGTTCATTTATTCTGCCATAAATATAAGCTGTTTGCGACTCAAAGCGAATCTCATGGACTACAACATGCACGCTGGTTCATGTAAAGCGGCGCTTCAGAGTTAGGTTTGTCGGCTGCGTATATTCTTCCTGCTGCAGCAATCCCAAGCTTCGCTTCGGGGCTCAAGTCTTTGTTTGGCATACGTAGGCCGGTTGCCATTTTGAAATGACGTCTGCGTTTGATGTCTGTATTGCTACATCTGCCGTCGACCCACACTAAACCAGCTCTCTACCCGCTCAAGGTTCTTTTGAAAGCGAGCTTTGGGGAGCTTCTTAGTCGACGCTGAGCTTGCATCACGGAACATGACATAGCGACAATGGCTCGTCACGACCTTCCTGTTCACGAACAGTTTGTGTTTGTGTACCTAACACCAATTGTGAAGGCAACGGATGGTATTCGTCGAGCAACGGCCGATAGAGTTAGAACGGCCGTGACTGTAATTGCAAGTCTGCAAGCTCAAGTTAGAGAGCGATTTGGGTGGGTATCGTTTTGGTATCCATCGTCAGAAGGAACCCCGCTCGCTCTTCCAAAAGACAGTACTATGCAGCAGGACATAACTTTTGATGCTGCAGCAGCTGATCTACAAGAGCTTTAAGATGAGCTCGACGATGATGTAGCTGACTAGAGGTCGAGCTTATAAGTGCGCGTGTAAAAAGACGAGCTAAGCGCTCGTCCCTCTGGTTTTGCAGTACGACATTTTCACGGGGAGTTTTTATGGATTTTGGCCAGAGTCAAAATGATGCCACAGGGTGAAGACATTCCTGACTCGGATCACAGCCCATGCAAGAGCACTAAGATAGTAAGATTTTAACCAAACGAATCTGAATTGGACCTATTCGACCTCGTTATCACTTGAGCCCACCAGCTCACGATTCGCAATAAACTCTGCGGATCTCAGTGATTTGTCGTCGTAACCGTTGTGGGCGTAGATATTAAGGAAGCCGCTCCGCTTAAAAGCTGTGGAGCGCTGCCCTACATGCGCATTGGCACATCCAAAACAAGGTCTGGATATAACGGGAAGCTCCGGATACAACGGGACCACTAGGCTCGCTTCCTTCTGAATCCAGCGCTTAAGAAAACCAAAACAAACCTCAATTGGGTTTAGTAGAAGTGATTAAGGCGGAAGATAAAGCAACCTGGCTTCTGCTTGGTGTATACCATATACAAAATAGATAAAAAAGCATAATTAAAAACAAAAATGCAGAACATGTTCGATTTAACCAACTTACCTTTTCCGATTCTTGATTTTTTTACGTTGTCCATGACAACTATTCAGTGTGGTAGTAACCACAATTTAATTATGATAGAATGTTTTTTTACTAATGCCTTGTGGAAGGAATTTTGAGCGAAGGTCCCCTTAGTATATTTCCAAGCAAAAAATCGCGATGACATACAGCTGCTAGAATCGCTAGCCGAACTAAAAGCTAGTTTAGCCACATCCTTTGTGTTCTTATGCGACCAGTCATACCGCTGATATGCGTGTCTTCTAGGTTTTGCATTTTCGTCGATAAAAGATAGTTGCTCTAGGTATGAATATATTGCCTCTATCTTTATGTGGCACACTCCCCCTCTCTCGCCGTCTTTGTTAGTACTTACCTAGATATGTTCATATTAGCATAGAGATCTACAAATTGTGCTCAACGAGGTAATTGTTTTATCTCTGGGACCGTGCATCTAATAAACTCTTGTTGCTCTTTTAGATTAAGTGTTGAGGGCTCCATAACATACTTGAGCACGCGTTCTACTACGCCACACGGCCACCGCGACGAGCGGGTAGTTTGTCACTGTTGTCTACGATTCCATCTGACAAGAACAATTGCATACCGACGTTGTAGAGCTCTCACACCAGGTCCATATATATTACCCACATACTGCATTCAAATACTATACACATGAATAAGAAAGACGGTGCGCTAGTGGAGGTCGTGAAAGGAGGGGCGAATCTAGCCCGATACTTATGGGGAGGGGGGGTAGGTAGGTAAGAAAATAGGGGTGCAGATGTCTGGGGGGGGCTATTTTTTGCCCTTCTCCACAAAAAATTGGGTAAGTTTTCGTAAGAAAAAAGGGGGGATAATCTTAGAAAAAATAAAAGCCAAACCTTACCGAGATAGTTGGTGAAACTTTATTTTATCTCCAGCAACCCATCCAGCAGATCGTGAGCGCCAAGAAGGTTAAGCTCGTCCGACTGCAGTTTCTTGGAAATTGACTCGATGTCACCCATTTCCGTCAGCAGCGCTTTGAGTCTGTGATTAGTGGCTGGTGATGGTAGTAGCTCGACCAGGTTTTCGTCGTCCGCGTTTATAAACTTTTGGAGCTCAAAAAGTGAACTAGTATCGCGTACGACCCCAGCGGGCTTGATGACGCAGCTTGGGCTGGAGTGGTGTCTTCAGTCATTTATTTTTTTGTTGTTGAAAAACCAAATTTTAAAAATGTACAATAGTGAAAAAATTACATCAGCTTCGCCGCTTGAGTTATCGTCCTCAGCTTTTTCATCAACGACTGAACTTGTTCGAGGTCCTATTCATGCGGGTCCAGTAGCGTTCGAACTGCGAGAGTGAGATGGTGGCTTGTACAGCCAACAAGCGGTACATCCATGAGGCGCGCAAGTCGCATGTTGACTGCGCAGTTATCGCCGACCCAGAATATGCTGTTAGATAGGTCCTTATTGAAAAATGACTGAAATGCTGCCAACGCCACCATGTGAGTCTCAGCGTCAAACCGCCTGGCATCCACAACGACTGGCGCTAGCAATAGTAGAGGGTACCTGGGTCCGGCCCTGGTTTTGTAGCACCCGAAGCCAGCGAGGTAGTGTTCGTATCCGTGCGTCCACCCGTCCAGCATCAGCCCAAAATTGTCGGGCATCTCGTCACCCACTTCTACTGCCTTGATGAGATCCTCCATGCTCTCTCGCAGCGTATTGGTCGAGGCGGGAAGCACATTGGTGTGCCTAACATTAAGTATTAGCGTCTAAAATTTGAAAAGAAGGCGAATTATAGTCAATATGAACCTGCGTGTGACCTCCATTTCAACAATTCAGAATGGGAGTTTCCCGTTCACAACCCATTCATGTCAGGCGTACCTCGTTGAGGCCTTCTGGCGGACCCACGGAAGGAGAGTACCCGTTTCCGTGGCACTTGCCGCCTCCATTTCCTGCTCGTAGCGCGGGTGGTCGGTGCGCACGTGGGACACCAAGTTGGTGTACCCCGCCTTGGGGACGGGCTAGCGGATCTTGTCACAGGCTTTGCAGACCTGAAGGCCAGTAGGATCTCCATTTTCGGTTAGGGAGGGCTTAAAAAAGAAGACAGCAATTTGCTTTTGGGAGAACTTGCTCCTCGAGCGCTGGGAAGACATCAGAAAAGCGTCGGACATGGTGAATGCTGCGAGAGCTGGTAGTTTAGTCTGTGTGCGAATTGAAAAGCGTTGGCACAAGTTTGCAGACAGCTCAGTGCCAACGAAAATCTGGTGGCTGTCGAACCAGGACAATAAATTTCGTGAAGGTATACCGGTTTCCTCCGCTTTTACTGATGATCACTTATTGCTGACACTCAATTATAGCCAATCGAATCACTTTATCGAAATTCTCCACTTGTTACTGACAACACAAAAACGGGCTAGGCACCTGGCATTTTCCAATCCACGGGATGCTATCAACACGCAGGCGCACCGCCATCACAGCAGCGGAAACGCTGGCGGTCCTGGACGCATGGGAACGGTGTGGTGATATCTCTGCCGTTATAAAAGCATTCTATAGCGGCCTAGATGAGCATGTGCACGAGCAGCGGAGCAATCGTATCTATCAGTGGCGGCAAAAGCGCAGCGACATCGAGTTAGTTTGCCAAACGTGGGCGAAATTAAGTGATGAGACGGTAAAAGCGGGCTACAAAAAAACCAGACTCGGCATAGAAGAAGTAGACGTGGTAGTAAGTGAGATGATTGCTGCACTAGCTAGCCTTAGCCCTGTAGCCGGTAGAATTGGTGCTGTTGGAGACGAGCACGACACAATCGAAAGCGGTCCGCTCTGCGATGAGCTGCTCAATAAATTCACGTACGTTTTATGATTTACGACGCGCGGCAGACATTGACTGTTTATTAATACACCGTTCACTCTTAGTAGTCGTGCTTCGAAATTAATCGTGCATACGTCACAAATCTGGGATAATTAGAAGAGTCATCAATTCTAAACAAAAGCAACGGTTTTGGGCAGATCTCAGTAGCTACTATATTCTAGTGTGCTTGGTTTAAAATATGAGCTAGAAATAGTCATGGCATAACTAATTAGAGTGAGCGGTGTATTGTGAAAACCGATTAGTTTGTCTAATTGAATTACAAATCCGCCGATTTATAGTCTAAATAAGATCCCAAGCGTCTTATTAATAGTTTATTTAGTTAGGCTTGTAGCAAATTACTGATGAATGATCTCGTTTGTAGTGCTATTTATGAGATTGAAAACATAGGCCGATTTATTAATAAATCACTTCGCCGCCAGATTTAGAAATAATCGGTCGGTTTGTGCGATCCCCAGACGGCATTCCGAGTCTAGCACAACTAAATTCGACAGCAAATTGAACAATGACTCTAGTGTGTGTATCTGTTAAAACAGGAAGCATCACCAAGACCAGTCGAACAAACGTCAGCATCAAGGAGCCAAACTTTACATTTGACGAAGATAACGAGCTGTTCGAAGACCTACAGATTAAAGTTGAAAAGATTGCTAGTCCTGCTCTGCGGCTATACAAAGTCAAAACCACGCGAGACGACACAGCAATGTACTTGAAGCCAAGTCTAGGGGCCAAGCAGGCAGAGTGGGTTGCGCTGACACCTGGAAACTGGAAGCACTATATAGATATTGCAAGAGGTCATCACCAGAAGTGCAGGACAAACAAAGGCCCTTTTGTTGTAAAGCTGTTTGTATTTGCTGCAAAAGAGACAACTACTCAGGCTGCAGGAATACGAAGGCCACCAGTGTCAAGAATCCAAGACGCTGCCCGTGCAATTGATGGCTATCTATTGGCGGACCTATTGCCCGTACTTATTGGGAGACCACCCATGCCAGACAGCCGGAAGGTACAGCCCCATCCGTACCAGATAATGCAACTTTTCGCCAGATGCAGCATCTTGACTCAATGCGACCTTTGCCAACGCCTACAAGAACCGAGAGCAACCTGCAAACGATCACTGTACAGCTGAATGGCTCGTCAGATCTACAGCTTTCGTTTAACGTGCGTGAACTACGAACCATTCTTGGCTTACCGAATCACAACCTACTAGCTGAAGGGGTATTCTCCTCATTCGACGTCCCAGCTGAACCGACGGAAGATATGGTCGACGAAGACCTATTATAGAAGAAGAGTAAAGGGAGCCATAACAGCCATATCAACGGCAAATACACGCGAATATTGGTTTTTTATCTCGCTTCGCTCGAAGTCTTCACCATGAACCCTTCAATTTCCTGCGGAACAGCTTCACGTGCACGTCGCTCGAGTACCTTACGCGACAGCCCTAGCTCAAACCGAAGCATTCGCAGTACACTGGTTGCAGATACACCTTTAACATTGTGACCAAATCGTTGGCGAAGCTCTTCCTGCAACTCCTCCACGTAGAAGCACGGGTTCCCAGAAACGTAGTCGCTAACAAACGAAAGCATTTCGGCATTATGGCGAGACTTCTTGGGCTGCTTTCCAGAATCGACGTGCCCGTTTTGCTTGAATTGCAGATACCACCGGCTCACGGTACGCCCTGACACACCGAAAATCCGCCCGACTTGGTCACAAGGCACGCTGTACGCGTAATGCAGCACAATTGCTCGCCACCGGAATTCCGCTGCGTACATATCACCGTTTCTCTCCGTTATCTCGACTGCTCTAGAGAGTCCTGGTGCACTCTCTGCCGCAGTCCGATTTGATATCTCTAATACGACTTTGCACTCCGTTTTATTACCGCAGCCAGACCATTTTTGTCAACACCACAATAACGATTTGCATGCAAATAATGCAAGACAAACTAATCGGTTTTCACAATAAGCACAATTTTCCTATCAAAATGTAGCCAAACATGACTGTCAGTAAAGCGGAGGAAGCCAATACATTACATTCATAAATAAACTTTCAAATTATGGCCAGACATAAGTAAAACAAATTCTAAGAAAAAATAAATGTTTTCAGTAAATATTTTTCTGAGGACCGAAATACATGTACACCGGCACTTATGTAAGTAATGTTGGAAAACGCTTTCGACTCCACCCAGTCTAAATTTTCATTTGTAAATGAAACGTCGCTGTGATTCACGCTGAAAAAAATACCAGTGCTACAACATTTTCTTTTATTATTTTTTCCAGTTCTTTTCACTTGTGCTGAAGTGAGCCTTTGCCTCGCATCGAATCCCATAGCCAGTTTTCAAGGATTTGGCGGTGTGAATCCATAACATCTCGGAAGAACGGCATCACAACTGAGTGAAGGGACGGCGCTGTACCTGATGCTTCAGCTTCGCTTCGAATATGCGCCGTAAAGTGGCATCCAACTTGCTGACTCTTCGACGCCTTAGCACTAAGCAGATATTTGCGAATGACAAACCACACGGATTCCCTGGACTGGTGACTCCACAGTTGCGAGTCTCCTCGATAGGCAGACCAACTTGTACTGGACTCGCCAAGCATAACTCGGTCTTCCAATATGATGTACCGCTTCATCACGGAGTCGGTATGAGCTAGCAGATAGGAATCTTGATCTAGACGCAGCATGAAGCGAGACTTAACAACGTGCGTGTCCTGTGACCGTCGAACAATGCGCAAGACCTTCTGCGGCATCTTGCGCACGTCGAGGAAGCTCCACATGGCGTTCGACGTCGCCTCTTCGTCGAACGGCAGTATTTGAGCGCTTTTATACACCATTGCAGCAGCTTCGCTGCACATTTGTACTTCGTCCACAGCAGCAGGAAACTGCTCGAGTTGGTCCAGTATAGTGTGGTACTCTAGGAATCGCTGGTCCACTCTGGTTTCGAGCACCTTGCGTCGATCTGGAGCTGCTGCGGCGATTCTAGGCTTGCAGGTGTTGCAATATTTGGGAGCTGCTCTTGCAAGCTATTAGCAGACAACGCAGCTTGTAGCGCGGCTAAAATCTGAAGGCGAACTCTGAGTTGGTCTTTAAGAGCGTTGTTGTCTTGTTGAGACTCTTGCAAACGCTTCTGTTCTAGCCGTGCGGTCATTGTGTCTCTCGATCCGAGCGTAACCCCGCGCTGTCCGCGTTTCTTAAGTTGTAAAAATGCAACGTGCGTCTCCATCTCCTCTGTCTGTTGCCGTAGTCTGTTGAGCTCCTCTTTTCGACGAAGCCACGAATGAGTCTTCTTTTTCGGCACTGGTATACTGGAATATTCTTGTCCTCTGACAACGTGATCAACGCGTCTCACTTGCACCCTGTTACTTGCTGGCAACGTGTCAAGCTGCTTCATGTCCTCAAGAAACCTGTCCAGCAACTGCAAGCTTCCCGGTATCGCATTGCTATCGCCAGACCCTTGTGCCATTGCGCTAGGTTCATATACTGTGGTCGACGCAAAGATTCGAAAGTGAGACCTTTCTTAGGTCCAAGGTCTGAGGCGGTAACGCATTTTGTTGACGCTGCCGCATGATGACGGCCAAGCCAGCAAACATTCAGACCTGATACATGTACAGTAGCTCTGTAGTACCCGGACACAAAATAAAACTGGGTATGCGCCAAAGAGAGCAAGTGAGCTTTTCAATTGTGTGCTAAATTATCTTGCAGATTACCGTAGGAAAAAAGTGTTTTGTTTGTTGCAAAAGAGCGTTTTCACAAGAGGCCTTTTTAAAATTATGTTAATTACACAAAAAGGGGAGGGCAAATTGCCACAATTCAAGTGTGAAATTTGCAAGATGGGAGACAGTGAACCCGACTCGATCGAAGCGACTCCTTCTTCTCCATCCGCCAGCGGAGTTCCATGGAGCGTGCGCATTCACGATAAGCGTGCCAAGGCCTTCCGCTTCACGACGGTGACGGACATTGCGCTGCTCCGTGAGGTGATCGACCACAAACCGTGGGCCTGTTCCCACGGCGATATGGCCAAGACGTGGGAAGTGGTGGCTACAGCCTTCAAGCGTATTGTGCCGTGGTCAACGAACGATGGGCGAGCCTGTAAGCGTCGCTACTTGGCTCTCATGGAGGCGTACGGCTCAGAGAAGCTGCAAAAGCTGCGAGGCGCGGGCACACCTGCCATGAACGCTGAGCGCGCCAAGCTACTCATGCAATGTCAAATAATGGTAAAAAATATGACAATAATGGATATCTATTGTGATATTGCACAATAACACATTTCTATTATGATATTGTAGACGGATGAAGATCACCGAAAACGAAAGGCAGTTAAGGAGTCGGAGCGGCAACCTCCTGTGGCCCAGTTGGCTCTGGAAGATGCAGCCAGACTGACCAGCAGCGGCAGGACGGACTTTAGTACCATGGCCGACCAGGAAGCAGCGATCAGAGCTGAGAATACCATTGCACCGACAGGACAAGCTTTGACTCAGCTGTTGAACGACCCGAGAGTGCTACTGCGTCAACGCGAGTTGGAGGTGGAAGAGAGACGGATCAAGCTCGAAGAACGACGAGTCCAACTGGAGGAGCAACGGTTCGAGCAGCAACGACAGACGACCGAGAAGCAGATGGAGATGATGGCTGCACAGACGAACGTGCTGCTCAAGCTAGCAGATAAGTTTACGGGTCCTTCCGAGCTGTAAATGACAGTGTGGTACTGTCGATATAATATTTGTTCTAAAAACTCTCAAAGTTTATATAACATACATGATTTAAGGTCAAAGGTGAGGGTCTCGGTCGAGGCGAGCACTGCTGCGTTGCTGCTTTAGTCGCGTTATCTCTTGGTGAATGTGCAGTTGGGAGGACTTTTTCACTTGCTTTCGACGTCGTAGAGCTCGATCCGCTTCGTTCTCGAGACGGTCGTAGACCTCACGAAGACGTTGCGCTTGTCGCTGGCATCGTTTTTGGTCTCGCTCTGCCTTGGCATCGTTTTCTAACTGAATTTTTAATAAGTTTTTTTCGAAATGATGCTGTTTTTGTCGTCTCTGTACATTGCCAAATAATTTAGCTTTTTTTAAAAGAAATGAATACATCAAAAACGTACGAGTTGTTGAACACTCTGTCTTTTGAGTGTGTCTCGCACGAGCTTGTGGCCTTCGCAGCGACTCTGAGCGTATCCTACCTGCAGGATGGTGAGAGAGGGCAAAGCTTTGCGTCGAATGAGTTCCAAGAAGGACACAATGGCCTTCAGCTCGGGGTTGCACGACAAGTTGAGTTCGTGGAGTTGCTCACAGGTGCCACGAGCCAACGTCTCGCTGAGTCGAAGTAGTGCACGGTGTGGGATGGCATTGTCTAAACGCGTATGCAAATGAGGAAAGTGGAGAGGTCAACCCAAAAATTAGATAAAAGAACGTACTGCTCAGATCGAGTGACCAAAGGTATCGTGCTGGAGGTGATACCAAGAATGGGCAGAAGCGGGTAATGCCTTCTCCACGTGCAGAGTTTGCTTGACAAAACACGAAGAATTGGTAAGAATTTAACCATATTTAATAAGATCTGCACTTACCTGACAGATCTAGAGCTTGAAGCCGAGAGCAGCAACCAGTAGCCAATACAGAGCCCAACGTCTCGAATTCCAACGCCCCTAGCTCATTATCTGATGAACTCGAAAGTTAGTACAAAATCCCTCAACTTTTGTTTTTCATACATCACCTGCAATTGTCAGTGAGCGAAGATGTGGCAGCTTGCCCGCTGCTAGTGCCCGAGCGAACACGTCGATAGATGTCCCAATAGCATTGTCTGACATGTCTAAACGCTGGATCCTTAATTCTGGGCCTTGCAGAATAGCCGTGGCTATTGTTCGAAGACCCTCATCCCCAAGTTGCATACCTATTCGGACAAAATACGTTAGAATATCGTTCAAGCTACAATAACTAAACTTAGTACTTGAAATGTTGAGTGTCAATACTTCCGACGACAAGGTGAAGATCCTCGCAAATTGAGTCGCTGCTTTGGAGTTATTGAGAGGGTTGCCACTCACGTCGAGTGTATGCAGATGTGGGCAACAGGAGGGATTAATCTGGAGCACCTCGAGCAAATAGCCCATAGCCACTTCATCTGCCGTAATGGCCACACAGTGCAGCTCTCTGAGACCTATCAATACTCTTCCTTCGATCTGCCCTCGCAACTTTTGAATGGTAGCAAATGAACACAAATTATGCGACAGAGTGAGATGTTGAAGTGCTGATGTTGTCGAGAGACACGCAATGAAGCGTTGAAGGTCTTGGTCCGACATTTCAGTGTCTAAAAGCTATGATATCAGCATCAAATTCTCCTTATAGGGTAAAGGAATTCACGTACTGGACACGTCGATTGCTTGTAGTATCAGAAACCTCTCGTGGTTGAAGCTCCAGCTCCAGTCTCTCACGAATCGACTGCTGAATGCGTTTTGAGCCAAGCTAAGACGCTGGAGACGTGGGAAGCATGCGTCTTGCCATAGTTTAGCAAGTTGTTTAAACTGCTGATCCTCGAGTTTCAGCTCTGTATTTCGCCATACAAACACGATACTTCAGTGCGTTCTTGACCCAATTTTTTTTTAATTTAACAAATAACGGTCCTTACCTGTCATTTCTAACGCGGTTAAGCGAGAGCTCACGTGGTCCATGAGCAGCGTCTGAAGGAGTTGCTGGAAGTATTTTCCCTTTAAAGCACTCAACCCACTAACTTTCCGGAACGAGATTTCTTGAACGGCAGCAAAACAGTCGCTACCATCTTTGGGATCGTCATCGCCTTCACGCTCCAGCATTTGAACAATATTTACGGCATCCTCTGCTTTAACTTCGTTAAAAAATAATGCCGGAGTTTTTTTAAAGCGTTTGTGGATGCGAAAAGTTCGAGGGAATTCGTAACTCGCCAGAAACGCTTTGGCGGCGCGTACACCGTCCAACTCGAGAGGCAGCGCGTTCGAGGCCTCATAGAAAGACCTGCAGCTTGCACTGGCACGTACTCGATCATTGATTGGTAGTAATTCCATCACTTTAGATGGAAAAACACTTTCTAAAATTCGATGTACAAGGTATTTTCCTGGTCGAGGAGGAGGATAGTAGAGATCGTAGTATTTTCCCACACTTACAGCAGTCGACTTGTTGACGTATGCAGTCACTCGTGCCGGCTCAAAAGGGGCTAGAAATGCCAGAATTCGAGCCAATAGCTCGACGAATGGTCGTCTCGAGTCGGTGAATATGGCTGGAGGACGTTTATGTGCCATAAACACGAACTTCTTTTTTTTGTGGTGCACACGATCCCGATGTTTCTCCACGGGATTCAGCAACTTGGGCACCCATCGACTCAAGCCAAGACTGCGTCGTTCACCCTTCTCTTTCTTCTTCTTCAAGCCTGTGGCTCCATCTAGATCCCCATCGTCAGATTCTTCACTGTCTTCTTCATCAAATCCGGGCGGAGGCTTGGGAGCTACTGGCTGGTTTCTTTCCCAGGATGACACTGGCAGTGAAGGCGTCGGCAGAACTTCGGCTGGAGTCTCTACAGTGATTGTTAGTTTGGGTCTCCGTGTGATTCTCTGACGTAGAGCTGCGAGTAGATTAGTCCCAACGCCCGACGGTCTCACTGCAACAGTGCCGGTTCGGGTCGCTCTTGAACCGGGAACATCCTTCTTGATCACCGGGAGCCAAGGCTTGACCATTTCTATCTCTGCACCAGCAGTCGCCTCCCAACGGCCGCTATTAGGAGACTCTTTGGACTTCACTTAAGTGTATGTCATTTGACTTCATGTCATTTCGACAAACATAATACTTGTAAATGTAATTTCAAACACACCCTCAGGTCACCTGAGTCAGGTGGCACAGCCAAGTGGACACATCAGCTGTAGACCATTCCTAGTCTCACCAGTAGAAACATCTTGACCGACCCCATGCCGCCGTACACCTACATTGTTTGCTTGTGCCGGGTCACTTAACCCTTTGTTAAGGACTTATATGTCGGTTCCTGTACTGCTGTGGGTATTAATATGCGAGCACTGACTGTGCAAACAGTAGGTACATGTACTAAAGAAAGTGTGTCTATTAGTTTACGTTTTACATGAAAGTAATCTCGTCTAGCACGATCCAGGGTAATACGTTGACATAGGGTACTGTATCGGTTCGGGCATCGCGTCCGCCAAGTACCGCGCCCTTGCCATCTGCTCGAGCTGCTGAAGGTGTCCGAGGTGTGTAGCCACTTGACATCGCAGCCTCTCGTTCTGTTCTCCTAGTTGTTGGACGGCGGCCACTTGGCTCATGGCAACGCCCGCCCACTCGTTCTCTCTCTCGAGTTTGATTTCGTCTTGCCTTTGCTCCCGACGCTCTCGCTCGAGCTTTCGCGTCTGCAGATCCTGGAGCGTAGCTTGCAACTCGACGACTTGTTTCTTCAAGCACTCGATCTCGAGCTTCTGGCGTTGTTGCTGCGACTTGGGCAGAGCGATGCCGTCTTCCAAGACAGCTTTGGTGTTGCGAGGACGTTTGCGGCTTCGAGGACGGGCAGATGCTGCTCGTTTCTGCTTGGCAGTAGTGGTGGAGGTCGATCCCGAGCTCGTAAACCCAAAAAGGTCGCTGAGAGCGACAAGGTCGTCGTTGGTGAGCGTCGAATCGTCCGACAGCTCGGTGCTTGAAGGACTCATGACGTCGGAGCGAGTAGGGAGGCCGTTGTCGAGGCAAGAGGCGAGGTGGGGAGTGAGAATTTGTTGGTCATGGGCGAATAGCGAGACCAGGTCGTCGCTGTCGCTTGACAACGTTGAGATCATTTTTTCTTTTTTTGGATAAGATGTGGTGTTGGTGCGTGGGGTGCGAGGCGAATTTCAGACTGTGGGGCTCCTCTTGGAATCCAGCCTGGCAGGTTTACAGGTGACTGGCGCAGGGCTCCGAGAAATCGTGGGCAGCACATGTTGGGGTTGTTCAGGAGAAAGGACGCCCGGAAAACCTAAGCGCGAGACGGTCGGTCCAGCCAGGGCATCGACATCGACGTGTACGAAAACCCATTGCGAAGCGGTCTCACCCCCATCGTTGAAGATGATTGCAAGGCTGCGGCCCTGTGAGGATCCGTCCGGCTTGGACAAGAGTGTAATACATGTACCGGTAAGCAGCACTGCTGTGTATTTATCCCTAACTCCTACAACGACCAACGGTTCATCATGTACCAGGCCAGAGCTAACATGAACTTCATTTCGTCACATAAACTTCATGCTAACATTGGCCTGGCTGATCGATAGTCGATCGTCGTCGACGATTCGTCGATGCCACTGGCGTGTTTAGAATAATGAACTCTTGAGTTCTAGTACAGTACATGTAGTTTGGGACACAATCATGTACAGTGCTTTAATTTATGAAATGGTTGTTCACGTTGTGAATGAAAATGCTAGTGTATACATAACATTTCGAGTAAAATACCACACTTTCGATTCCGCTCGAAAGCAGGGAGAGGAATGTAATCGCACATTTAACAATCGAAGTGCACTTGCTGCCGCGAATATGATTAGTGATTCGCTGATCCATTTGCCGCCACCGCTTTTCAGCTCGCTGGGTTTCCTTCTCACTTCTCAATAATTCACGATCATTTTAGAGAGATCGATCGAAAATCTGCCGGTGGGGCTATCCGCTGCCACGACCCACATGATTGCGCATGCGGCGTTAAAGCGTACCACAAACATAACTTATTACTTGAGGTATACCAAAGTATTATTACATGTATTAATAGTATATGTATTACTTTAATAATACCCCAACCAATAACGAGTACTGTACGACGTTAGGAGATTCGTACAAGTCTCACATAGATCTAAAACAAAATAGAAGGCCACCTTTCATCATCATCACAAGTCCCACATAGATGCTAAGCTTGAGTTCTCGGTCTAGCGAATTAATGCCCGTCTTTCCGGTTTTTTTTATTTTACCAGTAGCTCAGTAAACGATGCGGACAGCATGCACAGACGCATTATTTCTACAGGGTATATTGCTTTTCACAATTCCGGGTTATACTCGATAAAATACTAAAATATAACTCATGCTTGATTTTAAAATGAAAACCTTAAAATCGGGGACCCCCTTGTGAACCACTTACTCAACCTAAAAAAACAGCTGAGATATGTAGCGCTGAGAGTTTTGTGGATCCTTGCAGGCTACTAAATAAATATTACATTTTGCACTGACATGGAAAGCCGAGCGTGTACTTACATTACTATTAATACTATTTATTGCGACTGCATATGTTTTTTAAAAAAAAGGCCTATCCATATTAATACATGCTCGACTGAATCACTCTCATGCCATCTGTTTTAAACACAATGTGGTTTCAAGCCCCTTCCACTGTCGGACTCACAAAGGAGTGGCGAGCCTCCATCTCCATTGAAGGAGCATGTGGTTATGTAGGCGTATTGAAACATACCAAGCCTACTCCATTGAAAAGTGACTGGTCTCAGCTCTTCTCTGGCTGCAATCTATTTGCGTTTAATCAGCAAAAACTGTGAAAATAAAATGGTGTGTAAGTACATTAATTGTCACTCTAGAATTTAAGGGTGTTGCTCATTGCTAGCTGCAAAAGCACCGTTTGAAACGGTGTGTAACACGCTCAAACGCACAATAGCACATTTCGGGGCGGGGCGACGCAGCTATGGCGCCAACTAAGGCGAGCGGGTGCGAGGTCACCGATTCTTGAAGTTTCTAGAGCTAGTAAATGCATGTACATGTATTACATGTAATGTTAGAAGATTAGTTTGCGCAATAAATTGTACACATTGGTATACCGGTATGTACGATTCAAACCCGAGTGTGTAACAATCGAGTGCAAAACTGACGGCCGGCATGTTCAATTGCTGCATATTATTAAAGCACATCTATATTTCTAGTTGACATTTTCAGCTGACAGAACGGCGGAAGACGATCTCTCAGAAGAATACCCGCCACCTCGACGCAGAATTGGTATTGATAAGTTACTAAAACGGAGCTGTTCATTAAGTAATAAACTGAAGAGGTGATAAAAACGTAGAAAAAGCAATAGGTTTGTTTCTTTAGCGAATGATCGACGTTCTATCGGATCTAAATTATATTTTTTTGTGCCACGTCGCCTGCGCAGCGATAAATAATGGCCAATTCAAAGCCATTCTACTGAAAACCTACACAGTACCCGATCAACATCAGCTACCGGTACACGTACTACACTGCATGCTGGTCGCGCTGCTTACAACAGTACAAGTTCTAAACAGGTACTTTACAAGTACGGAATTGGCAGGAGAGGATCGCTCAGCAACATGAATAGTTTAAGATCCGTGCATATCACGCGGAGGGCAAACGAAGACTAAACCCTGCTCGGTCCTACTAGGCCGACACCTCCAATTTTGGAGATCTGGAGTCATGACATCCAATCATCCAGATTGGTCAACATATTCAGCCGTCGTTGGAGTCGTTATCAATACATGCACGATGGTCAGCCAAAAATTCCAAGAACGAACGAAAGCTTTGTGGACCAGATCTTCGGGATCATGTTTCGCATACTCTGATGAAGGAAGGGCTTATCGGATAAGCCCTTCCTTCATCAGAGTACAAGGGGATAAGTTATCCCCTTGATGGCGCCAATATTGCCTCTATCAAGTTGATGCGCTGTCGCTGCAAGTCTGATTATGTCCGTGTACTATCCTAGACTCTCAGCTTTAGAGTCTTATTAACGTTAATAGCTCTTTCTCCTTACTCCAGTGCCCTTCTCTTTTTTTGGTGGGGCAAGTACACAAGGGAGCTACTTGGTGCCAACGAGTTTTCCTCATTAAGTACGAAATACGGAGGAGCCCTGTGGTTTAAGATCCGAGTGTGAACTTCACACGCTTCACACTGTGAAGCACGTGGGCTTATACCCAGGACCAAGCATGGTCGCTAGCCCTATAGGGTTAATGCCCAGGATGGTCTGGGTTTCGGTTTAGAAAGGTTATAGAATACACGTCAAGTCCTCCACTTTTGGAGATTTGTATTAAAAAATAATTTAAGCTCCTTTGTCGCAGTCTCATGACACCCATTCCTCCCCTTAGTATTGACACATGGACAGAGACTAATAAATCAATAGTCTCTACCGTGGGGCAAAGTGTGGCATCGTCGTTCGAACGGTATTGTATCATAGTACAGTACAGGACTGAAGTAATGAGTAAGCATTTACTTGCTTGCCTGCTTCGTTTGGCGGAACACCGGTCCTGCGCCCCTCAGTTTTGAGCAGTCTCGTCTTCCAAAGTACGATGATTATGAGCGCTCGCCACGACACCACCATAGATAAGTTTTCAACGAGGCACAGCAGTTGCTGAGCAACCACGTGTAGATGGTCGTGTGAACTGTAGCTTCGTCGAAGGTGGCTTTTCTAAATATTTTTTTTTAATTTTAAGCCACGATTGGTACTATCCACGATATCCCCGTCTCCTTCGATAAAGGCAAATATTTACTACCGGTACGCATACGTGTACCTCGCTACGACGTCATCCACAACAATCATTTACACGCTGACATTAGTGTCTGGTATTGTCGGTGCAGAGGTCGATGCTGCATCTTTCGCCATCATTTCGTCCAGCACGAGGTTCTCCAGAGTCTGGTTAATACTTTGGCGACTCTGCTGATAGGCTGCAAACACCATTTCAGTAAGGAGCCCTACTTCCCGATGTTGTTCTTGTTGTTGTTCCGAATCGCTTTCCGGACGTTTACTTGGGAACGTGGGTACGGAACTCGTATAACTACGCACAGCGCAGCCCGAAGAACCATCCGGAAGTGTAGCAGACGCCATAACCGCGTACCCTTTCTGCACTAAAAGCACAGGCGAGCATCCCTCATCTCCCGGACGCATCACACTGGTGTTCGCGTTCCAAACATACACCACGCGACTCTCTTCTCGAAATCTTTTCACGACTGAGAAGGAGTGCGAGTGTCCTGGTGGCTTATCGTTTGAGGTGGCGCTTTTGCGAGTTAACGGCGTGAGAGTTCTCGAGTAAAAGACGTTCTCCGTGCTCCTAAGGATCGTCACTTGGCTGTCTTCCAGCTTGAGTTTTCCCTCTCCGTACGACCGCCACACGACGTCATCGAGGACTTTATACTCGAACGGCATGTACTTTTTCTCCTTATACTCGAAATACATACCGTCTTCGGGTGAGTATTTCATGTTGGCGTCTTCCGTCACGTCCACGGCGGGGTCTGATTCGCCTAAACCGTGCTCGTTTAATACCGAATCTGCTCGGGGATATCTCGCGTCCACGTCACGAAGCATCGACGCGAGCATTTCTTCTTCGTTCTGGTCTTGTGAGCCGCTTTGGTTGCTGCTTTCTTGCAGCTGCTCCCAGATCTAGACATTTACAAAATCTAGTCAGTTCAGATTTAGAACCTTTCAAAAAAGTTCTTAAAACACATACTCGTCGCTTCCGTAATAAACGCTCGAAGCTCTTGACAAGACGCATCTGACTCTGCACCATTTCTCGGAGCTTGACGTTCTCCACTTCGGCCTTCGCCTTCTCTTCTCGCTGTCGCTTAGCTATCCGTTCCCATAGAGAGACTTCGGGCTGGATAGGAGCTCCGAACGCACCCGCAGTGGTGGCTACCATAGCTGTGGAGACACCTACGCTCTCCTGTCCTTGCTTGTGTTCCTCCTCTCTTTGTTGTCGCTCCACTTCCTCTCGATTATGTTGCTTCAACGTCTCCAGTTCGACCTCCAGTTGCTCGGTCTTCTCGCGTAAGTACGCGAGCTCCTCCTTCTGTCTCTGGCTCGTGCTTTTATTGGGGTTTCCCTTCTTGTTTGAGGGCTCCAGAGCTGATGCCCCCGTCACTTTAGAGACAGCAGGAGGCCTGCCTTTTCTCGCTTTTGTAGGCTTTGGAGCTGTAGTTTTTGCCGCTTTTTGAGGCGTCGGAAGCCTCAAGGCTGGCGGTGGCAACGTCGTCGAGCCGCTGGCTATTGGAAACGCTGCTAGCGCTGCCCAGGGCAACGTGTCGTCGGTTAAGGATGCTACAAAACTGGCAAACTTGTTGGTGTCTGTGACTGGGGCTAGAGGCGCCAATACTGTAGCCTCAAGACTCGAGATCGCGGCATTCGCTGCGCTTGCTTCTAAGCTATACCTGCTTGCAGTGGGAGGCGCTGCACTGGTCTGTGTGAGCCACAAATCGAGGTCTTGAAGAAAGTCTGTTGGTATCACTGGTGGATTTCCTTCCATGGTCGATAAATCAGCTAATACGCGGGGGTTGGCGGCGAGTCGGGGGTTAAAATACGCGCAAGATAACGGCGGAGATGCTGAGCCAAGTTGCCGCGTGAGCAGAGGGGTGTAGCGAGCGAGGTGATGCGAGAGAGGGGAAACAGATGGGAATGGTGGTGGGTCCAACAATTGATATTAACGGCCAATGAACGTGGCCGTTAGCAAATGTAAACCTATCCCTATTGATTTGATCAGAATGACTGTCTCAGATTTTAATGTGTGTTTTAAACTTGCTGACATTTTACGTTTTAACGCTAGAACTATGATACAGTATCCATCTAGAAGTTTACAACAGCGACAGAATCAAAGAGTGCTCTCAAGAATGTCAGAGACTTTATCTTAGAGCGTATACAGCTAGAATGTTTGCAGTAAGACCATCCCGCTGAGAACACCTTCTAGTTACAATATTCCTTACCCCCTGCATCCGAGCCATTTTTCTTCAATTGGATCACATTTTGGACCGACTTCTTTCTCGATCTGTAGCCGTCGTAGTTCAATATAATTTTCATCAGCGAGACACGACAACACTTAAAATTGCGTGTTGTAACAGAGTCCAGGTCTGTTGCCTGGTAAAAAGCACTGTCGATATGGCTTTCCCTCGCACATTTCTATTGTTTCTTTCGTGGGGAAACTGAGGTCGTCTGCAGTATCGAATGACGACGGCTGACAAATTAAAGGTGCGAACCTCTCGAAAGCTTCTTGTGTGCCGCTATTACCCAGATACGGAGTGGTAGGAAGGCGAGAGTTTGAATCATTCTTCAAACAAGACGCTGCTGGTGATCGGGATAATGGGTAACTCTGACAGGAGACATGACTCAAATTACACGCTCCAAGAAAGCCATTACAACACAAGTGGTTCGGTCGAAGCACGACAAACTCAACGAGGTTTTGTAGAGGTGCCATATCGGGAAGCTGCTCCATACTTGGCAGAAGGGACAGTATCAGTCGACCGAGTTTGGGGACATGCTCAAAACTTGGTAACGTGGTGACTTGGGTGATCCACGCTAGGGACAAGCTCTGTAGATTCGGAACACCAGTAAGAGGCGGAATGCGGTCGATGTTTTCGTGAAGACCGAAATGAATCATCGATAGTTGTGGTAAATCGCTAAAAAGATCATCGGGAAGATCGAGCAAGTTTAAATCGCCGTATTTCCCTTCGACTTGACTGAATGTGACAATTGAAACATACTATATTAGCATTTTTTACAAAAAAAAACTATTCATACGTACATGGTTTCAAGGCTTTTCAGCTCTTTCGTCCACACCGGGATATGCTGAGTACTCGTATAAATCATCTGACTGTAATAAAAGCAATAATACGTTTACCAAAATAATTTTACGTTATTTTGCAAAATAACGTACATAACTTGGAGTTCATCAGGCCACTTAAGAAGTTGTCGATTGATCAGTTGAAGTGACGTCAGCAAACCAGCCTCTGCAAGCGTCTTTATTTTTTCATACGCGTCTATGGGAGTTCTCCACTCCTGGTATGTTTTAGGAGCGATATCAACATCTATAAGAATGAGGCATGGACAACACTCGTCGCTGGTTTCCCATCTGTCACCACTCTGGGTGTGGGACACACAGCGCTTTTGAGTCTGCAATGGCTTTGTGTGTCGATAAGAAAATGATGACACAGATTGCCACAAAAAGTGCAGAAAGGCCTTTGGGTACCGAATTTTGCGACGCTGGTGTTGTTTTGGTTGGGTTTAGTCTTTGCATGATCATTCCATGATGTCTTGTCCACACAATCGCTTGTAAGACGCGCTCAAAACGATAGCAAAAAGTCAAGTTCATACTGATCCGCAAGGCAAAATCCAGCAGCAAATCGATGCGAAGAGAGTCAAAATTCACGCGAAACAAGGCAATTTCGGACTGGTCTGCAAACGAACGCGCCAAATGTTCAAAACTTCCAGGTGGGAGTTTCTCCAGGTACGTGAGATACACTTCTCGATCCACGTCGAAATTGTAGTAACAATACACGAGAGTTACGATTGGAAAGAGTACGGCAGCAGATAAGTCAAACCTGGAGAATAAAAAGTGACAGGTAAATTAAGAAAGGAATTTTAGATAAACTCAGCCATACGAACGTACACGGAGTCGATGAATACTTCGGTTAATGCTGAGAATCAATACGTTCATGACGCAGGATAACGCGTTGAGGGATAAAAATCCAGCGAAGCCGTACGTGAGACTAGCAGGGCTTCCACTCTGCGGAGCATGGCTGTCTCCATTGCTAGATCGAAAATCTTGAGAAACGCGTTCTGGATTTTAAAAATAATGATGTGATAAACAAAAAAAGAGCGATAATACTAAAATATGTTTGCAAATCTTACCCATTTCTTTCGGTTCTTTCCGTGCAGTAAGTTTACCCCACAGATGCCTGACTCGCTTGTGTAATGGGCCACTCGATTTCACCCATGAGAAGGATACATCAAGATTGTCTGGTTGACTCTGATAGGCCGAGCCAAACAACTTGTCACGCCAGAAGAGCATCCTTAGTGTCACCAGTACATAGCAAAAGTCCACAAGCAGTAAACCGATAGCTCCAGCTAGAATTATCTGCGGGTTTGCATCGTTGAATAACCAAAACTGTCCATTATCGTATGAGTTTGTATCCATGAGTAGATTTGCTGCTGTATTCGGGGTGAGCGCCAGGAAAATGAGCCACGACGTCCAGGCGACGCAAATTAATAGCATAGGGAGGCCAAAAAGACCGAAGACCTGTCTGAAAGAAAGTGCTCCATCTTGTGCTCGACCGAGTATTCGCTTGCTTTCGAGTTTTAGCTCTTCAGCTGTCGGTCCGGTTGGTACAATTTGGGTGAGCCTTCCGCCGTTGAGAACACTTTGTAGTCCAGAAACTCGGGGATTGAATATGCTTGTTATTATGCCATTGTTGTCCCTTGGCGCTACCGCTGTTCCTTTTGTCATATACGTCCACAGATTTCTTCTGGGAACACCGATCTCCAAATTATACTAAATATTTTTAGAACAAAGCTACGCGGTAACATGTATTTCTAAAAATGGCCAAGATATTTTCAGCTCGTTTTTGATTGGATAAATCCTTTACGTACCGATAATAAGGTACATTTGATATTTTTTCGAATATGGAACCGCACGACGCAAACGAACAGCGAAATCCGTCGACATGCATCCCTCTCCTGGACGACATAGATATCTTACACGACTTCCCTGTCGTGTTCAACGTAGCCAGCACAACCGCAAGCATTTCGAGCCCCTCCTCGCTTAAATCCGTCGTCTGTAGCCCTAGTTGCACTGCCTCAAACATCGACGAACCTGTTGGCTTAACACCTGAAGAAGCAGCGGAGCTTTTGAAGGCCTTAGACGCGTCCGACGGCTTTGGAACTCCTGTTCAAAAATACGCTGTGTCTCAAGACATAGTAACTTAAGTTTCACCGCCAAAACAGCTAAAACAAAGGAGAAACCCCGCTCGGAAGAGAGTCACCGATCCCAATACCGGAAAGATGCGAAATCCGTCTCGTGAACGTCTCCAGAACGAACTAGCATATCTCCGTACGAAAGTCGTCGAGTTAGAAAGGGAACTGAGGGTTCTACACGTCGGCAAACGCTCCACATCAAGTTCAACAGCCTCAAATCCCAGAAAACAGGGCGACGGAGGCGCATGTGCTCGCATTTGGCAGCGAATTGCCGAACGACAAGCGCAAGGTCGAGACGACTCCGAAGCAGAGAACAGACGACTCAAAACAGTGCTACAGGGGCAGATTCGGCTGGCTCAGAAGCTTGAACAAGTGCTGCATAAGCGCCCGAATGTTTCCGTTTTTAGCGAATCAGAGGCCACAAAAGAGACTTTGTCTCGGTAGCCAAGACTCTAGCAGTATGTACGAGCTCTTTTTGAGTGAACTGGGCGGTCTGTACGCTCAGATAGATGGCGTTTTCCACCAGAATGGGATGGAGACGTCGGTGGACGACTCGCTTCGAAAAGCGACATGGTATGTGAGGACGAGACAAGGGGCAGCGGACCAGGACGAACTTTACGCAGAGCTTCAGGACGTCAACATCCTTCCGTTCCACTTTGAACGAGCGGCCTCGGCGATGTGGAATGCGGTTAAACGACAGTATAGTAAAAACCGGTATCATTCGTATTTAGGCGAGACGGACGAGACGATTGCAGTAAAATACCGCAGTCCATGCAAGAGACGTGGCGTGGATACGTGGCTGGATGCCTTGATGGTCATGCGCCGCTTTGTGGAGCCGGATCGCCTGGTTATTGTATGGAGATGTGTATCACGCGGAGAAGAGGAATTCTCTGGCTTGTACACGGACGAAACTGGTTGGAAAACGTATCCCACCAGACTCGGGTCTTGATCTCTCGGGCTGCGTCATGCGCAACTGCGTCCATATTGTGCCTAAACGAGTGGATTACTCGACGTCACTACCGCAAGATGGCATCGGATTGCTCACTAATCTCGTGATTGACTCGTACGAAGATGATGTGATTGCATTGAGTACGATGGTGGAGGATTTATTGCTACAAGAAGCTGTCGTACCTTCAAAAATGAATTGATGTGCGAGTCAGCTGCGAAGTCTTCCACACAAGGGCGTTTTTACACTTTTAGACATGGTTGCCTTTATATTGGGTATGTTGCTGCCTCACGAGGCCACAATTTACCAAATGGATACGCACGAGTAAAAGACGTTAAAGCAGTAGGGAAAAAGGTTATTGTTAAAGTATTTTGGGTTGTTCGACTGGTATTAATACATGTACAAAACGTTGTGCTGTAGTAACTTTATTCGGAGCTCTGTTCAAAAAAAATCAATGTAAAACCTTTAAACCGCTATAATATTGTGCCTCCCCTTATCCTTTCTAGCCCTTTATCCCCCCCCCCTCCAGCAAATTGGGTTGATATACTACTGGTATTAATATTAATAGAACTGTAAATGGCTTATTATGATTCGTCCAAATACAGTGTATCATGTCGTTCCCCTCCGTTCCGCTCGCCACGGGCTCGCTTCACTACTCGCATGGTACGACGTCCTAGCGTCAATGCTTATACAAGCCAAACAGGTCAAAAACACAGAGGATATCGCTACGAGCTTACAACGCACTCAGCTTATAATAATAGCTGGCATAGCGCTCAACTGGATACTAGAGAGGTTTATAAACTTCTGGGTGTGGCGAAAACGGCGCCGAATAGTGAGAACAGGTTCAAAACGCGCTGAGGAAAGCCAGCAACGCGTAATATATAGGCATAAAATACAACCAATAGACGACCGGGGTGTGAAGCGTAGCACTGTATAGATCGACATTGGCTTCGTTGTAGAGGTAATGTGTCTAATAGAACCTCGTATCCTCCAAAATCTCTACCTGAGACGTATGTGTCACAGGAGAAATGCTTTTGAGTAATGACGGACAGTTTGAACTGCCGAAGTGGACGATACACTACTTCAGTACTGTAGTACTTCGAAGTATTAATAGTAGTCTACTGACACGACACAACAGAATGTTAAGGTTCCTTTATAAAAAAGCTATTAGCGTTGCATCTTACTGATGCTCTCGACCATTTACACTGTAGTACATGTAGGCATAAGACTGGAACTTTTCTTTCTCGGGTGCTAACACTTCGTGAGAATAAAAAATCTTACATGCCAGCTTTCCTCGAAAGCCTTGTTGTGTAAGTATTTTTATTCAACAGGCAAGCAACCTTTACAGGCTAAAAATAACAATTGATTCTGACAAGTCTTATTGACTTGAACGGAGGTGCGACTCGCACATTGCACGTGCACTACAGTACCGTTCATCATGAGTCATTAGCTCAACAAGAACAGTTTAGGTAGACCTCGTGTCGAAAGTGATACTAAAGTACTAGCTGACAAAAGACCTAAAGCGAAGACACACTAAATTATCCCTTCTGGACCTACGATTAAAGAGCTCAAGAACGGCGTGGAAGGCCACAAATATATCAACATTTGTGTAACTGGCCCGATTTGTGCTACGTATGAGACGTGTCAGAGAAGAAGGTCACTGCAAACACCACAGCGAATATTGGTGCCAGCTTGGGCGAGGACTCACCATGTCATGATAATTGTCCAATCGCCGACCGCGGTATCTTCGTGTACGCAGGCTTTTGGTGTGCCTGGAATTCCGACGATGTCGTGTGTATTGTGTGGACGACCTGGCTGGTCTTTATCGGGTTGGTGCCGAACTTGGCAGCGAACTCTCTAATAGACGTACGATAAAGGGCGCTTCTGGCTTATTTGCGATGCAAACCCGAAGATGACGATGGTCGGAGCCGTTGGATTGATCTTCGTAGCTATGTGCTATTCATTCGTGCCTGAACTCGCGGGTCAACTCAGCTCAGAAATCGCCTTCGAGGTCAAGAATAAAGGGTCCAAGGCCTTGGATAGTGTGGGCTGGTGTCACTGCTTTCGGCGGTAAGAACTGGAAACGATGGATCCGTGTGGTAGTTACCGCTTTGCGTTGCTGAAATGCTGGTGCTTGTTGATTGCAAGTTAAGAAGTGAGCTTCCTTTTGACTAACTCCTGCTCCTGCGTTCTACTCGACTCCTCCTACTCCTATCAGGACCAAAGGCTTCACCCTAGGCACAGCCTTGAGAGTCGAGCACCAGGGTTGCAGTAAGACTGCAACCTCATGTTGATAGACGACGCTGTAGTTTGGGATGGGGTTCTTGATTCAGGATAGCCTCCTTGCCGTTGAGGTACGCCTCCTTGCTTGCCACACACTACACTGCCCCCGAAGAACCCATACCAGTACCGTCTTGATATGCAGATATGAATGTTGAGCCTCTTGTATTGAAAATTCTCCAAGTATAGGAAATCCAAGTCAGAAAGACATATGTCACCAAATGTCACGACTGATGGAAATCTGTCACCGGTTGCGAAAAAACAGTCCATACATGAGACGGGACAGTGTTACAGGTCAAGTTGCACTGCAACACGTTGAAGTTGATCCATAACTTGACCTACACGTCGAATTAGGCTCTGGTATTTTGCTGAAAGGTCGACAGGGCCTGTACAAACTCGTTGTCGCCACTTTGAGCTGCGTAATTCTCCACACGCGTAGGTATATCACTGTAGAGACTCTGAAGAGATTCCCAGAAGTCTTCTTCGTTCTGCAAACCGACCCAGGACACGAGAAGCTGCCATCCATGTTGGGTCTTGCGGTGATCCTTAAAATCTTCGACGCCAAGGACCATACCTTGGTTGCCGACATGGGCCAGGAGTTCCTCGCTGGTGCCCAGGCTTCCGTCACGGTAGAACTTGAGCCGGGATCCATGCACCATGTAGCGTTGGCTACTCACCAAGTGGCGAATCATATAGGAATGAGGGTGCTCCTCGACAACTTCGAATGGTCCCACCCAGCGAGCGAGTAGTTTGCTTACCGAAAGGCGAGAGTCGATCCTTGACCACAGTACAAAATCACCGATAGTGAAATTGCATGGTACTCCATTAGAGCGGCTCATGTTCTGCAACCGACGTCGCTCCCGAATGTCCACCACCTCCTTGTGCATTTCTTGTAGACTTCGTTGCATGTTCTCCACCATTTCGTCAGGAATAGTCACCGGCTCAGTCACCATCATGGCCTTGCCGTTGCGCTCAACTACGATAGTCTCAAATGGTGTAGGTCTAGTTAACGCGGTGAAAAGCTCACCAGGGGACCGGTTGCCTAATGAAGCCACTGGAGTGTGATTCAGAATCCCTTGCACTACCGGAACGAGATATTCCCACTCATGCGTGTCCAGCTTCATCTCCATCAGCAGAACACGTAGAACTTGCAGCACATCTCGATTCAGTCGCTCGATAGTACCGTTGATCCACGGAGCGTAGGCTAGAACTAGATCCTGTTCAATGGAGAGCTGTTTGCAAAGTTGCTGTACAACCTGGTTCTTGAAATGGCTTCCTTGGTCGGAAATCAAATTTTTAGGCGGACCAAAACGCTTCGACCAATCCATGAGTGAAATGGCTGCCACGACACTTGTTGGCGAATCGCAAGCCACCAATTCACAAAAATGAGTAAGGCCGTCCTTCATTACGAGTAGGTACTTGCATTCACCCACACTGTCACCAAGAAAAAGAAAATCCCAGTGGAGCATCTCGTTTCGCTCAGATGCGTCGTATGTAGGCCCCCAGGGGCGAGGAATCACATTACCACCTTTCACGTGTTTGCAGAGAAGGCATCGTTTCAGGAATTGCCGGCAATGTTGTTCCAGGCCTTTGATCGAGAAAAGGTCTTTGACTGTAGTCATCATCGCGTCAAGTCCACGGTGTCCTTGACTACCGCAATGAGCCACAATGAGAATGCGCTGTCGTAGCTCCTTCACGGACTCTGGTATCCATATTTTTCCGTCGACAGTCATGATGCCATTGTGATCGCACACCGTTGCTCTGGGTGCATTCCGCTTGTGTTGGTGTCGCACTTGGCTGATCTCATTCAAGGTCGGAAAGACAAAGTCGCCTCGACGCGGACGCAGCTCGTCAAGTTGGCGTTCAGTCGCGTCGTCAATGCGTTGCTGGCTACGCGTGACGAATTTGCACTTCACGTGCACCCCTGCCTCACCACAAGAGCCCCACCGCGAGAGTAGATCGGCCCACACGTTCGCCGTACCATCGATGTGGTCGATTTGGTAGTGAAGACCAGTGAGAGATAACGCCCACCGTTGTAATTTGCCACGCACGTGACGTTTAACTTCGTGTGTTGGTGCGAAAACGTAGATCAGGTTCTTGTGGTCGCAGAACAGCCTGAAGCCTGAAGGGCGGACGAGAAGATGGCCCAGGTTGCGGGCAGCCCAAATGATCGGGTACGCTTCCTTCTCAATGATGCTCCACCGACGTTCCGTCTCGTCGAAAATTCCGCTTTTGCATACTAGAAGTTGGTGCTGCTGCTCGTTAGCAGGTAATGCAGAGTCCCAGTCATCCACTTGAGTCACGACGAGCCCCCACCCCAGTTCACTGGCGTCACTAAACACGGCCACTGTGGACGACGTCGTCGGAAAATGCAACAGTTGCGAGGATCCAAGCAGGGTTTTTGCGGAGTTGAACACGTCTTCTTCGTCCAAAGTCCACGAAAGAAACACCCCGGCTGCTAGTTTCTTAGTTCGCCCATTAACACTCAAAACCGCCTCCAACTTGTCATGCAACGGGCGCATGGTGCGGCCAAAGTCGAGCAACGTATCGCGCATCCACCCAGCAGCACACAAAAATTGTTGGAGGTCAGCGGCTGTAGTAGGGAGAGGAAGGGCTTGCAACGCACTGATGCGTTCAGGGTCATGGCGAATGCCAGTGCCACTGAAGATGCGGCCACACCAACGGATCTCCTTCTGAAACAAACAACTCTTACTCACGCTGAGTTTCAGCCGGTGAGTGCGGACAATAGAAAAGAATTCACGAAGTGTAGCGATAAACGTAGGCGCATCGTCCGCATAGACGAGAATATCGTCAATCCACACAAGTAGGTGGGCGTACAGCATCCCGGCAAAAACCTTTTGCATCTCGTTCTGAAAATGCGTTGCCGAATCACTCGCTCCCTGTGGAACGCGCGTAGGTGTCCATACCGTATCGGTCGTAACAAAACTCATCATTTCCTGGCTGTCAGGATGTAGAGGAAGCTGCCAGAATCCCTTTGGCATGTCGAAATCCGCGAAACCGTAAGCTCCGGCCGCTTCGTCGGCAGAATCCGTCACATCCTGGGCTGCTCCAGCGATCGGTATGGTCAGTGCATTTACAGGGCGATAGTCGACTGTCATCCGGAAATCACCTGGTGACTTGGGTTTTGCCACAGGCACAGCTGCACATGCCCAATGACTTTGGTTATTTTGTCGAATAAAGCCCATCAGCTCAAGCCGCTTCGTGTAGTCCCGAAGGAAAATGCGTTGGGCTTTGGCATAGCGCCGTGAACGCGCTCTAAAAGGCACAGCTCCGTCCACCAACTGAATTCGCAGTGGTTCAATGTCGGCAGGGGGACCAGCACCCAGGTCAATCCGAAAAATATCCTCATACTCCAGCACGGTATCGTGAAGAAAAGAGAGATAGTCAGCGTCAAAACCATTATTCCCAGCGGCGACCACCATATCTTCCAATTTACTGCGAACTTCCAAACCAGAAAGCTCGAGATCTGCACATCCATCGTCTTCAAATGGGTCCACATCTTCACTAAGTGAACCCCCCGCCAGCTGTTCAAGTTGCTGGTTTACATCAATTCCGAGTGAGACGAGCGTGTCGTTACCAAGAAGAAAATCGGTCTCTTCACCCTCCATAACCAAACAGGTCACGTCAGGTAGCTTCACAGTACCCGCTGCCGTTTGCAGCACGACATCCACCGTAACAGAGTCAAAACAGGTAACTGTAGAACCTCCAGCAACGATAGCCTCAATTGGAGAGGGTAGGACATGCATCTCCACACCGCTACCAAGTGCAACTAACTCGTCGACCACTGCACGAGGGATAACAGTTGAGTCAGATCCTGAGTCAGCACAATACGGCAAGACCACGAGCTCGTTGATCATCACTTCCCCTGGTTGAGGCAAAGTCCGAACCACCTTAACTCGTGACCGGTCCTTTATTTCCTTCATCTTGTCGACAGCACGTCTCTTGTCGTCATCCGTCGCTGTCGGACAGTCACGAAGCCAATGCGAGCCTTGACAGACCCAGCAGCCAGTCTTGGGTGGCTTTGACTCCTTTCTCTGGGGTTGAGACCCAGTATTAGTCGTTAATGAATTCCGCTGAGTGCCGTCTCTACGGGCTTCCACAGCAGTATGCTGTTCTCCACTACCGGTTTTAGTCTTCGTTTCATTATGGCTAGACCTTCGGTTAGGTCCAGATTTGGACCTGTGCTCCATCGACAGTAAGTGATACTTGTGCTGAGCCCGTGCCTTCTCTTTAATGATGTTAAAGAGCATGAAATCGTTTCTCTTCGCCTCTCTGCACTCATACTTGCAATGTCGCTTGACATCATCACGTACCATACGAGGCTCAAGGTTGTCGATTAAGATGGTGCATCGTAACTTCATACGATCCGCAAAACCCTCTGCATCTGGGTCTCCGACACCAAGTATTTTTCCTAAACCATGGTTCTCAATAATGGAGGAGAAATCACGGTAGTAGCGTAGTACACGAGCATCGATATCATCTTCTGCCAAGTCGATCTTCAGCTTCTTCTTGAACAACTCGTCCAAGTCGGGGATCTGCTCGTTCTTTACAGTACCAATGCGCTGCTTAATCAGCATGAGGAGCTCCTCACTGCTGACGTTATCCACAGCCTTCCGTAACTCGTAGAGGCATACCACCTTCAGCAACTTCCGGTCGATTGAGGATTTTACTGGTTTCATCACGGTCTCGGGTCGTTCACGACTCTCAAAACAGCGTTGCCGAATAGTTTCCTCGTACTGGTCACGTGCTTGGTTCCATTTGACCAATGCATCATGACTCCAGTCGTTCAACACGGCGCCTTGACGAACTCGAATACCGGTTGATTTACAGACTTCATCACTGTGTCCCCATCAGCTTCGTACTGATGTGACTTGGTTGCCATGCTTGCGGTCCCTTAGGACTAAAGTATACTTTGTGGTAGTTACCGCTTTGCGTTGCTGAAATGCTGGTGCTTGTTGATTGCAAGTTAAGAAGTGAGCTTCCTTTTGACTAACTCCTGCTCCTGCGTTCTACTCGACTCCTCCTACTCCTATCAGGACCAAAGGCTTCACCCTAGGCATAGCCTTGAGAGTCGAGCACCAGGGTTGCAGTAAGACTGCAACCTCATGTTGATAGACGACGCTGTAGTTTGGGATGGGGTTCTTGATTCAGGATAGCCTCCTTGCCGTTGAGGTACGCCTCCTTGCTTGCCACACACTACAACGGGTTTCCCTACACACCGTCATGACTGGAAAAGTGTCGTTGTGTGGATCGACAATCCTGCTTTGGAGATACCCAAGATTGAAGGGGTCTCCATGTCCAAGTCCGACACGAAGTACAAAAAGAAGCTTAAACTAAAGGAATCTTATTTCAGTGGTGCCCCAACGAATGGCTCCAACACGTCTCTCCGATTCGAATATGAGGCTGGGTTTGGCTCTACATTTATGGGTTTTACCCGCTGGGATGGCGAGTACCAGAATTTGATCATGTGGGAACAACTCACGGACGCAGCGCGTGCCACTCTTAACGACGGCAACAACTTTGGGAAAGAAGCGAGTGTGCCGTTCAGTGATGAACACTTCGAGGACCGCCTCGACGAAGCATGGCCATTCTAACTCGGCGCTGCGAATGATTCAAGCTTTCTCTCAGTAGCTACATTGGAAGCATCTACCCGTTTTTGCGATGAAGATTTAGAATTTGTACCCGAACCTCGATAAAAAAGTGCCCTCTTGATTGGTTTAAAAGAAAATATTAAAAAAGTTCTAACACCAAATTTGAGTGAGGGGCAGTTTTCCATAAAGAAATTAATGAAGACCGAACAAGCTGAAAAATTAATAAAGCAATATTTATGCACTTTTCTCGTGCGTGCGTACATGGTCTTTACGATCTAATCGATTCGACAGAGTACACATCCCATAGTATGTTCTCTGGATTTAAGGAGGTGAGTAATTCTGACACAAAACTACTCTAACTTCTTATGCTCGGATCCCAAAGTAACGTTTTCAGCACAAAATGGCTGTTCAAAACACTATAATATCAAGCTACGATTAAAAAAAACTGCGACTTGTTTATAAATTATCAACATTCACTAAGGGCTCTAATTGCTATGTAAGTATGACACCGCTATAGAGAATATCATATTGGTAGTAGCAGCAAAAAATGGAGCTGTTCCGCCGGCTCAAAGTTTTCTTTGTTTAATTGACATCCTCTCTTAATTAACTTAGAATACTTTTATATTTTTAAATGGATAAACCCCTTACGCACACTCAAGATGTCGAGTTGAGTTAGTTCAAAATCAAATTTAATCGTAATAATTATGTTAAAACACTTCCTTGTATACAGTATAGCATAAGCATGTGTACGTTTCTCTTTCGTGCATATTTCTTCTCCTACCGATAGTGCTGTTCATTAGCTAGCCCATTCGATGTAGAGTGCATTTTCTCATTTTCCGTGTCGAGATGAGTCCACCAGCTCTCATCGCGACAATTTTTGCAGCACTGGTCGTCTGTACTACTGCGACCGTCGATCACGACAAAGTTGAACCCTTTCCTCAGCCCGAGCCTGTCAACGCATCTGAAATAGCCGCTATCACGTTCAAGCCGCAACTGTACGTTCGAGAAGGGTTGTGCGTGTCGTTTCCTGCTGTGAATACTGCCGGTGAGGTCACCGGTGGACTGAAGGGCTCGAATGGAAATGACGCATGCAAGTACGCTCCAAAGGGATCTCAAGTCTACGGTCGAGCTGGGTGGTACAAAGATCTGTGGGCCATCATGTACGCTTGGTACTTCCCAAAAGATTTCTGGACGGGTTTCCCTACACACCGCCATGACTGGATAAGTGTCGTTGTGTGGATCAACAATCATGATTTGGATATGCCAAAGATTGAAGGGGTGGGGTCTCCATGTCCAAGTCTGACACAAAGTATTACAAGCAGATCAGACAAGTGGCATCCAATTTTGCTGGCTTCCAAGCGATGGGTCGGCGGTATCACCGCACTTATATCTATGACTCCAACACATCTCTCCGATTCCAGCTCAAGATGGATCTGGGCTCTCCTTTCATGGACTTTTCATACTGACCAGGATTTAATCATGTGGGAACAACTGACGGACGCAGCTCGAGTTGCTCTAAACGACGGCAACAATTTTAGCAAAGCGAAGGTGCCGTTCAGTGATGAACACTTCGAGGGGCGTCTCA